>NW_006160001.1:54279-124110 GCF_000334495.1 Tupaia belangeri chinensis | reverse complement strand
TAAAAAGTCATGGACATTTAAAAATAAAATGTTAATAACTCCTAATACATTCCTTTAATAACTGCAAATTTCATTCCATTTTAATTTAGTAAGTACCATGTTTCCTTTGAGGTTGCAGTGGGAGAAGCAACCAGCAACAACATTTCATTGTTAAAATTTTCAGAAATGTAGAGTTCAAACTTAACCGAGGTTCTATCCTGAGAGCCTCTTGGAGATGGCTGTGTAAAAATGCTTCTTAGGGAGTAAGTACTGTAGTATCCAAAACTCCCAGGTGGAGCAACACTGCCACCTACTGGCTTAAAGTCTCAAGTTCACAAAAACCTGCCCTAAATCTGGAGATGGCAAGCAGGACGATATCCAAATTCATCTTTTTGTTTTTTTTACTCTAAGAAATGAAGTATATGATGTGATTAGAATGCAAACCTCTTGCCTTTTCACCAAAATCCCATTGTCAG
Source organism: Tupaia belangeri chinensis (assembly GCF_000334495.1). Lineage (NCBI taxonomy): Eukaryota > Metazoa > Chordata > Mammalia > Scandentia > Tupaiidae > Tupaia > Tupaia belangeri. Next base: position 123,655 of record NW_006160001.1, on the reverse strand, counting down.
GAAATAATTCTTAAACTGAAAGCCAGCCTGGTAGAATAGAAAAAGCCGTGTGAAGGTCTTTTAGAATCTCGGGCCCAGACCAGACTAAGCCACCATGGTGGGAAAGCTTGATAGTCCCTCAGAACCTCCGGGTCTTAGTAACACACACTTCATCTGAACAAAGGCCTGGAGACTCAAGGGAACTTCTTAGTTCTCAGGCATAGCTGAGAATTCCACTAAAGTTTATGGAAGAAAGAAAAAAAGATGCTTTGCTTTACTAGTTTTAGTAAAGAACAAAAACAAGAAAACAAAACAAATTTTTCATCTCAAATCATCATTTATCTTAGCAAAATCTCTAAAATTACTTTGAGATATCATATACTACTGTTATCCTAGTTGATTCTTTATTTAACCATCTTCCAGAGACTAGTTTCATCTTGGTTATAGCATCTGACCATTTTATTCTATGAGATTTTACAGACCCATAACCCCTTATCTAAAACAGTTAGGGCTAGACATGTTTCAGAATTCAAAATTTCTTGGCTTTTTGAAAAGTAATGACAAGATGTCTTAGAATTATAGAAATTTTAGGCTGGCAAGTGGTGTGGTAGTTAAGGCACTGGACTCCCATGGCCAACCACAATTCAAGTCTCGGAAGTGGTGGCTTGCTTTCTCACTTTCTCTCTCTCTCTGATCAAGTTTTAAAAAATAATAACAACAAATATAATTAAACAACTTTAAAAAAGTAATTATAGAAACTTTAAAAAGCACTTTTAAAAGCATAAATGAAGTTAATTAAATGAAGATACTCAAAAGATAGTTACAAAAATATTTAAAGTTACACTAACTGAAAACATAAATATAATTGCATTTTTTCAATTACTGGTTTTGCTTTTTCCTGAAACATATTACCAGAGAGAGGGCAGCTATCTAATATTGCTGAGGTAGATGTAGCATTTTCAAGTGTTTTCCTAATTGGTAAATGGCAACATTTAAATGTGGGTATCTCATTTATGCAGGTGCGTGTTTTCATCAACCAGTTATATCAGCCAAGTTTGGAGCGAGAAATCAGCAAAAACCCAGACTTGCAGGCAATCCGAATTGCTTCTGTGAACCCCATCCTGGACCCCTGGATATATATCCTCCTGCGCAAGACAGTGCTCAGTAGAGCAATAGAGAAGATCAAATGCCTCTTCTGCCGCATTGGTGGGTCCCGCAGAGACCGTCCAGGACAGCATTGCTCAGACAGTCGAAGGACTTCTTCTGCCATGTCTGGCCACTCTCGTTCCTTCCTCTCCAGGGAGCTGAAGGAGATCAGCAGCACATCTCAGACCCTCCTTTACCTGCCAGACCTCAGTGAAAATGGCCTCGGAGGCAGGAATTTGCTTCCAGGAGTGCCTGGAACAGGACTGGTCCAAACAGACACCACCTCCCTGAGGACTTTGCGAATATCAGAGACCTCAGATTCCTCACAGGGTCAAGACTCTGAGAGCGTTTTACTGGTGGATGAGGCTGGCGGGAGTAGCAGGGTTGGGCCTGCCCCCAAAGGGAGCTCCTTGCAAGTCACATTTCCAAGTGAAACACTGAACTTATCAGAAAAATGTATATAGTTAAGGAAAGAAATACAGCACTGTTTCTGGAACCTTAAAAAAATCCCGTGCAATAGACACATAAATGATGTAGTTAGCTGTGCTCAGAAGGGCTATCTCTGTCCTATGACTCGCACTGGAGAGCATCCTGGCTGTTGAGCACTTTTTAAACAATCAAGTTGACCACATGGAGCCACGGGCCTGAAGCACATTGGTTGCCACCCTGCTGTGACACAGAATTGTGGTCACAGTTTCATGGCTGGGAAGATCTACCCTGTTTTTCTACTGGAAGAGGGGATGGCAGAAGTTTTGCTATTTTCATAACATCTTCATATAAGACCTTTATATCTGGCATACAACAGAGGCCCAGATTCCAGAAGGGCTCTATTTCAGTAAACTATGAGGACTACCTTATGGATGATTTAAGTGTCTCACTAAAGCATGAAATGTGAATTTTTATTGTTGTAAATATGATTTAAAGTATTTAAAGTATTTTCTTCTCTGTGAGAAGGTGTATTGTTAATACAAGGTATAATAAAACTATGGTAAGCCCTCTCCCCCCAGTGTAGCCAGCTGAAATTGAAGATGTTAGATTCTTTTTTTCATAAACAAGTTCTGGCCAAGGTGTTGGAAAGTCACAGTAAGACTAATTATCTATAAAATAGATAAAAAAAAAATTTTAAGAATTTAGTATTATCAAAATAATAAAAATATATTATTTAAGATGTGGAAACTACAATCCAAAATATTAAAGTTCTTTCCTGGCTATGCATAATGCATAGCAAAATTTTTTTAGTGATATTACATTTATTTATCTGGAAAACTGTGATTTCAAGAGAATCTAAAATGCTGGTAAATATTTTCAACTTTTGTCCCCACTAACTGATACTTTTTAAAATGTAACATCCATTTTTAAAAGTCCTTAATAACCCATAATTGAAGTGTATAATATGAAAAGTCTAAGCAGCTTGTTTTCCCTGAAATTGTATTTTATTTTCTTAAAGAAAGACCAAGAATATTCTTTAAAATTTAAGAGAAAGACAAGTATTTTGAGATGTGGAAGGACTTCGGATATGGCTAACTTAAGCTTTAAGTAGGCACTTAAGGGTCACCTAACAGTATTGTGTAACACCCAGTAATGCTGTACACAGATTCGAAGGACCTTTCTCAAGGAATTATTAAGCATGTTTTGTTGCTTCAAGTGTTTTTGTGAATTGCTTGGTTGTAATTAAATCCTGAGCCTGATACTGATATGGTCTTAAGGAACAGTTGTACCAACTGAAATTACTTTGGAGATTATAATAAATAAATACATTCAATCTGAGTCCCCTAGCCTCAGTTTTGGAAAATATATGTGATTTTTGTTTGTTTGTTTATTTCAGATTATCTTCTGGTTCCTTTTAAATTGAAATACTTAAAAATTTTATTTTGGACCAGCCTGTGGTCTAGTGGTTAAGGGAGTCGTATCTGACATGGCTAAGTGCATGATATGAATCCTAGCTCCAGGGGCTTAAACATGCACACCAAAAGCACAACCATAAGGAAAAAAAAATTGTACATCATCAAAATTATAAGCTTCTGCTCTGTAAAAGGAACTGTTAAGAGAACACAGAAGCTAGTCACAGAGAAAAAAAAAAGATTGATACATGTATATATGTATATTTATCTAGTAATAAGTTAAAATTCTTGCAACTTAGTACTAAGATAACCCATATAAAAAATGGGAAAAATATTAAGCACATCCCCAAAAGACATACAGATGTCAGATAAGCCTAGGAGAAGATGCTCAACCTTATTAGGGAAATGCACATTAAAATCACACTGAGAAGCCAGACAGTGGACCAGGAGTAATGCAAATGCTCTGTGTTGCTGGACTGACGTGAGAATGTCCCAGGTTCACATCCCGAGGGCCTCCCTGTGCATTCCAGACATGCACACATGTACCCATGATCTGGGTTGATAAAGACAGGGGGCAGGGTATAGATTGCAGCATTGAGATCCTATTGGGGGTGCCTTTCTATGTCTGTGAGAGTATGTCATGGAAATATACTTTAAAAACACATATAATGAGATACCATATGAACTTAAATGGCTAAAATTAAAAAGACAAGGACATGAAGCAACTAAAACTTCTTTTATACACTTCTTTCATTTTAAAACTTCTTTTATACAGATGGCTGGGACATAAAAGGGTTCCACACAATACTTTGGAAAACAGTTTGGCAGTTTTCTCTACAGTTACACATATACTTGACATAAAACTCAGCATTCCACCTCTAGGTATTTACCCAAAAGAAATGAAAGCACATGACCACACACAGCATTGTGATTTATGTATATAGCAGCTTTATTCATAAAAGACTAAAACCTGAAACAACCTAAATGTCTATCAGTAGCTGAATAGCTGAAACAATTGCAATATATCCATACAATAGAATACTACTTTGCAATAAAAAGAATCGTATTACTGATATGCACAATAACACAGATGAATCTCACCATGGATGATTTCAAGAGCATTATGCTGGGCAAAAAAGAGGTCAGAGTTCATACCATATGACTTTTCTGGAATTTTCAAAAAGCCAAATCCAATTTATAGTCACAGAAAGCACATACATGTTATTAGTTGGTTAGGACGGTTGGGGTGTAAGGTAATTGACTACAAAGAGTTTTAAAAACTTTTGGGGTAATGAACATAGTATTCTACGTCATAGTAGGGTTTTAGTGGGTGTACACTTCTCTAAACTATAAATTTTAAATACTTGCATTTTGTTACATCTAAATTATACTCATTTATAAAGTTAATAGGGATGGCCACAGGATATCACAATTTGTTTCACTTTTTTCTCTTCCAATTAAGTTATAATCAATATTGTTGTCTATCACAATCCCAAGTCTAACTATCCAAATTTTTGCATGTAGTTGGAAAAGTCATATTTTTTTTCTATCATTTTTTTTCCTATGTAAAACTGCATCATGACTTTTCTGGCAACCCAACAGTATTATTCATTTTCACCACGATTTCCAGGATGTAAAAACATCTAAAATTAGAAATAAGTTCGGAATTTGATTTTTAATATATCTCATCTTTACTTTGAAATATACTCTGCACTATTCTTTGTCAAACTTTCCAATAAGGGGAGATCCAATATATCAGATTTATTGCTGAAAAGGGAGTGGGTTAAAGGATATAATTGAGGTTTGTAGTTTTCTCTACAGTTACACATATACTTGACATAAAACTCAGCATTCCACCTCTAGGTATTTACCCAAAAGAAATGAAAGCACATGACCACACACAGCATTGTGATTTATGTATATAGCAGCTTTATTCATAAAAGACTAAAACCTGAAACAACCTAAATGTCTATCAGTAGCTGAATAGCTGAAACAATTGCAATATATCCATACAATAGAATACTACTTTGCAATAAAAAGAATCGTATTACTGATATGCACAATAACACAGATGAATCTCACCATGGATGATTTCAAGAGCATTATGCTGGGCAAAAAAGAGGTCAGAGTTCATACCATATGACTTTTCTGGAATTTTCAAAAAGCCAAATCCAATTTATAGTCACAGAAAGCACATACATGTTATTAGTTGGTTAGGACGGTTGGGGTGTAAGGTAATTGACTACAAAGAGTTTTAAAAACTTTTGGGGTAATGAACATAGTATTCTACGTCATAGTAGGGTTTTAGTGGGTGTACACTTCTCTAAACTATAAATTTTAAATACTTGCATTTTGTTACATCTAAATTATACTCATTTATAAAGTTAATAGGGATGGCCACAGGATATCACAATTTGTTTCACTTTTTTCTCTTCCAATTAAGTTATAATCAATATTGTTGTCTATCACAATCCCAAGTCTAACTATCCAAATTTTTGCATGTAGTTGGAAAAGTCATATTTTTTTTCTATCATTTTTTTTCCTATGTAAAACTGCATCATGACTTTTCTGGCAACCCAACAGTATTATTCATTTTCACCACGATTTCCAGGATGTAAAAACATCTAAAATTAGAAATAAGTTCGGAATTTGATTTTTAATATATCTCATCTTTACTTTGAAATATACTCTGCACTATTCTTTGTCAAACTTTCCAATAAGGGGAGATCCAATATATCAGATTTATTGCTGAAAAGGGAGTGGGTTAAAGGATATAATTTAGGTTTGTAGTAATAACGGCCACCTAATATTGAATCCAGAAAAACACAGACCTGCTCATCAACGTATGGGCAGTCCTGCACAAGCACAGGTCACCCCTGGCAGAGGAAGTCTTCACTGCAAGGTTCACAATGCAGCTGAGAAGAGATCGCGTCATAGGCTCTCTGCAGGCAAGACAAATAAAGAGAAGAAGGAAAAGAGGGCTAGTATACTCAGTTCTGTATCTTAAACTCCCTCCTTTCCTGGGAATGCAGAAGGGAGAGATCAGGATTCCTTGGTTAACAGATGTCCTAAGAAGTACTATGAAAGGAAGCCATCCCCACCCCATCTTCCCACCAAAGTATAGAGCAGCATTTTTCAACCTTTCGTCCACCTTCACACACCCAACAGGTGACACACATAAAACACATTAAGGCGTAATTCATGGTAACAAGCTATAGCCACTCCTTTTTTTTAAAGAACCCATACTTAACTTGCAAGTGACTAAGGTACCTGACTTTAGTGATAATTTTCTTTATTTCATTTTAATTTACTTTTATAATAAGGTAGATAACTTACTAATCTTCCTATTTTCACTAAAGCTAGCATCTTATTCTCTCAATCCAAAATGCTCACCATAAAATGTACCATCAGTTTGATAAACTGAGAAGAAAAAAACACAGATAACATACCTACTCATTTTTCAAATAATAAACCATGTTTCTTGTATTTACTCACAACCCCTTTTTATATACCTGTATCATAAAATCACAGACCAGAATGGCTGATTGAGAGCCACTTTAGAAGGATTTCTGGGTCAACCCTTGGTAGAGTAAAGATGGCTGAATCCCAAATGGCCAACCATGCAGCTGAGTCCCAGAACTAGAGGCCTGGAAAACATGCTCAGTGTGTATACATGTATGCCCAAAATCCCAAAAGGAAGAGTAGAGAAGGTACTACGGTATAAATATTCCTCAGGAGGGTATTTTCATTTTCCCATCTCCTCTTTTCAGCAATCACATGATCTTGCTGGCGGGGGACGGAGGGTGTGGGAAGAAGGGCTTCTAACAAGAAAATGAAAAGACATGATGAATAATTTTCATACTACTGAGAAAAGCAGTGAAACAAGCTTTTGGATTATTATGTAAGGCATAATATCCAAACTAAAAAGGATACACTGGACTTATAATCATGAACACATTAATTTTGTCTTCACCATGTTGGGCTGTCAGAAAAGTCATGATGCATTTTTGCACAGAAAAAAAAAAATGTCATGACTTTTCCAACAACCCAAAAGTTTTGCCATATAACATAAATTTGAGATTTCACATTTAAACTACTGGAACATTTTGGATGTAGGCCCCAGTTGCAGTAGATCTCAGTTCTATGATATAAACCTTGTGTAACTTTTCAATTATTATGTACAAGGGGTCCTCAAAAACTTCACAGAAAATGCATACCATGAAAACACTATGCATGAATTTCACATGAATTTCTGTACCAACTTAAACTCGTACTTTAATTCCCTTTTTCCCCAATTTGAAGCTCCCTTGTATTTGCTAGCAAATTTAAGATAAATACATTATATCCTAAGAGCTTGTTTTTCTGAAGAAATAAAAACAATTCTCAAGTTATCAGACATGATCTGGATATGCAGTATTCTGACTAGTGAGTATGGCATACAATTTCCAAACAAGAGTATAAATTTCATTCGATCTAACATGAACACTGACTACTGTTATTTCTTTTTTTTTGGGGGGGGGGAGAGATTTTCACTATAGGGCGCATGCGCTCGCCAGACAGACAGACAGAAAGTGAGAAATCACCCCCCAGGGGGGATGGTCACACTGCAATCCCTTCTCCTCCATTCTCCTCTTGAGATCTTGAGCATGCACGCACACATGCCCGGCATGAGTTTTAAGCCACTGGGTCTGGAACGCGAACGGCGGTCAACTACGTGCGAATCCAGCAACATAGCCATTACGCTAACTGCTGGTTCCCAGACTACTGTTATTTCTGAAAGTATAATAAACATCTGTATCAGTAGCATAAGCATGAGTTATTTTTCTTAAGACTCATAACATTTGTTATTATGGTTAACCAGCTCAGAAAATGTTTCTATATCTATATTCACACCTTTGTAATAACGGATGCATTTTTCTCTTAATACATAAAAGAATGTTCACTAAAATAAGCATCTCTGGGAACCTGAAGAAATGAACTACTTTCTTCCATAACTCATTACCCCTTTTCTTCCCCCATCTTACAACTCAACTATTTCATGTCTTATAACTGGGTAAGGAACAGAGTAACCCAGCCTACCAATGCCAATACAGAGAAAACACTAGGTTCTTTAACAGAACATACTGGCTACATGGCATTCTATTCTGCGTCTTTCCTCTTCTGGGGCTGAGGCATAGATTCTAGGCTAACAATAATCCTCAACTAACAACCACCTATCCTGTAATATGAGAACTAATGACTTCTCTAGGGCCAGCAAGTAACATGCTGGTAAAGTGCTGGACTCACATAGTCAACCGCAGTTTGAGGCCTGGACCACTCAGTGGCTTGAAAATCACATTGGGTATGTGTACAAGCCTAAAATCCCTAGACAGGAACGCAGAAGGGATTGCATTGTAGCCATCACCCTTAGGGGATGATTTCTCACCTTCCCTCTCTGTCTCTCTCTGGCAAGCATATGCATCCTATGACAAAAGCCTAAAAAAAAGGAATGACTTCTCATTTTCAGACAAGGAAAGGATTATGAAATTCTTTTTTTCTTTAGAGAGATTTTTGCTTTGGGGCATGTGTACTCACTTGAAAGAGGCAAAGAGAGACAGAAAGTGAGAAATCACCTCCCCCCCGGGGGGGGATGGCCATGCCACAATCCCTTCTTGTCCATTCTCTTCGGGATTTTGGGTATACACGCACCCAGCATGAGTTTTAAGCTGGTGGGTCTGGGACTCAAACCATGGTGAACTACATGGTAGTCCAGCAACGTTAACCATTACACCATCTGCTGGTCTCAAAATTCTCCTTTCTTAAAATAAGAAGTCAAGGTTAAGTATCTCTAAACTAATTCAATTTTTCCATAGATACAGCTTGGATTCACAGAGTTCTTCATGTGTGAGGCACCATGCCAGGTGCATTACATATACTTTCCACATAAGAAATAATGAAAATTGATCTAATTTTTCAAAAGCTAACATCACAAAATAATAGGAAATCTTCAAAATACATAAAAACTATTTATTCACACATTACATCATAAACAAACATACATTACTCAAATGACAGCAAATACTGAGTACTCACTTCTCTAGGAACAACCTACACTTTGAGAATACTCCTTATTCAACAAAATAATCAATATTTTTTGTTAGTTTTACTATAAAACCGACCTCTCTAATAAGAGCTAATCTCCTGATAATATAACTTAGAGAAAAAACATAATATTTTCCAAGACAAGTGATGATTTCTCTAACTCTAGGGGGGAAAAAAAAGAAAGCCATGTATCTCAATAAAAAGATTTTTTAAAATAATTTTTATAAAAATACAGAACATTACTTACATGCTTCAACAATATAATGTAAGATTCCTTAATGTGGTCTACTTCCATTCTAACAAAGATAAAATTAATTTTATACCATTAATAGCTTCCTGAGCATTAGAACAGTACCCAACACATCTATGTAACTGTACTATGATATATAGTATAAAAGTAATAATTCACACTAGCATCGACAGTATTGATTTGAAAATGTGATTATGGCCTTTCAATTAAAAGAAACTTAACACTTCCCTCTTATAGGATCGTACTATGAATCACATTCCAGGGAACAGCAGATGGCATAATGGTTGTGTCGCTGGATTCTCATACAGTTGACCAGGATTCAAGTCCCAAACGGGTAGCTTTAAACTCAAGCTGGGTGCATGTGCATGTGAGCTCAAAATCCTGAGAGGAGAAAAGATTATGGCATGGTCATCCCCCTGGGAGGTGACTTCTTGCTTTCTGTTCTTCTGTCTCCCTCTGTCTCTCTGATAAGCACACATGCCCAATAGCAAAAATTTCTCCTAAAAAAAAAAAAAATCAGATAATCGCATTCCAGTTTCTATGTATCCTGTGATGATATTATTCATTCACTGGCACTCTAATAATAACATCTCTATTTTTTTTTTTTTTTTACTTTTCAGAAAGATACAATTTATTTACTTAAGATTGTAGTCATTTTTCATTTCACTGAGTAGTTCCAAAAATATTATCTAGAAAAGCAATTCCAAATTATCAGTTGGCTGCAAAGTTCAAAACAAGAAATAAGTTGATTTCAGGGTTTTTAAAATAGATTTTTAAAATAAGAAAAAGAAAATAATGCTTTTGACAGTAATATAGCAGTATAATTTGTAATGGCTATCTATAAAAGCCACTCATCTAAAAAAAAAATGCCCATTTTAAAAATTATTCACTGTGGCAAGGACAAGTCTCTCCCTGCTACAAAAAAATAAAATAAAAAAGGGACCAGCAGTTGGCGTAATGGCTATGTTGCTGATCCTAGCTAGACCTGGTAGCTTAAATTCATGCCAAGATCCTGAGAGGAGAATGGAGGAAAAAGGATTGCAGCATGGCCATCCACCCTGGGGGGTGATTTCTCCCTTTCTGTCTCTCTGTCTTTCTGGTGAGCGCATGTGCTCTATAGTAAAAACCTCTCCAAAAAAAAAAAAAAAAAGAAAAAGAAAAAGAAAATCATCATTTTGATGTTAATCAGTACTTTTGCACATCTAACAAATACTGATAGAAATACTGATAACAACTACCATCATCATAACTTTAAATTCAAAACAAAGCACAAATCAGACTAAGGAACTTCAGAAAATATTCAGAATATACACATCTGAATGCCTTTTAAGCCAAACTTTCAATGATTCTACATGACTAAGTAATAACTTTGAATCAAAATGAACATCAAAAGTATTTAAGCTTTGCGATACACTCACTCTAATGAAGCAAGAAAAACAGAGGAGGGAATAGTAAGAGCAGTATATCCTAGGTGGGAAAGAAATCACTTACTTCTTTATCATAAAACAAAAATCAACAAGGCTAACCACCCACTTATTCACTATTGAAGAATACACTGGTTAATTTGTCTTTAAAATGTATTCGTTTACATATGTGGATTGAGTTTATTAATCAAAATCCATTTTGCTCAGAATTCTAATCTTTAGTAGTATAAATCATAACTTATTAAAGTATGCATAAACACTATACAATAAGTCTACCATTTAGTTTTTATATGCCTCATCTGAAAAACTTATTTTACAAAACAGGTGTTTTGCCCGCTTCCTCCAGAGTAAGCTGTCTCTATGTCTAAACTTTCAGTGGCAATCCAAAAGATTCAAATCATTCCTCTATGCATACTGCTTCATCGTGCTTTGATGAAATCAGAGCCATCTGGTGGGGTAGCACCATCTTCTTTCTCAGTTACGGTCTCTACAGCCCCTGAAGCCGATACAATAACCATTGTTTTATTTGCCGAATCTGTCTTCTGTTTTTCAGCAATGGCTGCACAAACAGCAACAATCTCATCACTTTCAAAGTCATAGTCAGGAATTGACTTTGGTGAAAAGTGTGTTACTTCAGGGGGTGCTTCACTCTTCTTAATTCTCTGTGCTGCCTTCTGCTGCTCCTGGAGTGTTCTTGCCCAAGAAAGGTCTTCTTTCCATATTTCAGGGTTCATTGGATAGATATGAAGGGCTACTTGAAAACTACGAATTGCCTAGGGGGAAAAAAATCAGCAGTTTTCATTTGTGTTGTTTTTAAAAACTAGTACATTTAATACAATCATATGTCTGTGTGTGTATACAACACATACTCTAATATATTATTTAAAGTAGCAGAATGTAAAGGCGAGGATAAGAGCTTTGCCCTAACCAGTAAATAATAATTATGGTGAAAAAAATTATAGACATATGAAAGAAAATAACTGACAATATGCTGATGGATTAAAGGCCACTGAAATAGAGGTACGGACACTGGGGTTCAAGACAGGGCCAATCTATTTTTCACCTTCTGGAGACCATCAAATAAACAAATCTGAGGATTTCCTGAGCTAAACAACAGTCAGGAAGGTACAGGAAGCACACCTTTGAAGCCAAGTCTTAACAATGCTAACACTGACTGACTGGTTAGTAAGTTGTAGGCTCTATTCTACATTCCAGGCATTACTCAATTATCTATCTTTACAATACCACTAGGTTGCTGTTTTCAGTTCTATTTTATAAAAGCAGAGATTAAATACCAAAGGCATAATAAGCAAGGAAATGGTAAAACTGGAGTACAAACTCAGGCAGTTTGACTCTGTAATTCTCAGTCTTACTATGTTATATAGCTCAGGTACAAAAACTCCACTGCAGTCTGGGTTGAGATCAACCTCAACACTATTTACATTTTGGGCTGATAATTCTTTATTTCAGGGAGCTGTTCTGTATACTGTAGGATGTTCAGAAACATCCCTGACTTATACAGGTCCCAATACAGGACCCTTTCCCAGTTGTGATAAACTGACCTCTTTTCATGTTCTTGATCAGTATTCATTAAAACATGGAAGTGTTTCATTTAGAAGTCCAATTTATCTAGTTTTTCTTTGTTATTTGTGCTTCAAGTGTCCTGAATAACACTTAAAATATTATTTATGGATCCAAGTCACAAAAATTATGCCTACATTTTCTAAGAGTTTTATACTTTTAAGCTTTTAGCTCTTATGTTTAAGAGTTTAATTTTGACTTAATTTTTAAACACAGGTTAGGAGTCAGACTCCATTCTTTTGTACATGGATATCCAGTTGTCTCAACACCAAGTTGAAGACTAATTCTTTCCCACTCATGGAGACAGAGTGAGTGTGCAGACTCCGAACGAGAGAGTCAAGGAAGAAGAAACAGGAGGATTATGTTCCGAACAAAGAATGAGATAAACCTTCAGAAATCAATTTCATAAAATAGAAGTATACAATTTACCTAACAAAGAATTCAAAATAATCACCAAAAAGATGCTGAGGTAATTTTCAACAAAAATAAAAAGTCATAAATGCAAGGCCCATAGCTAACATCATACTGAATGATTAAAAATTGAAAGCTCTCAGGACCAGCAGTTGGTGTAATGGCTATGTCACTGAACTCCCATGTAGTCGACTGTGGTTCAAGTCCTGAACCCAGTAGCTTGAAACTCACACAGGGTTCGTGTGCATGCGTGCCCAAGATCCTGAGAGGAGAATGAAGGAGAAGGGATTGTGGTGTGGCCATCCCCTTGGGGGGTGATTTCTCGCTTTCCATCTCTCTCTCTCTGTCTCTCTCTTTCTGGTGAGCGCACATGCCCCATAACAAAAACCTCTCCAAAAAAAAAAAACCTGAAAGCTCTCCCCTATGATCAGAAACAAGGCAAAAATGTTTACTCTTGCCACTTCTATTGAAGATTGTATTATAAGTTCTGGCAAGAGAACTCAAGCAAGAAAAATAAAGAAACAAAAGCTATCTAAATTTATAAACCCTGAAGACTTCATTAAAAAGAACTGCTAGAATACACAAATTCAGTAAATTTGTAGTATTTAAAATCACTATACAAAAAATCTGCTGTATTTTGATATAGTAACAACAAATTATCTGAAAAGAAAATTAGAAAAAAATTTCATTTATGATACTATACACAAAAAATAATAATTAGTAGTAAACTCAACTAAGGACACCTTAGTTGAAAACTTGTATCCCAAAAAAATACAAAACATGCTGAAAGAAATTAAAGAAAACATAAACAAATGTAAAGACATCCAGGTTCATGAATTGGAAAACATAATATTATTAAAATGTCTTTACTACTCAAAGCACTCTACAGATTCAACACAATCTCTGTCAAAATTTCAGTGGTATTTTTTACAGATAAAGAAAAACCAATTTTAAAATTCATATGGAGCCACAAAAGATCTCAATCTGTCAGATCAATTTTGAGAAAGAATACTTCCTGATTTTAAAATACATTACAAAATAACTAATAAAAACCCAATTATGTACTGGTATAAAAAAAAATCCAGACCAATAGAACAGAACAAACAACCTAGAAATAAATCCACAATTATGTAGAAACTTCATGAAAAATGAATACCATTAAAAAAAAAACTATGCATAGGTTTGGGAATAGCAGTTAGTGTAATGACTGTGTCACTGGAATCCCATGCAGTCGACCACAGTTCGAGTGCCAGACCCGGTGGCTTAAACTCACACCAGGCGTGTGTGTGTGCGTGCGTGCCCAAGATCCCGAGAGGAGAATGGAGGAGAAGGGACTGCACGTGGCCATCCCCCCTAGGGGTGATTTCTCATTTTCTTTCTCTCTGTCTCTATCTGTCTTTCTGGAGAGCACACACACTATAGCAAAAACCTCTAAAAAAAAAACCAAAAAAAAAACTATGCATAGGGTTCAAAAAATTTTTGTACTAAAATAAACTTGTACTTTTTTTAGTTCCATTTTTTAATTTCAAGAACTTTTGAAATACCCTTGCCAGTGGTCAACTGATATTTGACAATGTGCTACAAAATAATGAAAGTATAGTCTCTTCAGCAAATAGTGTTAGAAAAACTAGATATCCACATATAAAAGAATAAAAATGAATTTTCATCATATACTACTCTAGAAATGGATTAAAGACTAGACCGTTTGGGGACCAGCAAATGGTTTGATAGTTATGTCGCTGGACTCCCACATGGTCAACCACGGTTCAAATCCCAGACTCAGCAGCTTAAATCTCAAGCCAGGTGTACATGTGCGAGTGCTAAAGATTCCAAGAGGAGAAGGGATTGTGGCATGGCTGGGGTGATTTCTCACTTTATATCTCTCTCTCTGGTGAGTGCATGGGTTCTACAGCATAAATCTCTTTTTAGGAAAAAAAAAAAAAAAAGAAAGACTTAACTGTATGACCTGAAATTACAAAATTACTAGAATATAAAGCCTATGAGAATGATCTATGACATGGACAAAGACTTTTTAGGAAAGATCTAAGATCATGAGCCACAAAAGCAAAAATAAGCAAATATGATTATATCAAGTTTAAAAACTCTGCACAACAAAGGAAACTATCAATGAAAACAATGTATGGAATGGGTAAAAATATTTGAAAACTATACATCCAACGATGCCCGAAAAATCTAAATGATCCACACTCTATTTAAACTACTGTTAACAAAAGTTTTATCTAATTTCCTTACCAGGATTATCTCTCCTAATCCAAGCTGAGCACGTCCCAAAGTTTGCCAAGACTCCCATGAATGTGGATTTCGCTGGACAGCCATTTCTGCTGCATGTACTGCTGGGAACATTTCATGAAGAGACATTAGGACCTATACTCCAGAAGAAGAAAAACAAAACAAAACACTGTCAGTAACATTTACAAGCTAGCAAACAACTGATAAGTAATCATACACAGATAATTCTTATTTGTTTTTTATTTTTTAGGTTTTAGCCATAGGGTGCATGCTCTCCCCAGAAAGAGACAGTAAGGGGGAATGGTCATGCTGCATTCCCCCTCCTCCAATCTCCTCCTGGGATTTTGAGTATATATGCACACACTTAAACACTATGCCATCTGCTGGTTCTACAAATGTTATTCTTAAGCTATTAATAAATTGGACCTATTCTGATGCTAAAGAGTAGGCCATTTTTACAGAAATCTCATTCTAGAATTTAACCCATTCACATTCTGACTACTGAGTTATTATTAAGCATATCACAATTAATTTATAAGGAAAACAGGCACTTTTAATTTATTTAAGAGATGACCTGTGACTTTTAAAATATGTCGTGCTCATATCCTACCATAGTTACGGTGAAATAAGTTAATTTCATTTGAAGGCAACTAAATGTCTAATTTTATGCATAAGGCAGAACCGTAAATATGGTAAAATATTTTCTCTCAAAAACTGGAAAGTAGTATATTCTTTTATAATCACTTACAAAATGAACACAGCATATTTTACAATAAAAGTGAAATTCTTCCTAATTATTACCTGGGATTTCATTTCATACAGGGTAGCATCATTTGGGGTTAATTGTAGTGCTTCGTCCCACTTCTGAATTGCCTCCCGATACCTGTAGTTGTTTAAATCACAGTAATACCATACTTTCAGTAAGCCTTTGAGAGTACATGAACAATTTAAAAATCAAATATGAGGGAATACACTATTCAAGATAGCTCTTTATTCAGGAACTGATTCTAATAATGTTATAAAAGCAGAAAAAATTAAAAAGATAAAGAGAAAAGAAAGCAAAAGAGAAAACACAAAATATAAATAAAAAAGATCTTATGAATCTTTCTCCAAGTACAGTGAGCCTAAGAATAATATGAAATGAAAATAAGCAGGAAGACCCTGCAATTGAAAATAGCATTTCAACTACTATTATTACTAGCTCAGTCATGGTGGCAAAGGCAGGAGAGTGCTACTGTACCATACCAGATAGACAAGAAAGGCCTAGTTGATTGTTGGTATACCTGACCACAGTGGGCACCTTGCTAGGTGGGAGGCTTAGAGGAAGCCTGGCTAGTTGGAAAGCTTAAAGAAAGATCTCTGTGTGGAAAGACCCTGTCAAGGGTACTCTTCTTTCTTTCTCTTTCTCTCTCATGAAAAAAAAAAAATAAAATTTTAACTACATTTATTGCCTGTATCTATATTATAAGCACACTGTAAAACGAAGACAATAATGTTAATTTCACTAAGAATCCACAATTTCAGCATTCTAAGAGATACAGATATCAAATTTTAAAATGCTAAGCTAAAACTTAAATTTTCTTATTTTCTTAAAGAATTATTTAATTTTATTTATTCATTCATTTATTTTAAGTTGGCCAAGAGAGAGACACAGAGAGCGAGAGGGAGGGAAAGCGAAAAAGCAAGCCACCAGGTCCGGGACGCAAACCATGGTTGGTCATGAGGGAGTGTCCAGCACCTTAACCACCACGCCACCCGCTGGTCCCCAAAACTTAAATTTTATTGGGAAATATCAGTGTAAATTCAGCATATTTTTCTTTTAGAAAATAATTTCCTAGGTCAGTCCAGCAAAAAATGCCTAACACAATAAATGAGTATCAACAAGCATATCTAAGTGCCAAGATGGTGGTCTCTAAGTACTACTTCCCAATAAAATACATCAGAGCTAGTCAGATAAAAACCCGATTACAAGTCTGGGTGAAAAAGTACATTTTAAAGATTAATTTGGAACCTATTCATGAATAAAAATGGAATTAAGAACATACAGACACCCCAAAGAACACAGGAGATAAATGAAGTAGTTCTCACTAGACTAAGCTGGAACAATTTGAGCACCCCCCCAAAAAAAAAAAATTTAAAAAATCATGACTACATAAAATAAAATGAATCAAAAATATAAAAAAATGTTTTGGGCCAGCTGGTGATATGGTGGCTAAGGCAGCTGACTCCTGCCTTAACTGTAGGATGGCCAACTGCATGGTTTGAGTCCTGGAACTAGCAGCTTGAAAAACACACCAGGCACATGTGTATGTGTGCCCAAACATCCCAAGAAGAGAATGGAGAAGGGATTATGATATGGTCATCCTCTTGGGGTGTGCTTTCTCGTTTTCTGTCTCTACCTCTGTGTCTATCTCTCTCCAGGGAGCATATGCACTCTATAGCAAAAAAAATTTTAAATACATAAAAAAATCTCTGATTTCATAATGATATTCAAAATATACAAATCTAGGGCCAGCAGGTGGTGTGGTGGTTAAGGGCGATGGACTCCCCCACAGTCAACTAAAGTTTGAGTCCCGAACCTGGGAGCCTGCTTTCTCTCTCTCTCAGTCCCTCTCTGGTCAAGTTTAAATAAATAAATAAATGAAATTAAATAAAATAATTCTTTAAAAAAATACAAATCTATATCCATCAACTGATGAATAAATAAATATGGTATATCCAGGCTAGTAGTGGTGGAGCAGCAGTAATGAATATCCTGTGATGCTGGACCCACATAGGAAGGTCTTAGCATTGGATCCAGAGATCTCCCTGTACATGCCAAGCATGCATGAGTGCCTTTGATCTGGGCTGGTTCGAGGTACACAGCAGAGTGAAGACTCTGTTGAGGGTACTCCTATTTTTACCTCCATATTTCTCTTTCATGAAACAAATAAAATAAAAATAAAAATTAATATGTATATATGATATAGCCATACAATGGGGAATTATTGGTAATAAAAAATGAAGCACTGATATATGCTAAAACATAGATGAATCTTTAAAACATGACACTGAAAGAAGCTATCCACAAAAGGCTCATTATATATAATTCCATTTCTCTGGTTCTATTTATATGAAATATACAGAATAGGCAAAGTTAAAGAGGTTTGTGTAATTTATAAAGATTAGTAAATGATGGAGTGATTCTGTAGTGCTAAGGGAGTTGGAGAGGCAGAGAGTGACTGCTAATGGGCACAGGGGTTTTTTTGGGTGACTGTACAACTCTGTGAATGCGCTAACAACTACTGAACTATACATTTTGAGTTGATAAATTGTAGTACTGTAAGAATTATACTTCAACAAAACTGTCAATAAACATACATGAACATACATGTATCTATATACAAAATAAACCACTTGCCACTGAAGCCTGCTAAGGTACCAATTCATGATGGTGGAAGTTAGTAAGAGCTGTTGAGGGAAAGTTGTTCTTTATTGGGGGAGAAATTATTTTATAACTCTTTATGAAATAGTAGACCTAGGCAACGATCATCAATGGATGCCAAACCACATAGGGAAAAGAGTGATGTAAAACTGCATAATGGAGAGTAAGGCTGAATGTGTGACTGATCTTAGTATCACCAAGAGGGGTATCCAGATATTAGAAACTTCATGATGTGATACAACAGAAAGTAAGCAACCATTATCAATATTCTTGGAAAAACAAATAAACAAACAAAAAAAACTAACCCTGAAAAACAAGCCTCTAGACCTAATATCCAGTCTACAGATAATTTAAGAGATAGAAGAAAAATATTAAAAGATCAGGAGGGAAAAAAATTAGACATACTAGTGTGTAAGACATTCTACAAAGCAACTTGCCTAGTCAATTCTAAAATATGATGCCATGGAAAAACCTGAAAAAGTAAGAAGTGCCCTAATGTTCTAAAATCAGAAGTCCATAAACTTCTCTAAAGGTCCATAGAGTAAATATTTTAGGCTTTGGAGGCCAGATGGTCTCTGTTGCAACTACCTAACTCTGTGGCTACAGTGTGAAAGCAACCACAGACAGTAGAAATAAGTATGGCTGTGTTCTGATAAACCTTTATTTACGGAAGCAAGATGGCAGACCATGCCACAGTGTGCAGAACCTTATCTAAATTAAAAAAGACTAAAAGCACAATCTTTGAGACTTGACTGAATTTTGATTAAGAAATATCATCTACAAAAGATATTTTATGGACCACTACAGAATTAAGTAAGAATCAGGTATTAGAATATTTTAGGGAATTAACTGTCTTATATATTAATTATATTATGGTTGTATAGGAAAATGTCCTTACTTACAGAAAATTCATATTTAAGTTTCAGGAATAAGCTGTCAAATGTTTGCAAGTTATTATCAAATAGTTTTATACACACATATTTATATGTATATAATACAGAATAACAATTGCTAAATCTAGGTGGTAGGTAGAGGAGTTCACTAATCATTCAACTTCTCTGTATGTTTAAATTTTTTCATAGTAGAAAGTTAGAAAAGAATTTTTTTGAGAGAGATTTTTTTTTTGTTCTAGGGAGTATGTGTAAGCCAGAGAGATACAGAGAGAGAAAGTGAGAAATCACCCAACCAGGGAGGATGACCACATCGCAATCCCTTCTCCATTCTCCTCTTGGGATTTCAGGCTTGCATGCACACACAGGCACCTGGCATGACTTTCAAGCCACTGGGTCCAGGGCTCAAACCACAGTAGGCCATGTGGGAGTCCAGCGCCTTTATCATCATGCCACCGCCTGGCCCCTAGAAAAGTTTTATTTATTTATTTTTTTTAGAGATTCTTACTATAGCGTGTGTGCTCATCAGAAAGACAGAAAGAGACAGAGAGACAGAAAGTGAGAAATCACCCCCCGAGGGAAGATGACCATACATACCACAATCCCTTCTCCCATATTCTCTCTCCTCTTGGGATTCTGGGCATGCTAAGCACATGCACCCTATAGCCACATAGCTTGAAAAACACACCAGGCACATGTGTATGTGTGCCCAAACATCCCAAGAAGAGAATGGAGAAGGGATTATGATATGGTCATCCTCTTGGGGTGTGCTTTCTCGTTTTCTGTCTCTACCTCTGTGTCTATCTCTCTCCAGGGAGCATATGCACTCTATAGCAAAAAAAATTTTAAATACATAAAAAAATCTCTGATTTCATAATGATATTCAAAATATACAAATCTAGGGCCAGCAGGTGGTGTGGTGGTTAAGGGCGATGGACTCCCCCACAGTCAACTAAAGTTTGAGTCCCGAACCTGGGAGCCTGCTTTCTCTCTCTCTCAGTCCCTCTCTGGTCAAGTTTAAATAAATAAATAAATGAAATTAAATAAAATAATTCTTTAAAAAAATACAAATCTATATCCATCAACTGATGAATAAATAAATATGGTATATCCAGGCTAGTAGTGGTGGAGCAGCAGTAATGAATATCCTGTGATGCTGGACCCACATAGGAAGGTCTTAGCATTGGATCCAGAGATCTCCCTGTACATGCCAAGCATGCATGAGTGCCTTTGATCTGGGCTGGTTCGAGGTACACAGCAGAGTGAAGACTCTGTTGAGGGTACTCCTATTTTTACCTCCATATTTCTCTTTCATGAAACAAATAAAATAAAAATAAAAATTAATATGTATATATGATATAGCCATACAATGGGGAATTATTGGTAATAAAAAATGAAGCACTGATATATGCTAAAACATAGATGAATCTTTAAAACATGACACTGAAAGAAGCTATCCACAAAAGGCTCATTATATATAATTCCATTTCTCTGGTTCTATTTATATGAAATATACAGAATAGGCAAAGTTAAAGAGGTTTGTGTAATTTATAAAGATTAGTAAATGATGGAGTGATTCTGTAGTGCTAAGGGAGTTGGAGAGGCAGAGAGTGACTGCTAATGGGCACAGGGGTTTTTTTGGGTGACTGTACAACTCTGTGAATGCGCTAACAACTACTGAACTATACATTTTGAGTTGATAAATTGTAGTACTGTAAGAATTATACTTCAACAAAACTGTCAATAAACATACATGAACATACATGTATCTATATACAAAATAAACCACTTGCCACTGAAGCCTGCTAAGGTACCAATTCATGATGGTGGAAGTTAGTAAGAGCTGTTGAGGGAAAGTTGTTCTTTATTGGGGGAGAAATTATTTTATAACTCTTTATGAAATAGTAGACCTAGGCAACGATCATCAATGGATGCCAAACCACATAGGGAAAAGAGTGATGTAAAACTGCATAATGGAGAGTAAGGCTGAATGTGTGACTGATCTTAGTATCACCAAGAGGGGTATCCAGATATTAGAAACTTCATGATGTGATACAACAGAAAGTAAGCAACCATTATCAATATTCTTGGAAAAACAAATAAACAAACAAAAAAAACTAACCCTGAAAAACAAGCCTCTAGACCTAATATCCAGTCTACAGATAATTTAAGAGATAGAAGAAAAATATTAAAAGATCAGGAGGGAAAAAAATTAGACATACTAGTGTGTAAGACATTCTACAAAGCAACTTGCCTAGTCAATTCTAAAATATGATGCCATGGAAAAACCTGAAAAAGTAAGAAGTGCCCTAATGTTCTAAAATCAGAAGTCCATAAACTTCTCTAAAGGTCCATAGAGTAAATATTTTAGGCTTTGGAGGCCAGATGGTCTCTGTTGCAACTACCTAACTCTGTGGCTACAGTGTGAAAGCAACCACAGACAGTAGAAATAAGTATGGCTGTGTTCTGATAAACCTTTATTTACGGAAGCAAGATGGCAGACCATGCCACAGTGTGCAGAACCTTATCTAAATTAAAAAAGACTAAAAGCACAATCTTTGAGACTTGACTGAATTTTGATTAAGAAATATCATCTACAAAAGATATTTTATGGACCACTACAGAATTAAGTAAGAATCAGGTATTAGAATATTTTAGGGAATTAACTGTCTTATATATTAATTATATTATGGTTGTATAGGAAAATGTCCTTACTTACAGAAAATTCATATTTAAGTTTCAGGAATAAGCTGTCAAATGTTTGCAAGTTATTATCAAATAGTTTTATACACACATATTTATATGTATATAATACAGAATAACAATTGCTAAATCTAGGTGGTAGGTAGAGGAGTTCACTAATCATTCAACTTCTCTGTATGTTTAAATTTTTTCATAGTAGAAAGTTAGAAAAGAATTTTTTTGAGAGAGATTTTTTTTTTGTTCTAGGGAGTATGTGTAAGCCAGAGAGATACAGAGAGAGAAAGTGAGAAATCACCCAACCAGGGAGGATGACCACATCGCAATCCCTTCTCCATTCTCCTCTTGGGATTTCAGGCTTGCATGCACACACAGGCACCTGGCATGACTTTCAAGCCACTGGGTCCAGGGCTCAAACCACAGTAGGCCATGTGGGAGTCCAGCGCCTTTATCATCATGCCACCGCCTGGCCCCTAGAAAAGTTTTATTTATTTATTTTTTTTAGAGATTCTTACTATAGCGTGTGTGCTCATCAGAAAGACAGAAAGAGACAGAGAGACAGAAAGTGAGAAATCACCCCCCGAGGGAAGATGACCATACATACCACAATCCCTTCTCCCATATTCTCTCTCCTCTTGGGATTCTGGGCATGCTAAGCACATGCACCCTATAGCCACATATAAAAAGTTTTATTCTATTGGGTTGTCAGGAAAGTCATGATGGATTTCTGCATAGAAAAACATAAAAAAAAAAAAACATCATGGCTTTCCCAACAGCCTAATAGATAAGCCAATTCTCATTTTTTTACAAGAATTATTTATTCAATTCCACTTGTTATTATTTTTTAATTTGACCAGACAGAGACAGAGAGAGAGAAGGAAAATAAGAAAGCAAGGCACCAGATCCTAGACTCAAACTGCAGTCAGCCATGTGGAATCCAGCACCATTTTTTTTTTTTTGAGAGATTTTTGCTATAGGGCGCGTGTGCTCGCCAGACAGACAGAGACAGACATAGAAACAGAAAGCAAGAAATCATCCCCCAGGGGGGATGGTCACGCCGCAATCCCTTCTCCTCCATTCTCCTCTCAGGATCTTGGGCATGCACGCACACGCACCCGGCGTGAGTTTTAAGCCCCGGGGCCCCAGACGCAAACCGCGGTCGACTACGTGGGAGTCCAGCGACATAGCCATTACGCTAACTGCTGGTTCCCCCAGCACCTTTAACCACCATGGAACCTGCCAGCCCCTACCAATTCTCATTTTTCACATTATTTATGTTCTATAAAGTCACCACAACCAGTGAATTAGTGAATACTGAATGACTACTCCCAGGTTAAATACAGGATTAAGATCCTACAAGACTTTGGTTACATTTTTATCAACCAATCAATACATAAATTATTGTTTTATGTGTGCTTCTGTTAAAAGACACTTTATTCAATATATAGTGTTGCTTCACTGAAAATGAACTCAGGCCCAACAGCACTATAACTTATGCCTAAATGTAGCTTCCTAATACATGTATTTTTTCTGTAAGGGTATAACAGCTTTCTTACACCTAAAAGCAATAGGACTTCCGCATTATACTTGCAGGCGAGTTTAAACAACAAAATCACCAACTAAAAGCATAAAAATATGAAACACATGGCACTAAATACCACAAAAAAGACAAGTATTTACCTGTGGGAGCAGAAACAAGGCAGAGTATCATCTTATTTGACAATATCTGGGAGTGTGTACCGCAAACAACTCAAATTTTTTGCTATTCTGTGCATACCCACTAGTGACCATGAATGTGCTGAGAAATTGACTTGGGGATTACAAATAAATCTTGATGCACAGGCAAATGAACAAATACAGTCACTGAATAATTTGGCTCAACTATACTGAAGAACTACCACCGGACTGGTCCTGTAACATAGTGTTTAAAGGAGCCAGATTCTATATGGCCAATCACTGTTCAACTCCCTGTTCTGGTGGCTTGAAAACTAGGAGCTTATGCATGTGTGCCCCCAAATCACAAGAGGGAAATGGAGAAGGAATTGTAGCATGACCACATCCCACTAAGAGTACTTTCTCCCTCTCTGGTATGTAAAAATGACCTCTGGCAATTAAAAACAAAAGATAAAGAAATATCAAAGCATTTTTTTCTCTATGCCAAATAAAATACAACTAACCACAAATAATTACCACTTTCTACTAATCACAAAACCGATTTATTTATAACACATAATTTTTCATGTTCATATAGAAATATAAAAATAAAAGCTATTCCTATGTAGCTACATTTTTTAGGAAATCAGTAGCTAACACTAAGATCCATCATTTTATTTCCTTATTAAAAACTATGTTGGGGGGGAACCAGCAGTTAGCGTAATGGCTATGTCGCTGGACTCCCACGTAGTCGACCGCGGTTCGTGTCCCGGACCCGGTGGCTTAAAACTCAAGCCGGGCGTGTGTGCGTGCGTGCCCAAGATCCCGAGAGGAGAATGGAGGAGAAGGGATTGCGGCGTGACCATCCCCCCTGGGGGGTGATTTCTCGCTTTCTGTCTCTATGTCTCTGTCTGTCTGTCTGGCGAGCGCACGCGCCCTACAGTGAAAATCTCTCTCAAAAAAAAAAAAAAAACCTATGTTGAGGGGGTTACATTGCTGGACTCCCACATGGCCAGTTTGAGTCCCAGGCCTGGTGGCTTGAAACTCACACCAGGCATGTATGCACGGGTGCCAAAGATCCCAGGAGGAGAATGGAAAAGAACGGGATGCAGTGTGGCCATCCTTCCTGGAAGGTGATTTCTCACTTTCCTTCTCACTGTTTCTGTCTCTCTCTCCTGCAAGCATGCACACCCTAGGGCAAAAACTTCTTAAAAAAAACACAAAAAAACAAAGCTATGTTCCAGGTTTGCAGGTGGCATGGTAGTTAAGGCACTGGACTCCCCACATGGCCACCTGTGATTCAAGTCTTGAACCTGGAAGCTTGCTTTTTTACTTCCCTTCTCTCCTCTCTCTCTGTCCCTCTTTGGTCAATTAAAATAATAATAAATAAATAAATAAATCATAAAAAGCTATGTTGTCAAGAATTTTAAAGTTTTCATCTTGTTTTATATTGTGTTTTCTAATAATATTCATAATAATTGTGTTCCTGATAGAAATAGCTTTTCCAGTTGACTTAGTTTAGGTCCTACTATTAAGTATTTTATCCACAGTAGAACTTATTTTAAAACTAGAATCAACCCTCTCAAATCCTGCTAGTACTTTATCAGTTAAGCTTATGTAATAGTCTAAATCCTTTACTGTCATTTCAACAATGTTCACACCATCTTCACCAATAGTAGATTCCATCTCAAGAAATCACTTTCAGGCCACCCCTGTAGCCTACTATTAAGAGGGTCAGGTTCAACATGGCCAGCTAAGGTGCAAATGTCAGCCTGGCAACGTGAGAAACAGGCTGAGTGCATGTGCATGTGTGCACCAAATCCCTACAGTATGAAGAAAGGGAGAAGGGATTATGGTGTGAACACACCCCACTTAGTTCTCTCTGACTCTGGCAAGCATAACCACCCTCTGGCAAATGGGAAAAAAAAAAAAAAAAAAAAAACTTTCTTTGTTTATCCATAAGAAGCAATTCCTCGTCTATTTAAGCTTCAACATGAGGTTGCAGCAAGTGAGTATCATCTTCAGAGTACACTTATAATTCTAGTTCTCTTGCTCCTTGTACCACACCTGCAGTTACTTCTACTGAAGCCCTGAATCATTCAATGTCATCCATGAGAGTTGGGATCCACTTCTTCCAAACTCCTGTTAATTTTTTTTAAGAATTCTTTAATTTTACTTATTATTATCATTATTATTGCTGTTATTATTTTTAATTTGCAACAGGGCATGTATATTCAACAGAGAGAGAGAGAGAGTAAGAGAAAGTAAGGGAAAAGAAATGAGAAAGCAAGCTGCCAGGTCCAGGATTCAAACCATGGTCAGCCATGTTAGAGTCCAACGTCCCAAACAGCACACCACCATCTTGCCCCAAATTCCTGTTAATGTTGATAAGTTGACTTTCTCCTATGAATCACAAATGAAAGCCAAAAATCACAATTTAAAAAAATGTTTAATTTAGTAGTAAATTCTGTAAAAATTAATGATAGGAAATGAATTTTCTCCAGCATTCACAGATCTGTTCAAACTTTTTTCTACCACTTGCCATCCATGCCTCTATTTCACTCAGCTAGGTCTTTACCCAGCCCCTACCCCCATATCATGCTTTTGTTCATATGGATCTCCAGGTTTCTAGGACTGCCTTCCTCCCCCCTTAACCTAGTCAAAGGCCCTTTCACCTCTAAGATCAAGTAAAAATGCTCTGTTCAAGGAGACCTCATGCAGTGGCTTTAGCCCACTAAACATGAGTATCACTTGACTGATGACATGGTAACACATTTCTAAAGTAGTTTATGTTTAAGAAAGTACTTTCAGTACTATTTAACACACTGTGTTTACAAAAAGTTAATTCACTTAGTAGTCGAAGTCCTATAAGATTAGCATTATATGTTCTACTATTACTGATGAGGAAACAAAGGTTGAGAGCAACTGTAGGATTAGTCCAAAGGCCTACTGTATTAATCCAATAAAAAGCTGGAATTTGAAGCTAGCTCTTATAACTGCAAGACCAATGTGTTCTCTACTACCTCAATGATGTCTCCCACTTAATTTTTCTCTAATATCCATGTATTTTTGTCTTGGCTTTATTAATGAGTTCAAGGATCAAAGCGTAGACTTGTATGTACACTCTGTAACATGCTCAATATTTCTGGGCACTTGGAATGTGCAAACATCACAGGTTCTATCTATCTCACTTGTCTTATCTTCTCCAAGAGAAGTCCTGGAAGGCAGCAGAAAGAAGCATAGAAAACATGAAAACAGAGGACAGGTGGTAGGTAACATGCTGAGAAAAAAAAAAATGGAAGTAAAACAAATTCTACCTAAGACAAAAGTAAGCAAACATTGTAATTCTTACTTTGTTTCATTTTATCATGTCAGGTATAGAAATTATACAATATGCCAAGACTAGGAGTATGCAAATATAGATTGAAATGACAAAGAGATTACGACTCTACATATACCAGAAGAAACTTAAGACACTAGATATTAGATGGTTCAGGAGTGCTTACAGCTGTCAACAAAGAACCTGAAAGTCTTCGATCTCAAAAACAAAGGTTAGCACAGTAAAGGTCCTTACAGTAAATATATTGGTTTTGTGGGACATATATAGTCTGTCACAGCTACTCAGTTCTACCACTGTATCACAAAATCAGTCATGGACAATACAAAAACAAATGGGCATGATTATGTCCAAAAAAAATTTTATTTACAAAAATAGGCTACAGTTTGCCAACTCCCACACTATTTCACCTGAATACTGTGAAAAGTTTCTTGTGTTTTTCAAATTCTAGTCTTATTTTCTACCTACCTCAACTACAGGCAATTATCCCATAGAAGGTATTTATTAAATTTATGAAGGCATTCTGGATGTTACTATGATCTGGAGCCACTAGTAGCATGGGCTCAAGGATCTTAATAGCCTACAAGGCAAAGGACAACCCGGTACAAAAAAGGGCCGTCTTGCCCAAAATGTCACGAGTACTGTCATTAAGAAACAGGATGGCTTACTCCATTCTCTCCCCACAGAGCTGCTTGAATACCTAAGCTTAAACTGTCCTAAAGTACCAAATAAACGAAGAGGTTCAAGATTACATTGATCATCACTACTTTTGTTTTTTCTTTTCATTTGGCAGGCATGCATATGCACACACACAAAATTAACATTCACATATAGGCAAACACAGGCACCCAGATTTGAGGAAAGAAAATTCTTCCTCCCCTCCATTGCACTGCTTTTATTTTGAAAACACAGCCAATGCTGTCAACAGGGGCATCATTAAAGGAAATGTGCTTTGTTGCCCACAAAGCATACGAAGGTTTAAAGGAACAAGTAAGCTTTTTTCCATTGGCTAATGTGAGGCAACAAAAGGTAGCCATTTACTTCACTATCAGTTTGTTGAATTCCTTCTTCCCTCTCATTTCTCCTTTTTCTCTTTGGTTTACTTCTCTTGGCCTACAAATAAAGGGTGGCACTAATTAGGTCCTCCATTTTGGGATCAGAGGAAAACTGGCACCCAATAAATCAACGGGTTCTCATAACTTCTATAGCATATCTCTTTAATTCAACTTTAGTTTGGAACAGACTGAATAGACATAGCCCTACTGCAGCTGCTGGATAGGAAGCATTAAAAGATAAAAACTTGGTTTAAAGTCCCTAAGGTTAATAAATGACCAAAGTCTGACTTAGCCAGCTTAAATACAAACTTAACAGTATGCAGCTGAACTAGAACAAGGAAGGAAGCGAAGGGAATAGTTTCAGGGGTTGCACAAGGGCAAGGTGAGATAATAACCTATAGTGAGGTAAAGAACAGCTGGTGACTATGCCAAGTAAGTAGATAGCAAACTTATTTATTTATCAGAAAGAAACGTCAAAGTGTTTAGCTACTCTGCTCCCAATTATATTTCTAGTTGGCTTCAAATTTAATGAGCTATATACTTAACCACTTGCTCATTTAATAAATATTTATTGGGCACTGACTCTGGGCCAGGTAGTACTCTAGGTAGTTATGATACGGCATTCAAGTAGATATAAAAGCTCCTTACTATTCTTCTAGATCTTACTTCCTGGAATGTATGCCTATGGGAAGAGGGTAACGAGAAAAAGATAACAAAATAAGTTAAAATATAGTAAGTGCCATCCATAATAAAAAAAAAAAAATAGATAGATGTGATGGGGGTGACCAAGTGGCTACTCAGAAAGGTTGCAGAAAAGTATCTCTATGAAAGCATTCAAGCTGGGAACCAGCAGTTAGCGTAATAGCTATGTCGCTGGACTCCCACGTAGTCGACCGTGGTTCGTGTCCCGGACCTGGTGGCTTAAAACTCACGCCGGGCGCGTGTGCGTGCGTGCCCAAGATCCCGAGAGGAGAATGGAGGAGAAGGGATTGTGGCGTGACCATCCCCCCTGGGGGGTGATTTCTCGCTTTCTGTCTCTGTGTCTCTCTCTGTCTGTCTGGCGAGCGCACGCGCCCTACAGTGAAAATCTCTCCAAAAAAAGAAAAGCATTCAAGCTGAGCCCTTAATGATAGAAAGTGATTAGCCAATTAAAAATCTGCAGAAAGTCCATCCCAGATGAAGGGAAGAGCCCAAAGCAGGACTAAACACTCCATGTTTTTAAGGAAAGGAAATAAAACAGAATGGCTATAGTAAAGGGAGGAAGAGAAATGAAAGATCAGAAGTGAGTCAAAGCTGTCATCACAGAAAACCTAATACGTAATGGTTATGGGAACAGATTAAATTGTATGTCCAATAAAGAATCCATAGAGTTTTGGGGACCAGCAGATGATATAGCAGTTATGTCACTGGACTCCCACATAGTCAACCAAAGTTCAAGTCCCAGACCCAGTGCCTTGAAAATCATGCCAGCTTGTATGCATGTATGTGTGCCCAAGATCCCAGGAGGAGAATGGAGGTGTGGCCATCTCCCCCCCACCCCCACAAGGTGATTTCCCACTATGTCTGTTTCTCTCTCTCCAGTGAGTGCACAAGCCCTAAGGCAAAAACATCAAAAAAGAAAAAAAAAAAAAAAAAAAAAGAATCCATGAAGTTTTTTTTTTCTTCAAAATTACTTAATTTTATTTATTCATTCATTTTTAATTTGACCAGAGAGAGAGACAGACAGAGAAAGAGAGAGAAATAATGAGAAAGCAAGCCACCAGGTCTGGACTCGAACCATGGTCAGTCATGTGGGACTGTCCAGTGCCTTAACCACCACGCCACCTGCTGGTCCCAGAATCCATGAAGTTTTTATGCAACAGAGAGACATGAACTGATTTACAGTTTTGTTTTGTTTTTGTTTTTGTTTTTGTTTTGTTTTGTTTTTATAACACAAATCCATTTTTATTCATTTATGTTTCATTATTTTAAATCCTTGAGGGGCACAGTATCACACGGATTCTGTGTCCAATGGCCTTAGCAGGAAGGCTGCTTTGGAATTTGGCTCAAACCATGCCACTGCTTCCATGGGCACGGGTAACTTTTCCCCAGATTACTCTGGTTTTATTTGGCTTGCCACCAGGAGTCACCATGTTGTTTTTTGCTTTATACACATAAGCACACCTCTTGCCTAAATAGAATTCTGTTCCATCTCGTGCATAAACGCCTTCAATTTTAAGAAGAGCTGTGTGCTCCCTTTGGTTCCTGAGACACCGCTTATAGCAGCAAAAATGGCCTTGGACCACAGCCTTCTAGACATAGTTGCCTTTTAGAAGTCCTGTTCCCAGCAGGCCTCGATTATTTGTTCCCAAAGTTCAGCAGCAGGATCCTCACTCACCTCCACAGGTTCCAAGATGGTAGAAAGAGGATTTATAGTTTTAAAAGGTCAGTCAGGCCCAGGAGAAAGAGTGGATAATATGGGACTAAAAATGTGAACAGGGAGACCAACTATAACATTACTAAGTAACTAGGTGAGAGATGATCATAGACTAGGACAGAGCAGTGAAAACAGAAATGAGGAAAAAGAAATTTAGAACATGCTAAAAAGGTAAGGTTGATTCAATCTGGATATGATGGAGGAGGGTGAAATAAAAGAAAGAAATTCAGGATGATGTTTTATCTGGGTTACTTGGAAAACAGAGCCTGAGGCCAAACTCATTGACTCATTCTTTGCTGCATGGTGGGATCCTAGAGAAGCAAAAATGAAGAGAAAAGAGGAAGAAGGCAGGGAGGGAGAAGAATAAAAAAATTATCTGGAGATTTTGTTACAAGGTATGTGTGTTCACCAGAGACAGAGTGAGACAAAGTGATAAATCACTCCCCAGGGGGGGAATGGTCATACTGTAATCCATTCTCCTTTCAGGATCTAGGGCACACACATATCCATGCCCAGCATGAATTTCGAGCCACCAGGTACAGGACTCAAACTGTGGTTGGCTATGTGGGAGTCTAGTACCTCAACCACTACAGTACCCACTGGCCCCAATAAATTATAAGGCCTAAATTAAGTTAGCAACAGCTCAACAGGTAATTGATTGCTCAGAACTTCACTGACATCATATTAAACCTATTAAACCACTGTGTCTTTGCCATAGTCCACTGGAAGAAAGAAAAAACGATTTATCTGCAGGCCCTCTCCAATCCCCTGTCTCCCATCAAACTCTGCCTCACAAGGCTTTAAACCATCACATTCTGAGTGTGTGACCCAGTCCCTCCAGAGCCTCTACAGGTCAAATTTTGGCGAGTCCAGTTACGATTGTTTTTCATTGTCCATCAGGATTAAATATGGGCTCTCTGGTCTGTGATAGTAACAACAACCACGGCTTTATTGTTACAAGAACAGCATGAACTATCTCAAGAGGAGATATAGGTGAGTGGCGCTCATTAGTTCTGGAATGGCTAAAAAATTAGCCAAGTTCTCATGGCTTTTGGGCTTAAGAAACTGGCTAAATTAGCTGGATACATTTACCAACATGGGAGAGACTGGAAAGCACCAGATATTGGGAGAGAGAAAAAAATCAAGTAGTCTGCACTGAACGTAGTTAATGTTTTGTTTTTGTTATTGTTTTCTTGAGAGAGAGATTTTTGCTATAGGTGCGTGCATTCACCAGAGAAAGAGAGGGACAGAAAGCAAGAAATCACTCCCCAGGGGGTATGGCCATGCCGCAATCCCTTTTCCTCCAATCTCCTCTCAGGATCCTGGGCACACAAATACACGCACCTAGCATGAAGGTTCAGGCCACCATGTCCAGGACATGAACTGTGATCAACTACATGGGAGTCTAGTGATATAACCACTACTTCATCTGGTGGTCCCTGTACATGGTTAATTCTGAGATACTAATAAGACATTCAAGTGGGTATAAGGCAAGTACTGGAGATTTAATAGGCTAAAGTTTGGAGGGCAGACAGAAGTGCAGGCACATACATTTGATAATAGTATAGAGATGGTACTGAATGATGGAAAATAAACAAATGAAAAGAAACAAGCAAAGATTTAAAAAGCAGTGAGCACTGAAACAAAAGGAAAAGCACGGAGTGTGGTAGTATAGAAGATTGGAGAGTAGTACAATTAGGAAGGGTATAGTCATCCGTGCTGAATGGTGAGGAGTAATGAAAATGAGAACAGAGAAGTGATGGCTGGGTCTGACAACAAGGAAGTCATTGATAAATCTATACAAAAGTGGGTTCGGTAGCTTAATGGGAACAGAAAGTTGACTAGAATGAACTAATAGGAAAAAATGGATGCTCTCAAGGTATGTCTGTATCAGTGAGAGAAGCCAAAAAAGAGGAAAAGATAAATAAAAGTAAGAAGGGATCATTTTAGCAACAATAATCCTGAGAGGGCAAGAAGAGACAGGGTCTAGTACAAGTGGAAGGGAGTGCCTTTAATGAAAGCAGGGTGTATCGTTACAACGGAATGAAGACAAACAGTAGGGTACGAATACAATCAGGTTGGAAGATGTAATGGTGAGAAAATAAAAGACATTCCACACACTGACTGTATCTTTTTTTTATCCCATAGAATATGAGGCAAAATCACTTCATTAAATAAACTGATGCTGACAATCAGTATGTTTGTCACACAGCTAGATTAAATCTATGTTTAAGACAAAAGACAAAATTCATGGTAAATTCTAATTATACTACTATTTCACGTACATACACACTGACTCTAACAGAGAAAAATGAAACCACCTAACTAGGCAATCAAATATCACCATCTAGTGGTTGAAACCTTAAAAGCCAACATATCAAAGTTTGGAAACCACTTGTTGCTCTTAAGAAAACATATCCTAGTTATTAATACTTCTAGAAAAAGACATCTGGAAAAAGTAACTTAAAAAATTAATACTGTATTAAATATACCCATGAATGTAAATACCTAAAATATAATATCTGAAGTACATTTATTTAGTGCTTATGAGGTACCAGGTGGCAGACTATGTTCTTTCATTACAATATATAGACCTGTTTTTTTTTTATTTAATTCCATATATTATTATTATTTTTAATTTGACCAGAGACAGAGAGAGAAGGAGAGAGAGAGAGAGAAAGGGAAAACAAGAAAGCAAGCACCCAGGGCAGGGACTCAAAGTGTCATTACAATATATAGACCTGTTTTTTTTTTATTTAATTCCATATATTATTATTATTTTTAATTTGACCAGAGACAGAGAGAGAAGGAGAGAGAGAGAGAGAAAGGGAAAACAAGAAAGCAAGCACCCAGGTCTGGGACTCAAACTGTGGTTGGTCACATGGGAATCCAGCACCTCTAACCACCACGCCACCTGCCAACCCCTAGACTTGTTCTTTAATCCTCTAATGTTTTATAAGATATGTATGACCACTTACCATGGAAGGAAGCTAGAAACTGACAGAGACGTTATGAACACACCCAAAGTTTATGTAGCTATAAAGGATAAAGATAAAATTTCAATGGAGATCATTTGACTTTAAAGTCCACATTCTTGGGACCAGCATATGGCATAGTGGTTGTGTTGCTGAACTCCCATGTAGTTGATGGTGGTTTGAGTGCCGGGCCCAGTGTCTTAAAACTCACACCAGGCATGTTTGCATGTATGCTCAAGATCCCAAGAGGAATATGAAAGAAGAGATTGCGGTGTGGCCATCCCACCTGGGAGGTGATTTCTTGCTTTCTGTCTCTCTGTCTCTGTCTTCTGGCAAGCACATGTGCCATATAGCAAAAATCTCTCTTAAAAAATTTTTAATAAAATAAAATCTACATTCTTAACCACCATCCTCACTATACTGTCTATAAAGCACCAAAATTACCTGGGTCTTGAGTAGGACAGTAAATCAGTCTTTTGTTGCAAAGAATAATGAACACTATAGAGTAAAATTATGGAATTTAAAAACCACATAATGGTGGTTAGCAGGTGGCATGGTGGTTAAGGCAAAGGACTCCCACATATCTGACTGCTGTTCGGGTCCTAGGCCTGGCGACTTGTTTTCTTACTTTGCCTCTCTTTCTCTCCTTCTCTCTCTCTGGTGAGTGCACATGTCCTACAGCAAATTAATAATATAAATATAATTAAGTAAATAATTCTTAAGGGAAAAAAAACACTTAATGTAAACCAAATTTTTCTAAGAGTAATTAATTACAGTTCAATACCAATGAAGTAAACTGGACTGAAGGGGACTCTCATGCTCAAGAACTGTGCCTCCTTTAAGGGTGGGACGACATTAGTGCACTTGGATCGTGCCACATTTAATAAGTTCATACAACTCTCTATTCAGTAATACTAAATGAAAAAATATTAAAGGCTTAAAAAAAGAAAATAAGGAGGCAAAGAACGTATCCTAGGAAGTAGAAGTTCCCTCTTCATCAACCTTCCTCTTTCTAGCATTCATCCAGAGGCATCTTTCTTTTCTACCACTCTAAAGATTATTACCCATTCCAAATTCAAAGCCTATCTTTTCTTTCTTGAACCTAATCCTTACAATCATTTTACAAAACAAACAAAAATGAAAATCAGCTTAAAAAAAGATATATGACTACTACAACATCCTCAGGAGGTAAGACTCAAACTCACCATCTATGAATACATGTGGCTGCAAAAATCACCACTAGGTTAAGAATGGGAACTTCTGCCACCCACCCCAGACAGTGCACAAAAGGTGCTGAAGAAGACTATCAGGTAATGAAATGGTCAAGACCCCAAAGTATACAATATACAGGTTTAGAATATTAGTGAAATCTAAATTGTCCTATCACTTAACTTGCTAAATAACAGCAAATTCAGAACAAAAATACATCATGAAAAACATTAATTGCAAACATATAAAAGTACTTCAAAAAGGGACCAGCAGTTAGCGTAATGGTTATGTCGCTGGACTCCCATGTAGTCAACCACGGTTCGCATCCCAGACCCAGTGGCTTAAAACTCACGCCGGGCACGTGTGCGTGCATGCCCAAGATCCTGAAAGGAGAACAGAGAAGGGACTGTGACATGGCCATCCCCCCGGGGGGATGATTTCTTGCTTTCTGTCTCTCTGCCTCTCTCTGTCTGGCAAGTGCACACGCCCTATTGGAAAAACCTCTCATAAAACAAACAAACAAAAAAAGTACTTCAAAAAGCTGGGGGAAGGGAACCAGCGATTAGCGTAATGGCTATGTCGCTGGACTCCCATGTAGTTGACTGTGGTTCGCGTCCCGGACCCAGTGGCTTAAAACTCACACCGGGTGTGTGTGCGTGCGTGCCCAAGATCCCGAGAGGAGAATGGAGGAGATGGGATTGCAGCGTGACCATCCCCCCTGGGGGGTGATTTTTCGCTTTCTGTCTCTATGTCTCTCTCTGTCTGTCTGGCAAGCGCATGCGCCCTATAGCAAAAACCTCTCCAAAAAAAAAAAAAAAAAGCTGGGGGAAGATGAACTTAGCAAATGAATTTATTTTGGTGTAGAAAAGTTTGAATTCCACGTACAGTGTTTTCATAATGTGCATGTTCAATGAACTTCTTCAAAGGCCCCCTTGTAGAAACATGTAAAAAGAACATAAAAGTCTCCTACATTTTTTAAAAGTTTATTTTTTCATGAGAAAGGGAGCTAGAAAGAGACATACATAAGTACCTCCTTCTTCACACTGCAATCCTACTGCAGTCTCAGTCAGCCAGGATTGTGGACGTGCACAAGTACACCCTGTGTGCACAAAATAACCTGAGGATGCAAACACAAGACCCTTCCTACACATTCTCAGAACTGTGGAGCATTGTGTTACTGCTATGCCACCAAGGATGGCCAGAGAATTACATTTGATAAGTACAAACTTTTTTTAAATCAAACTTACTAGAGTATAATTTATATACCAACAAAAGTATCCCCTCTAAAACTGTTTGATGAGTTTTAACAAATGTGTACAGCCATATAAATAGCACCAGAAACAGTACAATAAAGAACATTTTTTGAGAGATTTATGCTATGGGTCGCATGCACTCGCCAGAAAGATAGAGAGAGACAGAGAGACAGAATGCCACAATCCTTTCTCCTCCATTCTCCTCTCGGGATCTTGGGCATGCATGCACACGCCTCTGACGTAAGTTTAAACCACTGGGTCCAGGACCTGAACCATGGTCGACTACATGGCAGTCCAGAAACATAGCCATTACACCAACTGCTGGTCCCACGATAAAGAAAATTTTTATAAACCCTAAAAACTCCCTGTGCCCCTTTCTCAAAATACCAGTCCTATTCCTGCCCTAGACAACCCAATGATATTCTTTCTGCCAGTACAGATTTGTCTTTAGAGAGATTTCTATAAATGGTATCAGATAGAATGTACTTTCTGATTTAATTTCCTGAGTGCAATGTTTTTGAGATATGTCAATCATTCCCTCTCAGTGCTCAATAGCATAGTGTCGTATAGATACACCACAATTTATCCATTCACCTGTTGAAGGACATGAAGGTTGTTTCCAGTTTAAGGCCACTATGAATAAAGCTACCAGGAATATTAATAGACCAGTATTTTCTGGATACATTTTAATTTCTCCTGAGTAAGCATCAAGTTATCAAACTGCAGGATTGTATGGTAAGGCATATATTTAACTTCATACAAAATAGATTCTTTTTCACAGTAGTAAAACTATTGTTACAAGCAACCTATGCAAGTTTCAGTTGTTCTACATCCTTGCCAATACTTGATACTTTCTCTTTCAATATTAGTATCCCAGTACCTATACAGTAGTTATCTCATCAGGGTTTTTAGTTTAAAGAATTATTTATTTTAATTTTATTTATTATTACTTTTTAATTTGACCAAAGAGAGGGAGGAAAAGTGAGAAAGCAAGCTGCCAGGTCTGGGACTCAAAATGCAGTCAGCCATGTGGGAGCCCAGTCCTTCAACCACCATGTCACCTGCTGGCCTCCCTCTCATCATAGTTTTAATTTGAAATTTCCTGATAATGTTGAGTAGCTTTTAATGCATTTATTGGATATTCATATTTCTTTCGTGAAGTATTTGTTCAAATTTTTGGCCCATTCTTTAAATGGATAGCCAGTTTTCTTTCCTTTTTCTTCTTTTTTTATTTATTTTTTTAGAGAGATTTTTGCTATAGGGAGCATGCCCTCGCCAGAGAGACAAAAGAAAGACAGAGAGACAGAAAACAAGAAATCACCCCCCAAGGGGCATGGCCATGACAAAATCCCTTCTCCAGTCTCCTCTCGGAATTTGGGGCATGCAGGCACATGTGACTGGCGTGTGTTAGAAACCTCCAGGTCTGGGACTCAAACTGCAGTCGACTATGTGGGAGTCCAGAGATGCAACCATTATATCATCTGCTGATTCCAATAGATTGTTTTCTTACTGAATTACAAAAGTTCTTTATATATTCTAAGAATGACTCCTATGTCAGATACATGTACTGTAATTATTTTAAGAAAGTAGATTTTATTTTAAGTATGCATTTTGATAACCAAGTTTTAATTTTTGATAAAATGGCCATAGTAATGTGTCTCTGTACTTTATATTCTTTTCACTGATCTATATATGTCTCTCTTTACACTAATACAGCATTTTTCTGCCTGGCAAGTAAATAAAGAATGTCACTTCCTGACAGGCCTAAAAACTTTCAGGTACAGGTAATTAAAGGCACAGTCAGGTGGTGAATTCCTTACTTGGCTCTGGAGACTTTTCAAAGCATTTAATCTGAAGTTCCTTATAAAAGGTTCCGGCACAGACTACTAAATCAATTAGTACTTTTATTGGGCTTTGTGCAAATAACAGAATTGAGACTAAACTTATTTTTTTTATATGTAAGTTAGTTTATGCTTCTCTCTGGTAAAAGGGGGAATGGAGGGAGAAAAAAAATGTTTCAGAAAACTATAGCACAATTTTTACTAGATTTTAGCTCTTTCCATATTTGCTTTTTTTTAATTTTTTTAGTATTTATCAAAATACCTTAAGGTAATCTTTCTTTTTTTAATGGGAAAAGATGGTCCCTTAGTTGGGGAGGGACTG
Source organism: Tupaia belangeri chinensis (assembly GCF_000334495.1). Taxonomy (NCBI): domain Eukaryota; kingdom Metazoa; phylum Chordata; class Mammalia; order Scandentia; family Tupaiidae; genus Tupaia; species Tupaia belangeri. The sequence goes on along the minus strand of NW_006160001.1, from coordinate 85,617 downwards.
AGAGTGAATCTCCTGGCATCATATAAAGTAATTAATTAATTAAACAAACAACATTTTAAAATGTAGTCAAAGGGATCAGCAGATAGCATAATGGCTATGTCTCTGGACTCCCATATAATCAACTGTGTTTTGAGTCCTGGACCTGGTGGTGGCTTAAACTCATACTGGGTGCGTGTGCATGCATGCCCAAGACCCCAAGATGAGAATGGAGAAGGGACTGCGGAGTGGCCATCCCCATGGGAGGTGATTTCTCACTTTCTTCCTCTGTCTCTTTTTCTGGTGAGCACACACGCCCTACAGCAAAAATCTATCTATCTATCTATCTATCTATCTATATATATAAAGAGCTGAACAAAAATAATGTAAGTTCTCAAAGTATACTTTTGTTCCATAAAGTTATTGTTATTCCAAATTCTTTGTATTTCCATAAAAACTTCAGAATAAGCTTGTCATTATTACAGAAATAAGTTTTTTTGGCAGTATGAATAAAATTGTATTGAGTTTACAACTTATTTGAGGAGACCAAATGTCTTAACAAAATTTAATCTTCCAATGCACAAGCATAGTATAATGTTTACTGGTTTATTTAGGTCTTTTTTTTTTTCCAAGTGTATTAATTTACTATTTCTGAGAGAGAGAAAGAGATAATCACAGAGACAGGTGTCCCCATGAGGGTCCTCACTCTATGATTCACCCTCCTCCTCAGCCAGCCCGATCCCAGGGACATGCACAAACCTACATGGTGGCGGGAACCAGCAGTTAGCGTAATGGCTATGTCACTGGACTCCCATGTAGTCGACTGCAGTTCGCGTCCGGATCCAGTGGCTTAAAACTCACGCCGGGCGCGTGTGCGTGCATACCCAAGATCCCGAGAGGAGACTGGAGGAGAAGGGATTGCAGTGTGACCATCCCCCCTGGGGGGTGATTTCTCACTTTCTGTCTCTATGTCTCTGTCTGTCTGGTGAGCGCACACGCCCTATAGCAAAAACCTCTCCAAAAAAAACACAAAAAAACAACAAAAAAAAAACAAACCTACCTGGTGGCCACTACTCACATCTAGACGGTTGAATTATGAATATCTCCCTGGTCTGTATGAACTTGGGAGCTATTCAACTTACAACTCTCCAGTCATTTTACCTGGCCTTTCCCCCACAGTTACTTGGTCTAATATTTAAAAAAAAAAAAACTAAACTGGAACTCATAAAGATTTCTGGTGCTGGCCCTATGGCCTAGTGATTAAGGGAGCCGGACCCATTTGGTCAACTGCATGGTTTAAATTCTAACCCCAGCAGCTTAAAAAACACACTGGGCAAATGTGCACGCCTAAAAAAAGTCCTGAAAGGATAAACAAATGAAGGCAAAGAGACTATGACCACCCTCTACTGGAGGTTAGGAGGATGCTTTCTCCCTCTTTCTGTCTCCCTCTGGTGAGCACACATATCCTATGACTATAAAAAAAATTTCTTTTAAAGAGTTCTGGTACTTTTTCTCTGAGTGGTCCCTTTTCTTTAGTATTCTATACCATGATTTCTCGCTGCCAGTCTCTCTAAAATCCGTCTTCTCCACTCATTAAGATCATTGAGGTTTAGGCAACAGATGGAGTAGCAGTAACATTGCTGGACTCCCATATGGCTGACAGCAGTTCAAGTCTCAAACCTGGTGGCTTCAAACCCATGACAGGGTTGTGTGTGCATGCCCAAGATCCCAGTAAGAATCTTGTGTGTGCATGCCCAAGATCCCAGTAGGAAAATGTAAGAGAAAGGATTGTGGCATGGCCATCACCCAGGGGTGATTTCTCACTTTACCTCTCACTGTCTTTGTCTCGCTCATCTCTCTGGCAAGGTCACATAGCCTAAGGCAAAACCTCTTAAGAAAAAAAAAAATCATGGCGGTCTAGGGCCAGCAGATGGCATGGTGTTAGCACACTGGACTCCCACATGACTGACCATGGTTCAAGTCCTGGACCTGGCGGTTTGCTTTCTCACTTTCCCTCTCTCTCTTTCTGTTTTTCCCTAGTAAGCACATATACCTTATAACAAATTTTAAAATAATAATAATAAATAAAATTAAACAAATAATTCTTTAAAAAAAGAAATACCATTGGGACCAGCAGTTAGCGTAATGGCTATGTCACTGGACTCCATGTAGAAGACCGCGGTTCGAGTTCTGGACCCGGCAGCTTAAACTCACACCGGGCGCGTGTGTGTGCGTGCCCAAGATCCCGAGAGGACGATGGAGGAGAAGGAATTGAGGTGTGGCCATCCCCCCTGGGGGGTGATTTCTCTCTTTCTGTCTCTCTGTCTCTCTCTGTCTTTCTGGCGAGTGCACGCACCCTATAACAAAAATTAAAAATTTAAATTAAAAAAAAAAAAAAGGAAGACCATTAAGTTCTGTCTGGTTTTTCCCTCTACATGCTTATTACTTAGAACCTGCCTTCAGGTAGAAATGACAGGAACTCACAGAGCCCTTCTCATCTGGGTTCCTCCTCTCAAAGCTCAGAATCCTATGCTGAATCCTTTCCCAGTAAGTTTGTGTCATCATAACAGCATTATAAAGTTTATTTTTTCAGAAGAGAAAACCAAAATGCAAAGAGGTTGATAACTTGCTTAATACTACAAAACTAGTGAACAGCAAAGCTAGGATAAGAAACAAGGCCATCTGGCTCTAACAGTCAAGTCTTAATCACTATATTATAAAACCTGTTGTTGTTTTCTTATTATAAAACCTGTTGTTGTTTTCTTATTGTATAAATAAAACTTATACATATAACGTCTTGGAGAGCAGGTTATAGGAGAGCATGAATTATGAAAAAGAAATCAGACTCCAAACAGCACAATTATTCTTAAGTGCCATATTCTCATACAAGGGAAGGGTAGGAAAATTCTAAGGCCAAAGGCCCTTTGTGGTTTGGGTATGAAACAAAATGCATTCTCAGAATACCATCTTCTAACTTGGAGCTGAAAACTGTATATTCTGTACACATAATAAAGTAAGTAGTAGTCTGCCCATAACCCTATACAGTCATGATAAACCCCCAAAATGGCAATTTTATACATATTTATGGGGGCCTAATAGGTGCTACATTTTATTCTAAGAGCTGAAAATACATTACAAGTCAAATAAAATCATTAGCTATCCTACAGTTTACATTTCTACAGAAGAGAAATAACATGGACAACTAAATAAACAAATAAGGTTAACTTCAAAAACGGAGAAACGCTAAAAGAAAACAAAACAGGCTGATGTGATAAAGAGAGAGCACAGGGGTGCTACTTGAGACTGGGTATCAGATGAGCTCACTGAGAAGATGACACATGAAAAGAGAGCTGAAAAACAAGACAGACCTCAAAAAACAAGAATGAGACAGAGACTCATAACACAAAGTTGTATAAGAATGGTATTCAAATAAAATGATGAAGACTAGTGTGACTAAAAAGGAGTATAAATGAGAGTACTTTAAGACGAGGCTGACTTGGTAAGCAGAGACTGTGTTTTCTTTAACTTCACTATTCCTCTTTATACTTGCAATCAAATTTTACTTGCAATCGAGTTCAATATTCTCTTAGATATTTTTAAACTATTATTTCTACTTTGGTTTGCCTTAGAGTAGCCAAACTACTCAATTCTACTAGATTCCTTTAATTCTGTTTTCTAAAACTGTGCATACGTTACTCCAAAACCAATGCTAAATAACAAAAAATAAAAAATTTCATCATCTAACAATGTTCTCCCTTCAAAATAAAGCATCCAGGCACCAGCTGGTGGCATTGGTGGTTGGGATGCTAGACTCCCACATGACTGACCATGGTTTGAGTCTCTGACCTGATGATGACTTGCTTTCTCATCTCTCTCTCTTGTCAAATTAAAGATAATAATAATAATCATAAATAAAAATTGAATGGATAATTATTTTAAAAACAATAAAATAAAGCATTCAAACCAGCTGATTTAGGTGAAATAACTTAAGCTTTTGCATATAGGCAGAAAACAAGAGTTATTTTGTTTACAAAACTAGTATCTCTTCAGCACCACAAGAAATTCAGAGAATCTTATTGCAATAGTGGAATAAATTTCCTCTTTCTACACACTAGTGTGGTCTAGGCAAAAGGCAAAAAAAACAAAGCTAATGAACTTTTAACAGGCATTACAGGAATTTCTAAAGATGTTTTACCAATGTTCTAAAAGTGATTTCACAAATGTGGGAAATTTATGGTTGGTTTTCTTCTGACTAAGACAGAATGGTTGATCTTATAAAGTTCTGCAACAGAAAAACCTTCATGCTTAAAATACCACAAATAAGAAATACAGTCTAATACTAGGCTATTAAGACATTAATCAATCTTGGTACTTATTTTCTACCCATCATTCCCAATTTGAGGTGCTAATGTATTACAGAGTAATAGTCTGTCTGGTTTCTCCCTCCATGTACTTATGCCTGGAAATCACCTTCAGATAGAAATGACAGGAACTCACAGGGCCAAACAATTTTATATTAAATATGTAAGAGTACCCCAAAGTTAAAAATAAAAGATTCAGAAACCAATGTATCAGTTCCTCAACTTTGATTTCACCTATGACAAAAATTAACAGGGGCTCTTATGGTCACTCTTCCAAGTGTGAAAAAAAAAAGAAAGAAAGAATAGGATAGATAGTGGCACAATGATAAAATGTAACCTCTACAGGGTTGACACACATGGGAAGATTCTGGGTTCACATGCAAAGACCTCCCTGAGTCTACAGGGCACGTGCATACCTAGGATCTGAATGATTCAAATCTAGTCAGGACTAGAGTAGTTCATGGTGCTGGGACTCTGTTAGAAGTACTGTCTCTCTTTCATTTATGGAGGAAATGAATTTAAAAATTTTTAAATAAAGAAAATGAAAATGAGCAAATGAGCTGAACAGACAACTCTGTAACAAATACATACAAATGGCCAAAATGCATATGAAAAAATGTTCAACTTTTCCTACAAGGGAAATGCAGAACCACAATGAGATAACACTAACTCCAGTCAGAATGGTTATGATCAAAAAGTAAAGAATAAGTGCTGCTAAGTCTGTGGTGAAAAGGGAACTCTCTCATACTGCTGGTGGGGATGTAAACTCGTTCAGCCACTATGAAAAACAATATGGAGGTTCCTTGAAAACCTACAAATAAAATTACCTTATGATCCAGTAATCTCACTCCTTGGTATATATCCAAAGAATAGGAGAGCAATCAGTTGGAAGGACAGTAGTACTTCACGGCATTATACATAATTACAAAAAAAAAGTCATTATACATAATCACAAACCTAAGTGCCCAAAAACAAATGACTAGGTGAAAAAATGGTAACACATGAACACTAAGAGTATTATTCAGTCATAAGGAACAATGAGACACTGTCCTTTTTCTCAAAGCAGTTGAATATGGAAGACCTAGTGCCAAGTAAAGTAAACCAGACTTTGAAATACTAACACTGGGAGCCAGCAGGTGGCATGATGGCTAAGGACTGCACGTGTTGATGGCTTGAGTCAAGGACTTGTTGGCTTGCTTTGTCACTTTCTCACTTTCCCTCTCTCCTTTCTCTCCCTGTTTCACTTGGTAAGCACACATGCCCTATAAGAAACTTTTAAAAAAAGATAAAAAAATAATAACAATAATAAATAAAATAAATCGTTCTTTTTAAAAAGACAAACATTCTCCATTTTCTGGTATAGCAGTATATCCTTGCTCAATACATACTTGAATGTCTGCACTTTACGGCAGAAATTGAAAAATATGAAAATATGAAAGCAGCAAGGATAAATGCAGATACCAGAGTCTGAAAGAAGGGAAAGGATGGTACAGGATGAGTGGGAGAAGTACAGGGAACAAACACTTAACAGACCTAAGAATGTAAAATTCTCTACTGAAGATGATGTACACAGTAATAACCTTGATTTTATTATCATAAATAAGTAAGAAAAAAGAACAAAGAAAAAATGCTTCTTGCTTAGTAACACTTCATTCACTTTTAGTTCCTTGAACTCGTTAATACAACATGTAAGATACCAGGCAAAGGCACAAGGGCCTGATTTTAGATTTCTGGATGACCTGAAAAGTATTCTGTCCCAATCAAAGGCCAATTCAGACATATATATTTGGATTTTTTTGGAGAGGTTTTTGGTTTTTGTTTTGTTTTGTTTTGCTGTAGGGAGCATGCGCTTGCCAGAGAGACAGAGAGAGACAGAGAGACAGAAAGCAAGAAATAACTCCCTAGGGAGGATGGCCATGCCACAATCCCTTCTCCTCTCAGGATCTTGGGCACACACACACATGCGCCTGGCATGAGTTTAAGGCACTGGGTCTGGGACTTGAACAGCAGTCGACTACATGGGAGTCCAGCAACATAGCCATTATGCCAACTGCCAGTCCCCAGACATACATATTTCTAAAAAACATATATTTAGTGCAAATAAATAACAGTTCTCATATTGTAAAGTAAAATTTTCTTTATATATATATTTTTTTGCCATGAACAAATGCTTTAAGAATTTTATAAAAATACAGCTTTTGGGTCAGTAGGTGGAATGGTGGTTAAGGGCTCTGCACTCCCACGTGGCTGACCATGGTTCGAATCCTAAACCTGGCAGCTTACTTTCTCAATTTCCCTCTCTCTCTTTTTTGCTCTATCCCTCTCTGATCAAATTAAAATAAATAAAGTTAAATAAAAATAATTCTTAAAAAAAATATAGCTTTCAACAGAGATATCAAACAGAAACAGACAGGCTTAGACACAATGGCTTCCAATGCCTGCGATGTTATTTATCTCCCAATATGATGTGATATAAAGCACAAATATTACGTATGACATACTCTAGCCAAAAATGTTTAGACTCCAGATCAAATCTCTATATCCAACTTCCAAAAAATACACAGGATACAAAAATAAGTTAAGTTAATGATATACACAAGGAAAATAACAAAATGTAAAACTGATCTGAATTCTTCAAAAAGCCACTATCATGAGGAATAACAGTAAGGGGCCCAAGTATATTATAAGATACTAAAGAGACGTACTAACCAACTATAATGTGTGAGGTCTGTTTAGATACTGGTTTTAAAAATATATACTATAGGGACCAGCAGATAGCATAATGGTTATGCTGCTGGACTCCCACATACTCAACTGTGGTTCGAGTCCTGGACTTGGCTGCTTAAAACTCACTCCAGGCACGTGTGTGTGTGTGTGTGTGCCTAAAATACCAAGAGGAGAAGGGACTATGGTATGGTCATTCTCTCCTGGGGGATGATTTCTCACTTTCTGTCTCTCTCTCTGTCTCTCCAGCAAGGGCAAGTACTCTATAGCAAAAATATCTCTTAAAAAAAAAAAAAAAGTGTGTGTAAAGACATTTGAGGGAAAATTAAAAACACCTAAATATAAACTTTATATTAGATTATGGAATTGTTAACCTTCACAGGTTTGATAATACTATGTTATGTTAAAAATAAAACATCTTTATTTTTAGGAGAAGCATGCTGAATTAGGATAGGTATCACAATGTCTGCAATTTAATTTCAAATAGATTAGCCAAAAAAAAAAAAAAAAAACCTGTAAAGACAGTGAGTGGTGCAGTAGTAAAACACAACCCACCATGTGAAAGAGGCTGAGTACAGAGATGTCCCTGAGTACACCAGGCAATGTGTGCACATAATCTACGGGTGCCTAAAGGCTAGGAGTGGATCACAGTATCAAGACCCTGTCGGGGGTTCTCTGTCTCTTGCTCATGGAAGAAATAAATACATAAATTTTAGGCACCAGATCCTACACAGCTGACTCCACGGTTCGAGTAAGACCTAGCTGAAAACCGCATCAGGTATGTGTGTGCATGCCCAAAATCCCAAGAGGAGAATGAAGAAGAAATTGCAGCATGACTATCCCCCAGGGGGATGATTTCTCATTTTTCCTGTCTCTCTCAAACAAGTACACATGTCCTAAGGCAAAATTCTGAAGGAAAAAAAAAAATTGACTCTAAATGGAGGGATTCGAAGTTGTATTCTGTCAACTTTAACACAGATTTGAAATTTTTCTTTTTTCCCAAAGCTTATTTTATTTATTTATTATTCTTATTAACTTTTTTTTAGGGCATGTGTGCTTGCCAGAGAGAGAGAGCAAGAGAAAGAGAGAGATAGAAAGCAAGCTGCCAAGTTCAGCACTCAAACCACAGTCAACCATGAGGGAGTCCAATGTCTTAACTACCATGTCACCTGCTGTCCTCTAGAATTTTTCCAAATTAAAAAAAAAAAAAAAAAAAAAACCTTCTCCACTCTATCTACTCTATGCTATAAAGATACTCGTATGTATTTTCTTCTATTAGCTGTATAGTTTTATCTTTCATATTTGCATTTGATGGGAGTTGCTGACAGGTGCAGCAGGAGGCTTTTCCAAGTTCCTAGCCTCTGAGTTCAGTAACTATTCTAGGTATAATGTTACGCATGTGATTCATATAACTCTAATCAAGGATAAGCCTCATGGTCACAAATCTGTTTGCTGGACTCAACCTCACATAAAGAACTGCTTCATTCAGGAATATTTTCACATAATAAAGTGATTTCTGCCTTTGGAATAAAAAAGGCTCAGGCCTTTAGGGTCCTATTGTGAGTACAGTATTAGTTATAGATCCAGTTTTATTTTCTCTTTATAGTAATTTTTCTCAACACAATTCAATAAAGAATCTGCCTTTCTGGGACCAGCAGTTAGCGTAATAGCTATGTCGCTGGACTCCCATGTAGTTGACCGCGGTTCGCGTCCCGGACCTGGTGGCTTGAAATTCACACTGGGCGTGTGTGCGTGCCCAAGATCCCGAGAGGAGAATGGAGGAAACGGGATTGTGGCGTGGCCATCCCCCCTGGGGGGGTGATTTCTCGCTTTCTGTCTCTCTGTCTCTCTGTCTGGCGAGCACATGCGCCCTACAGCAAAAACCTCTAAAAAAAAAAAGAAGAATCTCCCTTTCTCCACTGACTTTTGCTTTGACTAAAAAACTCTTAGAGTATTAAAAAAAAAAAGAAACACATAGGAGCAGTATAAGAGCTTAGCTAAAAGGGGCCAATGGGTGGTGTGGTGGTTAAGTGCTGGACTCTCAAAAGGTTCAACCCAGTTTGATCCCAGACCTGGCAGCTTGCTTTCTCTCTCTGTCTTCTCTCTTCAAATTGAAGAATAATATAATAATAAATTTGGGGGGGGGACCAGCAGGTGGCGTGGTGGTTCAGGTGCTGGACACTCCCACATCCCCGACCATGGTTTGAGTCCTGGACCTGATGGCTTGCTTTCTCGCTTCCCTGCCTCGTGTGTCTGTGTGTGTGTGTGTGTGTGTGTGTGTGTGTGTGTCTGGTCAAATTAAAATAAATGAATGAATAAATAAAATTAAATAATTCTTTAAAAGAAAAAATAATAGTAAAATTTTAATTAAACATTTTCTTTAAAAAAAAAAAAAAGCTATGCTAAGAAAGGGTTATGAATAAATGAAGCTATTATCAAATTCTTATGTAACTAGTCGCATTTACTAAAGTATATAAAAAGAAAATGGGAATGGATAACTGAATATCTACCCTGACCCAATGAAGCAGGGGTTGGGGAGGACCCTGAGAGGGAGCAGCAATGGATTTAAAAAAAAAAAAATACAGACACACAAGTAGAAGAAAGCGGGGACTGGGCAGTCTGGGTGTCTCTGATGGAGAATGCCACAGCACTGATTTGTTCTGAGGCTTCTTCTTTTATACAGCAAAGCCAGGTATTTTCTATTATCCACTGCAGCTGTGGAGCATCTGGTGTCCCGTGGTTCTAGACATGTCTCTCCTGATCTTCTCTGGCTGGCACAGAGTTTCCTTTAATTTACACTGCCCTGTAGTGCAGATCTTGTCTTCATTAGAGCTTTCACTTCCCCTGAAGTGTCAGCACCAAGACCATACCTGCTTCAAAGGTCACTGGCTTTTTGTCTAGATATAGCCGCTCCCTCCAAATATCTGTTTTCTTTAATGTATATGCCCTCAAAGCTGTTTCGGGAATGCCTAATTCATAAGACATAATACTGTAAGAGGGATGTTTCTAGCAATTAGACTATCTTCTACTAATCAGTAAGCTGAGTGCACTTTACTTACATTTATTCCTTTTTTTTTTTTTTTTTAATTTGTCAGAGGCCTTTGCCAGAGGCAGGTGGATGAAAACCCATGGGAAATGGTTACACTACAAATAGTTCTCATCCTTTTCTCCCCCCTTTCACGATCTTGGGCATCCAGTGTGTTTCTCAAGCTACCGGGTCCAAGTCTGGGACTCAACCACATAGTCTACCATGTGGGATCCAGCTACCCTAACTACCATGCCACCAACTGGCTTGTGTTTACTGTTTTTTAGACAAAACAAAAAAGATGGCAGAGACATTTTATATATTCTGAAGACTATTTCACAAGCCCACATTTTCTCTGAAAATGGAAATTTTCAGGTGACTCTGAAACATTTCTTTGATTAGTTTAGGACTAGATAAGATTTTAAGCACAAATTTACAGAATTCCTAAGTCTTCATTCCATTACTGATATTGGGGCATAAAATGTAAACCTTTCTTCATGTGAAAATTCTAAAAACATACCTTTTATTTTCAGCCAAAGTGGCTCCTTCATCCTTCAGCTGCTTGCTTTTTTCAGCACAGCCTTCAAGGAGAATTTCTTTCCTACGTTTCATGGTATGAAGCCAGTTCCCCTCATCATTCTCAACGACATCCTTCTCATCAGCAGCCTCAGCTTCAAACTGCTGGGAAGTGACCTTTGAGACTTTCTCACCAATTTTCCTCTTCCACCCAAAGGAAGCCATTCTGGAAAAATACAAAGAAACAGCTTTAAAATTCTAACTTGCCCTTTATAGAAGTGTTCTAACTAATAGGTAAAAAAGGAATAAAAGGATTAGACTATCACTGTCTTTTAACCCATAATTAATGGGTCTAGGCAATAATCATTAGTAGCTTCCAACATCACACACAAAGAAAAAACTAGACATTACACACCTCCCGGTGAAAGAGGCACACTACTCATGAAGTACTCTTGCAGAAACTAATGCTGAATCAGACAGTTTCTATAAGTTTATAAAAAATATGAGATACAAGTAAGCATGCTCAACCGCATGTCAGAATAGACAGCAGAAAACAGAAACTAAAGAAAAGTAAAACTGATTCTTCAAAAACTAAATTCTAGGAAAGAGAAGAATAAGATGAGTGGTCACCCCTAGATTAAGAGAGACTTAAAAGATACAATAACCACTAATGTGTGGGTCTTGTTTAGCTCTTGATCCAAAAAAGCCAAAAGGAAGAAAACACAAAACAATAAGGAGAAAACAGAACACTCTTTTGATATCTGATATTAAGGAAACACAGCTATCTTTTTTTAGGTGTGTTAACAGTATTGTGATTTCACTTATAAAAAGAATACTTATATGTAGGAATACATATTGAAATATTTCATATGAAATTATATGATATCTAGGAATTGTTTCAAACTAATCAGCAGGGGTGGGAAGTACAGTGGAAGAGAAGATACAGCTAAAATAGCATTGCTATGAAATGATTCTTGACCCTGAGAGCATCAAGGTTTACTGTACTCTCTTTCTCCTCTCATGTGTGTTGAAATTTTCCATAATAAAAAGGCTTTAAAAGATTCAAACTTGGGATTTGTGGTGAGGTGGTTATGGGCACTGGACTCCCACAGGGCCAGCCATGGTTTGAGTCCCAGACCTGGTGGCTTGCTTTCTCACTTTCTCTCTCTCTATGGTCAAATTAAAATAAATGAATAAATAAATAAAACTTTCTTAAAAAAAAAAAAAAAGATATGGGGACTAGCAGGTGGTGTAGTGGTTAAGGTGCTGGACACTCCCACATGGCCAGCCATGGTTCAAGTCCTGGACCTGGTGACTTGCTTTCTCACATTCTCTCTCACTTTCTTTCTGTGTGTGTCTCTCTCTGGTCAAATTAAAATAAATGAATAAATAAATAAAATTAAATAAATAATTCTTACCAAAAAAAGATACAAACTTGGGGTTGGCAGGTGGCAGGATATTTATGGGTGCTGGACTTTCACATGGCCGACTACAGTTGGAGTCCCAAACCTGGTGGCTTGCTTTCTCACTTTCTCTCTCTCTCTGTCCCTCTCTGGTCAAATTAAAGCAAATAAATAAGTAAATAAAGTTAAATAAAATAATTCTTCAAGATAAAAATTCAAACTTGACAAATGACTTAATCCACAGAACTTAATAGGTAAATAAATAAAAACAGATGTTAAGGTGCTTTATAAATCTACAATGATATACTAATAAAGGATATCAAAGAGAAGATAATTGATAGAACAAAGTCAAAGGAAACTGAAAGAATTCAACAAATTATTTAGAAAAAGAAATAATGGGGCCAGTAGATGGCATGGCGGTTAAAACTCAAGACTATCAAATGGTCCTCAGCACCATATCCACATCTGGGACCTGGCGGCTTCCTTTCTCTCTCTCTCTCTCTCTCTCTTTTTCTCTCTCTGCCCCCCTTTCCATTTCTCTCTCCCCCCTCTTTCTCCTGCCCTCTCCCCCTCTCTGGTGAGCTCAAATGCCCTGTTACAAATAAGAAAACAATAATAATGATAAATAATTCTTTTTAAATGCAATCCATTTAATCAGGTGTTAACGAGACCTGTGGCAATGGATAATGATTTATCTGTGCGCTACCCACTCTTTTTTTAATATGCATATTTATTTTAAAATAATGTTTAAAAGTTTTACTATAGAATTTAAAAAATAATAATTAACTAAGAGATCCAAGAATTTACTAATTGCGTGGATGGACTTCAAGATACTGTGAACACGTACAACTGTATACATAATTTGCATATGCCTATGTGCATTCTGGAGAAGAGTTTCTAAGCTTTTGTTCCATTTTTAAAGGAGTCTGTAATCCCAAGAAAATTATGATCAACTGACTAATCAAGTAGAAAAGCAGGGGAAAACAATGAACCAGGTTATCATTAAAAAAGAGGCCAGCAGTTGGTGTGGTGGGTCCAACCACAGTTTGAGTCCCAGACCTGGTGCTTTGCTTTCTCACTTTCCCTTTCTCTCTCTCTCTCTCTCTCTCTAGTTAAATTTAAATAAATAAATAAAGTTAAATTTTTTTTAAAGGCACTATTAACAACAACAATACAAAAGGACCAACAGTTGGCATAATGGTTACATCACTGGACTCCCATCTAGTCGACCATGGTTTGAGTCCCACACCTGGCAGCTTAAAACTCACACGAGGTATATGGGCATGCATTCCCAAGATCCCAAGCAGAGAATGGAGAAGAAGGAATCGCAGCGTGGCCATTCCCCAGTGGGGGCGGGGGGGGTTGATTTCTTGCTTTCTGCCTATTTGGCAAGCATGTGAGCCCTGTAGCAAAAATCTCTCTTTAAAAAATAAAAAGCACTGTGGGAATAAGGAAGGGAGAAAGAAAAGGAATAAGTTCTAGCAGACATCAAGGTCTTTATCACTGATGCAAACAGCTGAAGTAACTGTTGGAAAGATGACGACAAAAAAAATGAGGGTAGGTGTGAAATCATTCACACAGAACATCCCAACACAATGGAACAATTTGAAGAGGTAAGAAAATTTTGATTCACATTCCTAATTGTTTTTTCTTAAGTTTGTTATAGAGTACATGTGCTCACCAGAGAAAGAGAGAGAAAGAGAGAGAGAGAGAGAGAGAGAGAGAGAGGGGCAAAGTGAGAAATCATTCCCCAGGGGTATGGCCACACCGCAAAACCTTTTCCTCCATTCTCCTTTCAGGATTTTGGACATGCACACACATGTACCCAGGTGATTATCAAGCCGCCAGGCCCAGGATTCAAACTGCACAGCCAGCCATGTGGGAGTCTGTTGTCTTAACCTTCATACTATCTGCTGGCTCATATGCCTAAGTTCTTACTGAACATGAAGACATATGAATAAATCACAGCAAGTCAGAAATGTACATGTTAATATAGATGAATCAGAAGCTTTCCATAGGAGCAGGGATTTCTAGGAAAACCTAGAAAAGTAATGGATTATAAACTATACTAAGGAATTAGAATAATGCAAACTCTCTGTCTGGACCCATCGTAACATGGGAGAATGAGTCTTTATGTTTCAAAACAACTGCAAGGGTCTTTGGTGAAGAACCAAGAAATGGTTAAAAATGGGAGTATTGTTACTCTGGAACAGAATTTCAGAGGCACAGAATGAAGACAACCTGAGATAATGGATGACTAGGAAGGCCTCATGAGACACCAAGATAGGACAACAAAGGAGTCTTAGTGGACAGAAGGCATAGTGGTGGTAAAACATGATGGTCTCTCAGAGTGACCTACATTATAGTATTTCAGGTTAGCATCCAGAGACCTCCTTGGGTATGCCAGGCACGCATTTGCACATGATCCAGAACTAGCTGGAGATGGATCGCAACATCAGGACCCTATTAGGGGTGCTGCTATTTTTAGTTGAAAAACTAAAAATAAATTTTGGGCGTCAAAAAAAAGAAAGAAGTCTTGTATTTATGATTATACGTGTAAGTAAAAGAATGACTAAATTTTCTGGTTTCAAGTTTCCAAATGTAACTTTGTTTCTGTATAGCAATGTGAGGCATCAGGCTGTGTGGGAATCCTATTAATACTAGCATATATCTGGTGTAAACCTAAGACAAATTACACTATAAGTTATTGGTCAGGTCCGTACGCTATTAGGAATAGGGAATAGGGTGAAGAACAAAGGAAAAAGGGTCAGACAGACTAATGTTATCTTTTAAAAATTAGTAGGTCAGGACCAGCAGGTGGTATGGTGGTTAAGGCGCTGGGCACTCTCACATGGTAGACCACGATCCGAGTCCTGGACCTGGTGGCTTGCTTTCTTACTTTCCCCTCTCTATCTCTGTGTCTCTCTCTGGTCAAATTAAAATAAATGAGTGAATAAATAAAATTAAATAATTAAATAATTCATTTTAAAAAAATTAGTAGATCATTCAGACTCCTATTATCCGCTCCATCTTCGAATCCAAACATTGTTATAACTACTTAGAACAGGTACAGGTTAAGGCCGCAGGCGGTGATTTTCAACCAAGTATGAAAAGGCCACACACATAGTTGCCTCAGGTGTTTATGCCATTCTGCCTTGCAAATCCTTGGAGATCTTCCAGAGATCAGGCTGTAAAGATCAGGACAAAATGAGGTTATAAAGGTTGAGGAAGTCTGATGACACTAGCAACTGACAAGTTTTGCCTTAAAGGCAGGAACAGGAATGTATTCATCTCACTCACAAAATACTGATGGAAAGAATAGGAAAGTTTAAGGGTAGAGGAAAAGGAAAGTGAAGGATTTCATACTTCAAGCTTTGCATTTCTCAGGAAGAGACCAGTCATGTGCTCAAAGTAAGGGAAAGATAAACGGATCTGAGTGGTTGAGAACAATGGAAAAAAAGTCTAAAATACTCACTGTGGAGATTATGAAAAGCACCAATAAGTGATGAGTAGTGAAATCAAACAGTGTCAAGGGCCCACTGAGGTAAAAATACATGAGTCTGTTGCCAAAGCCATTTAGCACAATTTATATTTTCTTCAAAACTGTCTGGAAACCACAAGAGTACAGTTAATTATATTACAGGATAAGTGCCACAAGAGTGTAAACAAATTATGCCATGACATCAGAGAAAGGAAACTTAAGGCTTCCAGAGGACTAAAGGTTTCAAGAGTAGAAATTATCCAGGCTTGAAAGGAGTCCTAAAGGGACCAACAGTTGGCGTAATGGCTATGTTACTGGACTCCCATGTAGTCAATCACGGTTCGCATCCCGGACACAGTGCCTTAAACTCACACTGGGCACACGTGCGTGCGTGCCCAAGCTCCTGAGAGGACAATAGAGGAGAAGAGATTGCACCATGTCTATCCCCCGTGGAGGGTGATTTCTCACTTTCTGTCTCTCTGTCTCTCTCTGTCTGACGAGCACATGCACCCTATAGCAAAAACCTCTCCAAAAAAAGGAGTCCTAGAACAAATGCAAATCACCTTCTACTCTGGAAAATTTATCAGTCAGAGTTGATTCACATATCTTAAATGGTTTATGGTTGCTGTAAGGCTACAGAAATATGAAAATAAAACTTACACAAGTGCCTTTCCTGAATCTACAGTCAGATACATAAGACACCAACATTTTTTCACCAAACTAAGAAACCATATAAGTAAATCATAATGAAACAGGTTTCATGTTAAACTCACAAAACCAAACACATTCAACATTTTATACTTTTACAACATTTTATATATTTAATGAATGCCACAAAAATTCTTATAAATAACGCTGTATTCCAAATTCTTGAACTGGTACAATGATCCCTATAGAGGAGGCTCAGTAACTGCTGATGACTTGACATTTTACCCAGCCACACAGAGAACTATTGTCTTGGCTGCGTCCAAGGACACAGCAGGTCGAAAAAACAGTCCATGAATACGATCAGGAAATCAGAACATCACTCCCGGTAAAGAGATGTACTCAGAAGTGAGCAATTTGAGAACCGATGTACCTAAAATCAGTAGGTCATTCAGACTCCTATTATCCTCTCCATCTTCCAACCCAAACATCGCTCTAACTGCTAAGAACAGGCACAGGTTAAGGCCTCAGGCGTTGATTCTCAACCAAGTATGAAAATGTCACACACAAATCAGTATTTGTGACTTCCCCTTGGGTCCACAATAATGAAAATGTCCATAAAGGCGAAGATCATAAAGTCTGCACTGGACGTCATCGGCGAGTTCACTAGAGGTCAGGTGAACAGACCCACCTCTGCCAGACACCCTCAACGCTGGGGGTGAAGAAAGCTCCCTTCCGTCCCTCCCACCGCTAAAAGGGCCAAGCCGCGCCGTCCACCGCGCTAGCGCGATGTCTTACCCGTCGGCGGTGCTAGGGCGGGCCCCGACCCCCTTGCTTGTCCCTGGAGACCCACCTTGGTGTCTGGGCTCTGCCAACCCGGTTGAGTCTCGATTCTGACTTCTAACAGCTCTTTTTTCAGCTAACCACAACACTCAGTCGCCTGGTTTTCCTTCCTACGCTGCCCACCACCGACCCGGGAGCCTCAGGTCTTGTTAACCTCTCCCGTGGACTGTGTTTACATTCCGCTTGCCCCCGGCGCACCGGAAGCGGAAGTTATCGCTCCTGATTGTTATCTGCCAGCCTTTCGTGCCAAGTTCCCCAAGAAACGCGTTTGGCTCGGGGGTGTACACTTCAGGGTAGCGGACAAGGGAAAAGAGACTCTGGGTCTTTCTTGTCCGCGGATCCTTTCTCCACGATCACAAGTCCCAGAAAACACTGCGGCCGCCTTCACCGCATTGTCTTCTGGGATATGTAGTCCAGGTCCCAAAGCTGAGCGCGCCTTCTAGCCTCCGCCCAGCGCGTCGAGCCCGCGCATGGAAACGCTCAGGGAGCGCAGAGTGAGGCTGCGCAGGCCTAGAAGCGTGCGGGAAGGAACCGGTCTCCTGGCGCAGCAGTCAGCCCCGGAAAGCTAATAAGGCGCGGTTTAGGGAGGAAGTCAAAGTAATGCGGTAACGTGCTGGCACCTGAGTATGAGTAATAAACTGTTGTACTCGTAGTTATTGTATTGTTGACCACCACACTCAGAGCAAAAAAATAAGTAGATGCCGACACTCAAGAGTATCCTTGGTGGAACTTAAAAGTTATTCTAGTATAACGACCTCTGGAGTACCTTTTAAATATTCTTGGTGAAAAAAAGGGGACGTTCTCACGGAGTAATTGTGCTGTATATTTTAGTGTGATGCCTCAAAGGACAGCCCTTGTGACACTCGGTTTTTTTGTTTGTTTGTTTTTTTAAGATTATTTCGTTTTTGTCGCGAAGAGGAAAATCCTGAGTTAATTAGAGAGGATGCCTAGCTAAGTGGGGTGCGACATTCAGTAGTGGCTTACTGTTCGGGAGGGTCCCAGGGCACAATAAAGGCTCCCCTGTCGGAGAGACAGGCTCAGATGGGCGTTTTAAACATATATTTATTGCACGGGGAAAACTCACAAAGGATCGAATCGTGGGTGGCGCGGGTCCTTGCAGGCTGGCTTCACTGGACGTGACATGGGTTCCAACACTCCAGTGCGGAGTCTGCGCCCAAGCGGACTCTAGGCGCCATCGTAGAGAAGCAAGTGGACAATCGGCCAGAGGAGACAGGCTGGAACTAGCCTTGTTACGGGCCGCTAGCCCGGCCGGGGATGATGTTCAGAGGAGCCAGTGATGGTGCATCCAAGACTAAGGGAGGACTCAGGTCTGTCTGAGACTAGGGGAGGACTTAGCTGCATCTCACAGTATGAAATCCGAGATTGAGGGAGGACTCAGCTCCCTTCTCTGGGAAAAGTCCAATTCTGACTGTTCAGAATAGCCGAGTGACAGTTCAGAGTAGTTTTTGTGGAGGCCCTGGTTTTATAGGCCACCCTGGCATGTCTAGTTGCTTTACCGTGGTTTCGCAGCGGTGGTGTGCTGCCTGCACATCTTGTGATTAGGTAGGGTGGTGCTATTACATGTCGTAAGTCACAAAATGCCAGTGCTTTAGAAAATGGTGTTACTTATGCTAACAATGCAGTTCTATCTAAGGTATAACAATTTTATTTATTCATTCATTTATTTTAACTTGACCAGAGAGAGACAGAAAAAGAGAGAGGAAACGAGAAAGCAAGCCACCAGATTCAGGACTCGAACCGTGGTCATCCCAGCACTAAGTCACAAAATGCCAGTGCTTTAGAAAATGGTGTTACTTATGCTAACAATGCAGTTCTATCTAAGGTATAACAATTTTATTTATTCATTCATTTATTTTAACTTGACCAGAGAGAGACAGAAAAAGAGAGAGGAAACGAGAAAGCAAGCCACCAGATTCAGGACTCGAACCGTGGTCATCCCAGCACCTTAACCACTACACTACCTGCTGGTCCCCATGAGGTTAGGTTTTAAACTTAGTTACCTTTTCTTGGAACACAACTTTAATTTTTTTAACAACTGACAAACTGGTTATTCAGACTTGGATACTTGGCAGATCTTTAGGAAATTAACAAAAGGAACTTAGTATAGAGAAACAGTTGATGGTGATGCTAGTGATTAAATTCAAGACTTTCAGCAGGGCCTGATTTTGAAAAAATCAAGACTTTAAGCAGAACTTAATTTTGGAAAAATTGTATTCACTCATAATGATCCTGACCATTTCCCAATACGTCTAGAATTTCCTAATGAGATCAGGAGACATTATAAAATGTGGTTTTTATTCAAATTGTTTTATTGGAGCACCGTGATAACATACCACTTTTTTTTTTTCTTGGCTATAGCCTGTGTGGTCACCATAGGGACAAAAGAGAAATCACCTCCAGGAGGGGATGGCTACATGCAATCCCTTCTCTATTCTTTCCTGGGTTTTGCGCACTCACACACCTGTCCCCAGCATGTTTTCAAGCCATTGCATTGGTCTCCATCCACACAGGCATCTGGGCTCCAGCCACCCTAACCACCATACCACCACCTAGCCCAACCTCTGTCTTCTGATATTATTATAAAAAAACATGGTTGGGGCTGGCAGGTGGTGTGATGGTTAAAGGCACTGGATTCCCATATGGTCAACTGCGGTTCAGGTCCTAGATCTGGCAGCTTGCTTTTTCTCTATCCCTTTCTCTCTCTGTCTGTCTCTGGTCAAATTAATAATAACAACGACAAATGGAATTAAATAAATTTTTTTAAAAAAAAGACATGGTGGTGGCAGTGTTTCTTAAATTGGGTAGGTAGAGGAATTACATAGCCATCTTCACTGTATACTAAAACACTGAAAACTCAGAGTCAATTTTTTATGATTTTGTGCAATTTTCTGTACATGTTATATATCTCTGTAAAAATATAAAAATATGTCTTTCCAAGTAACAGAATAGTGATTACTAGAAGATAAGGCTGGAACTAGGGAGGTTTGGGAGATATTAACAGACACAGAATTAGAACCGCATAGAAGTAAAGTTTAGTGATCTATAGCACAGTAGGGTGACTATAGTTAACAATAACTTATACATTTCAAGTTAGCTAGATAAGAAGATTTCAAATACTCCCAACACCAACTAATGCCAAAGGTTTGAGGTGATGGATATGCAAATTCTCCTGATTTGATCATAACACATTCTAGTCATACACTGGAGAAACACTGTACCAATAAATATGTATAACATTTTGGGGAACCAGCAGTTAGCGTAATGGCTATGTCGCTGGACTCCCACGTAGTCGACCGTGGTTCGTGTCCCGGACCCGGTGGCTTAAAACTCACGCCGGGCGCGTGTGCGTGCGTGCCCAAGATCCCGAGAGGAGAATGGAGAAGGGATTGCGGCGTGACCATCCCCTCTGGGGGGTGATTTCTCGCTTTCTGTCTCTATGTCTCTCTCTGTCTGTCTGGCGAGCGCACGCGCCCTACAGTGAAAATCTCTCCAAAAAAAAAAAAAAAACATTTTGTAAATCAAAAAGGGATAAAAAAATATACATATCTCCAATAAGCTGTTCATAGTGGGACTGTATCTTATGGTCACATCCATAGGGCTTGGTTCTAGTAGCTTATGAGAAGATACAGATCTACAGAGTGAACAAATAGTGCTTGATGCTGTGCGCCAATGTAGACATGTTCGAAATCTCTTAACTGTGATCGCCTCTACACCGGTTAAGGGCTACCTTCCACTAAGTTTTTATATTTTATCCACCACATCGCTACTTTGGTTACAATTTTGATTTACCTACTGACATATTTCTTATGTTGTCTTTCTGTAAACAGGATCATCTTCCAAGGTGTTTAAAATCCTTTAAAGTTATCACTTAACATTTATTGACTTTTATAATAAATAAAAATTTACAATAAATAGTTCAGTAAATAGTTTTTTCAAAAAAGAGAATTTCATGTACAATTTCCTACAGTCAAGGTATATACCTAGAGCAGTTTCTAAGTTCCCTAACAGAACCTTGTATCTTACTCATAACAAACCTTTATCACTGTTTTTTGTTGTTTTAAAGAATTAGAATGTCACCAATCTAGCACAAGCGCTGCCTAACAGTGTGACATCCATATAAAATTTAACACTAACTAAATTCTAACAGAAGTGGGATTCTAATTAAGCTGCTAACAATGATAAACTAACTACTTAGGCTTTTTACAGTGTATATCTGAGTATTTTGTCGAGGTAGTCGATTTTTAGATGAAATCAAAACTGATTTAGTTGAGGCAAAAATCACAATGTGTACTAAAATTTGATTAGGCAATATATTTTATATTTAGGTACACTGTCAAAAAGAAAGGTACACAAATATTCAGCCTTGAACAAGCTTTTCCCATTCAGTTTCCCAAAGGTTAAAAAAGGAAGCACATTGTAACAGATGAAAAATGAAGTTTTTCTTTATTATTTTATCTTTTTCGATGAAAGTACTTGAAAATGTATGCTTAAATATACTCTGGTCAAAACATATAGGAACCACAAACACCACTGTCTTCTACCTATCACCAATTTACAGTTAAATGCTGTATGTGGAATTTTATTCATCTAGTCAGGAGAACTCACCATGAAAATGAGATCTCTAATGTGGGTGAGGAGATGGGAGAGGTTAAGGGGAAAAAAATATTTAAACACACATTTTTCTTTCATTCTGAAGGTGCCAGTTTGACCACAGATGCATAGTTTAACATCTTTCCTGTCACTACAAGATAAAAAAAGGGCAGTCTGGGTTAAGCAGGAAAGGATTTTGTATAAAATCTTTAAAACTCTGAAAAACTACAAAAGCATCTCAAGAAAAAAATATAATCAAAGTAAAAGCAATGGAGTTTACTTCAGTGAAATTATTTTAAATTAGATATGATATATTAAGCTCCCATTTACCCCAACCTGATAGAAAAGTCCCTCTCTGTGAGAAATCAATTATTTTAATGGCAAAATTTTTACATATCAGTAAAATTGGTTATATTTAAAACTATGTATACAGTACATTTCTGGCAAAAACCTTACACATCTTTCAGTTGTCAAGACAAAGTAAAAATATGGTAGCATAAAATCACAAAAAATATAAATTGCTGAAAAGATTAAAAAAAGATTAAAAATCATTTGCATTGACTCTCCTTACCTCTTCAATATTAGCAATAAGAATTTGCAAACTACAATAAATTTGTGAAAATTCTGTTGCAACCTTGACACATTTGACCAAAAATTGTCATTTCAAAAATCCTAGCTTAAAAAAGAATTAACTGCAACAGTCAGTGTATTTATCACACTATTTGTACAAGTGCAATGTTTAAATATATTCAAAATAAAACTCAGTAACTAAAAGGAATCACAATAACTTATAAAAGAAGCAAAGTTTACAAAATTAACAATTTTCAGAAGGTCCTATTTAATTGGTCCCTCCTTTTCTTCCCCCTCCCCACAACAGCGTAGAGACATTACTTATTCTATATACAAATCTGTAACTTTAAAAATACAATCTTCTGGTAACTTCAGGAACATAATGCTGCATTTAGAAAGCCTAAGTGAGAAATCAATATCCACAAAAGAGAGAGCCATATACAAGTCAGAAATAGTTTTGAACTGATATTTAAATGGATCTTCTATTTATACAGTTTTTAAATTCAAAGTTGAATAGAACAAGCCCTGGAAAAAAAGCACAGTTTTTCTTTTAAATTCAGTGCATGATTTTAGAGGTACTGGGGTCAAGTCCACAACTAGAGTAACAATCTGCATAAGTTACCATGATATTTATGCATAATATCATCTGGTTACATAGGTGCTCACCATATTTGCCAAAAACAACCCTAAAATACAATGATTCTTTTAAGACAAAAAAAAAAGTTCCATTTCAATGAGGAAATGATTAATGCTTCAAAAAATAATTTCTTAATGACATATAAGGCAAATATGAGTGATACAATAATTTTCTTATTAGCATACACATGGTACCAGTTTCATCTGAAGTTACTTTAAATCTTCATTTATACCTATTACGTAATCCTGTTACTAAGAATGAAAAAAATATATATATATATATATAAATGTAAGTCTGAGATCTTAGGATGATTAAACATCTTTTACTGATATTTAAATGGATCTTCTATTTATACAGTTTTTAAATTCAAAGTTGAATAGAACAAGCCCTGGAAAAAAAGCACAGTTTTTCTTTTAAATTCAGTGCATGATTTTAGAGGTACTGGGGTCAAGTCCACAACTAGAGTAACAATCTGCATAAGTTACCATGATATTTATGCATAATATCATCTGGTTACATAGGTGCTCACCATATTTGCCAAAAACAACCCTAAAATACAATGATTCTTTTAAGACAAAAAAAAAAGTTCCATTTCAATGAGGAAATGATTAATGCTTCAAAAAATAATTTCTTAATGACATATAAGGCAAATATGAGTGATACAATAATTTTCTTATTAGCATACACATGGTACCAGTTTCATCTGAAGTTACTTTAAATCTTCATTTATACCTATTACGTAATCCTGTTACTAAGAATGAAAAAAAAAAAATATATATATATATAAATGTAAGTCTGAGATCTTAGGATGATTAAACATCTTTTGACAGTTCCCACAATGCGGTGTTTTAAAAAGTAATTAAAACCCAAAATAAATGTGAACATTTCAAAGAACCAATTTGTTCATATTTTATCAAAATAATAATCCGAATAAAGAGACAGAACCAACGAATGTGTAAACTATTGGGTCGTCAGAAAATTCAGGATATGGGACCAGCAGTTGGAATAATGGCTATGTCGTTGGACTCCCATGTGGTTCCACCGTGGTTCAAGTCCTGGACCTGGTGGCTTAAACACACGATGGGCGCCTGTGTGGCCTGTGCAGCGTGGCCATCCCCCCGGTGGGGTGATTTCTCACTTCCTGTCTTTCTGGCGAGCATATTTTTCTATGCATAAACGCGTCATGACTTTTCCGACAATTCAACAGCTGGATCTTGGTTCGAAATAACCAACTATAAAAGAAATTTGGAAGATAACTGAGGAAATCTAAATATAGATTCATTACTAGATGACATTAGAAAATTATTCGTCTCATAATTCTAGTATTACTTTTTATTTTTTTGGAGAATGTCATTTTTTGGACATATCTGCAATATCTAAGGGAATAACGGTGTGACCCAAATGATTAAGAAGAAAAAACGATTCTACATACACATGTATATGTATAACTATATCTTTATACATAAATAAACAGAAAATAAAGCAGAATGTTAACAATTGTTTAATCTAAATGGTAAACACATGGTATCACCCTACGGTCTCAATTTTTTTGCTTTTAAGAATGTTTATAATAAAATTTGGGGGACAAAGTCATATCCAAGCATTTAGTTTATAAGAGATGTTCTTTCTAAATATTGAATCAATTTAAGAGATTGTCAAAATGACTAGACATTTTTGCATATACTCAATACTGATTGACATTATGAGTCAGTTGTATTTATGAAATTGGCAAAAACATGATTTATTTACACTGTATGCAACATAGCTCTTGTAACAAAAAGAACACTTTATGTACAGAATACAGTGGGACAGATTTTAATATTAAACTTAGTGCCTAAAGTATCTGAATATATATACTCTGTGTTCTTGGACTTACGAAGCTAAAGAAAAAAAATTAATTGAGTCTAATATCTGATATGACTTACCACATACTATAGAACTTTAAGAGTGGGATATGTAGTTATCCAGACACTATGAGAGGAAGATACTAGCTATTTAAGAAGTTAAGGAGCCCAGAAAACAAAATCACCTATAAACATCTCCAGGAATTCTAGGCAATATTTATTGAATAAATTCATTAAGCAAATATGTAACACATCAACATGTAATAATATATGAAGGCCTTTATGGTAAATTAATATTCTCAAAGCCCTATGTACACTAAATATAAAATAGCCAAAAAAATCAAGTGAGCCTGAGAGATCTATAATTCATTGTGTATATTAAATATATGCTATATGCCTGCTAAATAATGAGCAACGAAATTGCCTTAATTTCTGCACATTAAACTTTTAACTATTAATCAATCTTCCAATCCCTGTGCAAACTGCATTCCAAAAGGCCAATTCTTAGTTATAATATGAATAACTTGGTTATAAACGGAAGCATTTGGCTATGATTTATTATGCATGCTTATTGCTATCAAAGAAATAAGCAAAGGTTTAGGTTTACTGTGCAAGAATTTTAATTAGATTTGCACACATCTCAAAAAATTCTCTTGTGTGACTTCCAGGTCATGGAGTTATGTCAACAGGAGAAAAGTCAAGTGACGTCACAGATGAGGTAAGAGAAACTTCTGAGGATTTTCCTTGAACTTCAGGATCTGAATCATTCCTTTGGCAAGATCGATAGTTGCTAACAGATCCCGATCTCTGTGGAGTAGCAGTCCCTGATTTGGCTTCTGTAATTTCATCTGGGTAAAAAGAATTTCAATGTATTATAATCTACGACTTCCCCCCAAATTCATTTAACGATATTAAATTTGGCTTTTCAAGTAATAATACTGAACAGCTATTGAAAATATGATTTAAAAAACCTAAAGTTGGGGGCCAGCACGTGGCATGGTGGTTAAAGGTGCTGGGTTCCCACATGGCCGACCATGGTTTGAATCCTGGACCTGGTGGCTTGCTTTTTCACTTTCACTTTCTCTCTATCTCTGTCTCTCTGGTCAAATTAAAGAAACAGTAACAACAAATGGAATTAAATAAATAAACATTTAAAAAAAAAAAAAAACCTAAAGTTGGGGCAGGCAGGTGGCATGGTGGTTAAGGTGCAAGAATCCTACAGTTCAAGCCCTGGATCTGGAAGCTTGCTTTCTCACTTCTCTTTCTCTCTCTCTCTGGACAAGTTAAAATAATAGTAATGATAATAATAATTTAAAAAGTTAAATAAATCATTCTTTAAAAAGGAAAACCTAAAATAGAGGGTCCAGTAGATGCCACAGGGTTAATGTACTAGACTCCTACATGGTTTGAGTCCCAGACCTGGAGGCTTGAAAATCACACAGGACGCATGTGCATGTGTGCCCCAAATCCCAGGAGAATGAAGGAGAAGGAATTTTGTGGCCATTCTCTTGAGGAATGATTTCTCATTTTACCTCTCATTGTCCCTCTCTGTCTCTCAATGGCGAATGCATACACCCTATGGCAAAAAATTTAAAAAATAAAAAAAACCTATAACAAGAAAGAAACCTAAAATAGAAGCGATGAACCTAAGTTAAAACACACACCATTTAAGTTTGTATTTACCAATTCCTTCCATGAGAGAGACACAGAGACAGAGAAGAGAGTGACAAGCACCCCGACAGGGACTTCATGCCAGGATCCCCCTTCTAGTCAGTCTGGTTCAAGGGCACAGGTACACACACAGTGTATATAGGGAGGCCCTGAGACACAAACTTTGGGCCTTCCCATATGGGTCCAGTTGCCTTACCGCTGTACTACCATCTGGCTCCTATTCACCTTTTATATAAATAGCATATGTTCTTCTGATGGCTGTTCTAGATTAAGAACAGTACAGTTAGCGTAATGGCTATGTCGCTGGACTCCCATGTAGTCGACTGCAGTTTGCGTCCCGGACCCGGTGGCTTAAAAAACTCACACCGGGTGCGTGTGTGAGCGTGCCCAAGATCCCGAGAGGAGAACGGAGGAGAAGGGATTGTGGTGTGGGCATTCACCTGGGGGGTGATTTCTCACTTTCTGTCTCTTTGTCTCTGTCTGTCTGGTGAGCGCACACACCCTATAGCAAAAACCTCTCAAAAAAAAAACAAAAACAGTATGCAGCCACTCATCAATCTTGCAACCCAAGATTAAGAGCCTTGTAAACCAATAACCTGAATTTAAGAGACACCATTCTCTAGCTATAAAAATTAATCCTTCTATATTAAAATCATAGACTCTGGGGTCCACACTATGGTGTAGCAACAAAATTCAGCATTCTGTGAGTGGAACCACGTGGCAAGATTGCCAGTTTGCATACAGAGATGTCCCTGAGTACACTGCGCACACATGTGCTAGCACATGATCTGCACTAAGCAGGGGTTAGGGGTGGATGGTTTGTCTCTGTATCATTCATGAAGTGAAGCTTTGATAAAAAATTAAATCACAGAATCAATGCACTTGAAATTTGGAAGGTATCTTGAATTATCTCACCTAATCCCTCATTTTACTGGTAAGAAAATGTGAACCCAGAGAAGTTAAGTGAGGAACCAGCAGTTGGCGAATGGCTATGTCGCTAGACTCCCATGTAATCGACTGCAGTTCGAGTCCCAGACCCAGTGGCTTAAACTCATGCCAGGCACATGTGCACGCGTGCCCAAGATCCCGAGAGGAGAATAGAGAAGGTACTGCGGCGTGGCCATGTCCTCGGGGGTTGGGGGGATTTCTCACTTTCTGTCTGTCTCTCTCTGTCTTTCTGGCGAGTGCATGTGCCCTATAGCAAAACCTCTCCCCCTCAAAAAAATAAAGTGATTTATGATAACAATGAACAGAACAAATATAACAAACAAAAAGGCAACAAATGAACAGAAAGCTAAATTTAGAGCCTAAATCTAGTCTCGCTCAGTGCTTTTCACTTTCTCTTCATAATTCATGTAAGATTTCATAAAATAGCAACAATGCTAATGAACAAAAAAAATCATAGAAAAATTCAAATTGGAAATAAAAGATAAAAACAGTAAATGGTCATTTAACTGATAAAGCTCATTGCTAATAAAACTGCAGTTACAAATTGGATGCAAAGCCAATGAGAAAAATACCCTTTCTATAGTTCAGACTATATGTATAATTTTTATAAATCTTGGACATGCATACACACATGCCTGGCATGAATTTCAAGTCAACAGGTCCTGGACTCGAACCACGGTCGACTATATGAAGTCCAGCTGCATAACTATTACACCATCTGCTACTCTCATCTGTATTTTTTTTCACTTTTCCTGAGGATGCACACACTCACCAGAGAGAGACAAGGGGTGGGAGGGTGAGAAAGCATCGCTTTCATGGTGAATAGTAAAGCTCTAATCTCTTCTCTACCATTTCTTCCTATTTTGGGGGCATGCACACACACAGATACCACGTTTATCAAACTGTTGCGTTAGGGACTTGAACTGTGGAGTGCTATGTGGGATCCAGCTGCGTTAATCACCATACTAGGGCTGGCCCCATTTTTTGTTTGTCTGTTTTTTAGGGTTTAGCCAAGTGTGTGTGCTCACCAGAGACAGAGAGAGAGAAAGAGATGGTGAGAAGAAAAATGAGAAATGATCCCCCTAGGGGGGATTGCCACACAGCAATCCCTTCTCCTCTCTTCTCCTTCTGGGATTTTAGGCATGTGTGCAAACATACCTGGTGTAACTTCCTTTTTTTTTTTTTTTTTTTTTGCTATAGGGCACATGTGCTCTCCAGAAAGACAGAAACAGAGAGATAAAAAGCAAGAAATCACCCCCCAGGGGAGATGGCCACACAGCAATCCCTTCTCCTCCATTCTCCTCTTGGGATCTTAGGCACGCACAGACACACATGCCCGGGTCTGGGACTCGAACCACAGTCAACTACATGGGAGTTCAGCGACATAGCCATTAGGCTAACTGCTGGTCCCACCTGGTGTGATTTCAACCCAATGAGTCTGGGACTCGAACTATAGTTGACCACGTGGGAGTCTAGCACCTGAACCACTACGCCACCTGCTGATCCAGCCCTATTCTTTTTTTCAGTTGACTTTATTCATGAGAGAGAACACATGCATGTAGCACCTGACAGATTGTGACACCTAGGACAGGGTCTCATCATTCCATGATTCTCTCCTCCAGCCCTCTGGTATGTCAGGATCGTGGGCATGTGCACACCCAGAGTGTTTTCAGGTCAACTGGTGATCTGAACCCACAGTCAACCATGTAGCTTCCAGTCCTACAGGTTCAGTATGCTACTGCCTATAATACCAAGTCTGGGCCAAAATTTATTTCTAAATATATTGTTTTATTTTACAAAGGAAACCATATAAAAAAACAAAAAAGGGGACACGCAGTCCTGATGGTTAAAGCAACTGGATCCCACATGGCCTACCTCAAGGTTCAAGTCCTAGGCCTGGAAACTTGAAGAACATGTGAGCATATGTGCCCAAAATCCTGAAAGGAGGGAGCAGTGGAGGAGAAGGGATTGCAGTGTGACCATTTCCCCATGGGGTTTGCTTTCTCCTCTCCCCGTCTCTCTGTCTCTCTCTGGCAAGTGCATGCGGCCTCTAGCAAAAAAAAAAAAAAAAAAAGAGAGAGACAGAAAATTATCACTATAGAATCAGACTATATCTGGCTTAAAGGATCTTATGATAAGAAAAACTTCAAAATAATACACTGTAAGATTTTAAGTATTGGAACCAGGAGTTGGTATGGTAGGTAAGGTGTTGGACTCCCACATGGCCAACTACAGTTTAAGTCCCAGTTCTGGTGGCTTGCTTTCTTTTTCCTTCTCTCTCTGTTTTTCTGATGAGTGTACATCCCCTATAATAAATTAAAAACTAATAATAATAAATAAAAATTAAATAAATCTTTGCAAAAAAAGATTTCAAGTATAACAAGATTGACAAATATTAACATTGTAAAGGCACACAAGTCACATTTTATATTCCTTTGATACTGAATTGGTAGACAAAAGTCAGGAAGATGCAAAAGAACCAAAAACTAAAGAAATCTGGGTCCAGCAGTTGGCATGGGGGTTAAGAGCCCTGGACTCCCACATGATCAACCAAGGTTCAAGTCCCAGAAGCGGTTTGCTTTCTCACTTTCCCTTTTCTTTCTCTCTAGTCCCAGATCTGGCCGCTTGCTTTCTCACTTTCTCTCTCTCTCATTCGCTCTGTCCCTTCCTGGTCAAACTAAAATAAATAAGTAAATAAATAAATAACATTAAATAAGATAATTATTTAAAAAAAAAAATAGGGACCAGCAGTTGGCATAACAGCTATGTTGCTGGACTCCCATGTAGCCAACCATGGTTCAAGTCCTGGTCCTGGTGGCTTAAACTCATGTTGGGCGTGTGTGCATGTGTGCCCAAGATCCCGAGAGGAGAATGGAGAAGAAGGGACTGCGGCGTGGCCATCCCCCCTAGGGGGTGATTTCTCATTTTCTGTCTCTCTGTCTCTCTGCCTTTCTGGTGAGCACACGCGCCCTATAGCAAAAAACTCAAAAAATAAATAAATAAATACAAATAAAGAGAAAGAAACCCAAGTTAGGTAACCAGTTTGAATATATCCTCTATGTTGTTTTGTGTGATGCACATACCATCAATGCTACGGAAATCCAGTAAGTAAGTTCTACTATCCACTTGGTATAATTGAAGACTCATTTTGGAAAATGTGCTTGTCACAGGATTCTTCCTTCGTACACGCAAATAATACGGGTTTACAACCTGCATGTAGTGTGGACAAACACAAAGTCAAAAGCAATTCTTCTGTATACCAGTTCCCAGACTATAGGTTTGCCAAATATACTAATAATCAGAATGCTCTCTTTCTTACCTTCCATTCATAATCCAATTGTTTAATTGCTCTACATACTTCTGCCATGATATCATTTGGTCGACTTTGACTTCTAATTCCCAAATGCCATTTTGCTTTCCTTACACCTTGGTGTTTGGATTTCTGTGGATTTAATTCATCCAGAGTATGGCGTGCCCGTGGTGTTTCAGCAACCAAAAATGGTACTCTTTCAGGATGGGGTCGAGTCAAATGGTGATCATCAAGAAAAGAATCAGGCGGGCTTGTTGCCAAGTAGAAATCTTTGGCTTCATTCATTATTCTTCTGTTATCTATTATGAGGTGGTAGGCAACTGCCAAAGGGTCCTGGTGATTTCTATTATAAAGGCAGCTGAGAACCTCCTCTTCTGAGCATTCAAACTTTTCACATACTTCTTTTAAGGCTTCATCATCAATCATGGTTGAACTATATGATGGATCCTCAGGAAAGAGATATTTTGGAAGGTCCTGTTTAAACCATTCATGTTCCCTGAGAGAACACAGCAAAGTTAGGAAAAGGATCTTGAAAAGATCTGAGACTAAAAATTACAGTACAAGGAATTTGGGATATGAATTCATTAACATTTATACATGTACTTTATTATTATTCTCATTTTTTAAATGAGGTTTTTCTCTTCTAGTTCACAGTTCATTATATTGGGTTGTTGAAAAAGTCATGAGACTTTTTTTAAATAATTTTTCTTTCTTTTTTTTTTTTGGAGAGATTTTCACTGTAGGGCGCGTGCGCTTGCCAGACAGACAGAGAG
>NW_006160001.1:51716-53891 GCF_000334495.1 Tupaia belangeri chinensis | reverse complement strand
CCCGGCGTGAGTTTTAAGCCACCGGGTCCGGGACACGAACCGCGGTCAACTACGTGGGAGTCCAGCGACATAGCCATTACGCTAACTGCTGGTTCCCTAAATAATTATTTTTATTTTAACTTTATTTATTATTTTTATTTTCCAATTTGATTGGAGAGAGAGAGAGAGGGAAAGTGAGAAAGCAAGTCACCAGGGATTTGAACCATGGTCAGCCATGTGTCCAGAGCCTTTAGCCACCACAGCACCTGCTGTTCCCCATGAGGCATTTTTTTTACATAGAAAAATAAATCATGACTTTTCTAATGACCTAACAGGCAAAGGGACTTCAAAAAGTTCATGGAAAAATGAAATTAAAATACAAAATTTATTTTAGTGCAAAAAAATTTGAAATCCATGTACATTTTTTAGGTATTTCAGGCACATCATTTTCCATTAACGGTTTGAAGACCACTTGCATATCAACACCTCCCTTTTTTGTGTATTGTGTGTGTTTGTAATTTTGTTTCACTTTATTCATGGTAAAGTGTGTGCACATATACATGAGAGTGTGAGAGAGGAGCTTCCTTCACTGGGTCTGGTCACACCATAATCCAGTCCTCTAGCCCATCAGATCTCAGACACCTGCTCACATGTCCAGGATGTTTCAGGCCAACTGGGTGAGGGATTCAGAGTGTTGTTGCCATGTGGGATCCGGCTTTAACTGAGCAGCACAATATCACTGTGCCGCAGAGTCGGGCCTCTCATTTTAAGAGGGAGAAAGCCCTGGCATAGTAATGGGAAAACAAATGTCTAAAAGTTCATTTAAAGTTTTGGAACAGGGTCAGCAGATGGTGTACTAGTGACATCATGGACTCCCACATGGCCAACCGCAGTTCAAGTTCCAGACCCAGTGGCTTGAAACTCACATTGCATGTGTGTACGTGTATGTCTGAGATTCTAGGAGGAGAAGGGAGAAGGGATTGCAGCATGGCCGTTGCCCCTAAGGGGTGATTTCTCACTTTCCCTCTCACTGTCTCTCATGTGCTCTCTCTCTCTGGTGAGTGTGCAGGCCCTATGGCAAAAATTTCTAAAAACAAAACATACTTAAAAAAAAAATAAAGTTTGGGAAGAAATGACAATGACAAAGAACAACTTATTTTCACCTCAGAAAGACTAAATATCATGTAGCTTCATTATAATATTCTCTTCATATAATGTTAAGTGAAAAGAATAACAAGAAAAATAATGAACGACTTGTCATTCATTGAGTACATACTATGTGCTAGGTTTTATGCCAAACACTTCATTGCACAGTATGTCTCCACTTGGTATAACTATAGACTCATTTTGGAGAATGTGTGATTATACAGTGGCACACTGATAAAACGACACTCTGTGAGGCTTCCCACAGGGAAAGGCACTCAGTTCATGTCACGGGAACTCCCAGAGGATGCAAGAAACACATGTGCCCATGATCTGGGGCTGCGTCAGGACCCTGCTGGAAGTACTGTTTCTCTGTCTCTCTCTGTACCTCTAAGTCATGGAGGAAATAAATAAATAACCTTTTAAAAAACCCCTTGTTGGGGTCAGCAGGTGGCATGGTGGTTGAGACACTAGACTCGCACATGGCCGACCATGGTTAAAGTCCTGGACCTGGTGGCTTGTTTCCTCACTTTCCATCTCTTTTTCTTTCCGGTGAGCACACATGCCCTGTAGCAAATTTTAAAAATAATAATAACAATACAAAACAAAATAAATATATATACATTTTTTTCAATCCCCTTGCTTTAAATGAAGGAATTGAGTTTCAAACAGATCAACGAAATCAATCAAGATCACAAGACAGAAAGTGAGAGAGCCAGGATTCCAACCCAGTACTATATAACTTGAAAGGCCATAAACAGATATGTTTGACCACAACTGTGTCAAAACTATGCCAAGACTAAAGTGATCATCAGCTGGCCCTATAACCTAGTAGTTAATGAACCCATATGGGTCAGATTCTCTCTCTCCGGTGAGCTCACATCCCAATAGCAAAATTAAATAATAATAATAATAATAATAAATTAAATTAAATAAATAATTCTTAAAACAAAAAAAATAATGCCAGGCAAATGTGCATGCATGCCCAGAATCCCAAGAGGGGAATGGAGAAGGGACTCTACATAACCATCTCCACAGGGAGTGATTTCTCAC
>NW_006160001.1:40135-51394 GCF_000334495.1 Tupaia belangeri chinensis | reverse complement strand
CTTTCTCTCTCTCTCTCACTCTGTCCCTCTTTGTTCAAATTAAAATAAATACATAAATAAAGTTAAATAAAATAATTATTTTTAAAAATGACTTGCTCACACTTGAGTAAATTTCAGTTTTGGGCTTTTTAAATTTTTTTTGCCATAAAACGCTTGTGCTCGCTAGGGAGAAGGATGTGAGAAATCACGCCCCCAGAGGAGATGACCACAACTCAAATCCCTTCTCCTCTATTCTCCTCTTGGGATATTGGGCACCCACATATACATGCCAAGCATGATAATCAAAACATGCTAGGCACACGTGTGTGCATTCCCCAAAATCTGACAGTGTGGACAAATGGAGAAGGGACTGTGGCATAGTCACACCCCATTTTCCTCTTTCTGTCTCCAGCAAGTACACATGCTCTAAGGCACTTTGGCAAAAATAAATAAATAAATAAAGGTAATGTTCATCATTAATAATTTCAAAATAAAGAAAGATAAGTATGGGGGACCAGCAGGTGGCATGGTGGTTAAAGGTGCTGGACTCCCACATGGCCAACTATGGTTCAAGTCCCAGACCTGATGGCTTGCTTTTTCACTTTCCCGCTCTGTCTCTCTCACTCTGTCCCTCTCTGGTCAAATTAAAATAAATAAAGTTAAATAAAATAATTATTTAAAAAATCATAAGTAAAAACTGAAAGCCCTCCCTCCTACCAATCTTTCTATCCCAGGGAAACAGTTTTAGTGCTTTTGTTTTCTTTTTTTGCCAGAGGGCATGTGCACTTGCCAGAGACAGAGAGGGCGAGGAGAAAACATCCCTTCCCCCATGGGGAATGGTCACATCACAATCCCTTCCCCTCTGTCTTTCACTCCTTTTGGGATTTTGGATGCACAATGTCCAATTTATCTCTCAAGCTGCTGAGCCCAGAACTTAAACCCTGGGCTTAGCCACATGGGATTCAGCTGCCCCAATCAGCAGGCTATAGTGTGCTACAGCCTTAGTGTTTATTTTTTAATACGAAAATTAAATAAGTATGGTTGTACACTATTTTTTTCATATAAAACAGAATTAATCTGTTCTATAACTTCTTTGTTTATACTATGGATACTATGAGATATGATCATTTCCACACCGTCTTCTTACCTGATATCTTTGATTGTGGCCCTCTTCATGGGATCCACCTGCAGCATATGTTTCAAAAGGCTAATCACAGATGGATTTAAATACTGAGGGGTATAAAAGATCCCGTCACATATCTTCTTAAAAAGCGTTGGCACGTGATCTTCATCAAATGGAAGTGTTCCACATAACAAAGCATACAGAATAACCCCACTGCTCCATATATCTACCTCTGGGCCTGCATACAATCTGTAACAGGAAACACCAATCGGATTAAACCATCATTAGTAACCTAAGACTCAATCAATTAATCAAAATTTCCAAATATGGATGTTTCACAAAATATTAGAATATGGTTTTTATGGCCACAACTGCTGCATACTACACAGAATGAACTCAATTCTATCAATATTATTTTATTTTATTTTGTTATAGGGTACATATGTTTGCCAGAGGATATGTGCCCCTCTTGCTTCAGAAAAAGATTTTTTTTTAAATTGTAAAACAAACTGTTGAACCATACCACAATCCCTTCTCCAGTCTCCTTTCGGGATTTTTGGCATGCACACACACACACACCAGGCATGCTGTGTCTAGTATTCACACTGTGGAGTCGGAGATCCAGAGCCTTAATCAGTATTATCTTTGAAAACAAAAGTCTGTACGTTTTGTAAGTTACAGACCATGGGTAAAATTCTGTTTCTGACTACCTTTTATGGCTCTCAAGTATCCAACCGATAGAATCAAGCCTCGACAAACATAATCACTATTGAATGTAAAATTATTGTTTTTGGCTACAGAGAGATTAAATGACCTGCCATCAATTAAAAATGTTCTTCAGTGATAAATTCTGAAGCCACTCTCTGTAACAACCCAAGATAAAAGAGCTGGAGGTTGTGGAAAGCCAAGGTAACTGGTTCAGAGATTTTGAACTCTCATTTGCAATACACTGTAGCCAAATGCCTCAATGCCTAAATGCAAACTAGTTGGATCACTCATTTGAGTCCTGCTTCAGGAAAAGGATTTCTTTAAATTTGTAAAATAAACTGTTGAACTTGTCAGTAAATATTTTTTTGAAAGTGAAAGTTCCCATTTAGCCAGACCTTAGAGAAAGATTTTATCCAAATAGAAAATCAGATTTCAGTAACATTACATTGTATATTTGCATAATTATATATAACAATTTCTTTTTATATATTTCATTACCACTATCCCACCATTAGCTCCTGAATTTTCTTTCCAAACAAATTAGGACAGATAATAGAAATGAAATAATAATTTAAAAATTGTGGTCATTAATATACAAGTATAATGATGAACTTGACAAATCCAAAATCTGAAACTCCCACCTTATTCATATCTATGCCTTTATGCAAATATAACTTCTTGGGCAATCTAGACAAATTTATTAAAACAGAAAAAAAGTACTATACTATTTCTACGTTTTGACTTTATCAAGATGTGAAACATTCAAACAAAGCTACATGGTTTAGATGATACGATATTAAAAGTTCATTATAAAAGTTAGTAACCACACAAGCTTCTCTGTTTTCAATTTCAGTAGTAGTAGTAAAAAGCAAAGAATTACCCTTAAAAAAATTAATTCTGTGTTTTCTTTTTGTTTTTTAATAATTATTTTATCTGTATTTATTTATTTATTTATTTAAATTTGACCAGAGAGAGAGGAGGGGAGAGAGAAAGTAAGAAAGCAAGAAAGCAAGCTGCCAGGTCTGGGACTCGAACCATGGTCAGCCTGTGGGAGTCCAGCGCCCTAACCACTAGACCATCTGCAGGCCCAGTTTTCCTGTTTTCTAAACCAATCCAAAAGCTATACTGTACAAATATCTTAAT
Source organism: Tupaia belangeri chinensis (assembly GCF_000334495.1). Lineage (NCBI taxonomy): Eukaryota > Metazoa > Chordata > Mammalia > Scandentia > Tupaiidae > Tupaia > Tupaia belangeri. The sequence goes on along the minus strand of NW_006160001.1, from coordinate 48,441 downwards.
GTTCTCAATGCTGGTGGTTAGTATTTTGAGCTAAAAATTCATATAATGCAGTCTCTAAAATAATGAATGAAGATCCAACATAAATGAAGTCGCAAGATTTTATCAATACCTAAATTCAATTCTCCCAGATAAAAAACTACTACAAAAATGCCAACTATTTAAAAATTAACTCTGTAGGAGCTAGCAGGTGGTATAGTGGTTAAGGTGCTAGACTCCCCACATGGCCACATGGCTGAACATGGTTTGAGTCCCAGACCTGGTGCCTTGCCTTGCTTTCTCACTCCTCCCTGCCACCTCTCTCTCTCTTCAGTGAGTGTATATGCCCTACAGCAAATTTAATAATAATGATAAACAAAATTAAATAAGTAATCTTTAAAAAAAATTAAAGCTACCATTACACTTTTAATTCTTCTAAGTAACTACTAAACCATTTCTGACTACTAGCATTTCTGTCTTATTCAAGTTTTCAGTGTCTTACCTATGTTTAAAACTTGCTACTTTAAACCTTCAATTTCTTCCACCAAGGGGGAAAAAAATAAAGTACTCTTTTCTAACTACTTTAATATAATGTTGACTTGCAAATCGACATTCTTCTCTAGACATGGAGTTCTTAACACTCACTTACAAATCTTTATTCTTAAAATACCTCTGAATAAGAAAAGAGTCAGCCTTATATATTTTTTTTCTTTTTGCTAGAATTAAATATGACACTATTGACTACCAAAATCTAGGAGAAAAAGACAATTACAAATGTATTGGGGGTGGGAGGGTATCAAATACTACCTTCCTGAAATTACTTCTGGTGCAGCATAGTTGGGTGAGCCACAACTTGTTCTTAAAAATTCACCATCTGACATCATGTTTGAAAGACCTGAAAGTGCACAAAATCAGCTACTCAAAATTTCCCAAGGACAAAAATAAAAATAAAACCCCATCCAACAATAAAAATGAGTTTGCATAAAAGTGATAAATCATCATTTTGTTCTTTGCTTCAACAAAATCCTGCCTATTATCTTTGCTGTTCCCAAATATCCTACTATTCTGCCCTAAAAATATGTAGTATATTTCAACATTTAAAGTTATGCATTGCTGGAGTTTAATGAATATATATTAAAGTCATTTTGCTTACTAGAATGAACTTTGGCATCTTTAAATTTTATTAAAATAGAAATTACTAAGGAAAATAATATCAAACAGATAAAGGATTAAAATTAATGTTTCTATTAATCATGTTGTTATTCTTAAAAAATAAACAATAACCTTGAATTTCAAAGTTTCCTCATAGTTTTCCTTCAAAAGAAACCTTTGCCCCTTCAGAAATACATTCTATGAAAATAATCATAAATGAGGAATAACGAAGTGAAATACTTCAGTCTATTATCAAAAAAAGGCAAAAAGCAAAAAACAGTAGCTTAGGTTTAGGTGGCACTATTCAATGAATTTCTATAGCTATTCAAAACTGCAGAGAATATTTATAAGAATTTCCGGCTTCGAACAAAAGAAAAAGTTCACAGATTCATTTTTCTCAGGTTTAATGTCAATGGCAACTTATATATGAAATAAAATAAATTCATTTTTAACAACTGAAATATTTTATCATTTAACATTTTTATTTTTTTTATATAATTTTGTTCATACAGTTCACCTTCTGGCTTTCGAAGTTTTTATTAATTCTATGCTGCTCACTTTCCTTTTTCTACGTACTTTACCAAAAGAACATAATGGAAAGAAGGTTGCTACCTTCTCCTTTGCAAATAATAGTATCTTTTGAAAGGATCTCTGATACTGTCAACTAAAATTGTTTACTCACTATTGTAAAACTCAGTTTTAAAGATGTAAAGCTAAGAAAGAGAATTCCTTAGCTTTTCTCCTTCTATGATCATTGACAAAATAGGATACTTCGGGATACTCAATTTATTACAAAGAAGTTATCTAAAGGATGCCACTTATGTTCATTAAATGTAATGAACATATGAAACAATTAAAATATCCTTACCAAAATCAGCTATCTTTGCATTCATGTGTGCATCAAGCAGGACATTTTCAGGTTTCAAATCTCTATGGACCACCATATGCCTGTGACAATAATCCACACCAGAAAGGATTTGTTGGAACAGACGTCGACTTTCTTTTTCATCCAGCTAAGAAAAGCAGAGAAGAATCTGAAAAGGGTGTCTTTCTCTCTTTTTTTTTTAAAGATTTGTTTTATTTCATTTTATTTATCATTGTTATTTATTTATTTATTTATTTATTTATTTTAATTTGAGCAGAGAGAGACACAACAAGATAGAGGGAAAGTGAGAAAAGATGCTGCCAGGTCCAGGACTCGAACCACAGTCAGCCATGTGGGAGTCCAGCACCCCAACCACTACACCATCTGCCAGCCCCAAGGGGCGTCTTTCAAAAGAAATTCTCCCTACAATTCTCCAAACTACAAAACTGTCAAACTGCATGAAACCTTCCAAATGAACTTCACCTGTGAGATATTTATGAAATGAAGAAGAGAAATGTAGGACAAAACAGATGTTAAGGGGATCTTGGAACCCAAATTGGTAACTCAGCGTTCTCATACAGGTTTAGTATCCCTCATTCAAAATGCATGGGACCTCTCCGCCTCACTTCCAAGATGACGAAGAAAAGAAGGAACAACAGCCATGCCAAAAAAGGGCCATGGCCACATGCAGCCTACTCACGACATGAACTGCGCCTCATGCGTGTCCAAAGACAAGGCTATTAAGATGTTCATCATCAGGAAAACAACAGAGGCCAAAGCCATCAGGGACATTTCCAAAGCAAGTGTCTTAACTTAGATGTTTCCATGCTCCCCAAGCTGTATGCGAAGCTACATTACTTTTGAGTTGTGCCATACATAGCAAGGCAGTCAGGAACCAATCTCATGAAGCTCAGAAGGACTGACCACCCCACCCCCGTTTAGATCTGCGGGTGCTACCCCTCACCCTCCACAAAAGCCCAGGTAAGGAGCCAAGTCTTTTAAGGAATGAAGAACTGTCCTCTGAGAAAAAATAAAATGCAAATTACACATTTTTTAAAAAATGCATGGGACCAAAGGTGGTTTGATTTTTAAGATTTTTTTCAGATTTTGGAATCTTTGGATATACATAACAAAGGATCTTAAGAATAATACTCGTATTTAAATAAGAAATTAATTTGTTTCATATACATTTTATACCCATAGCCTAAAGGTAATTTCATACAATATTTTTGTACGGCAGTATTTGAACTGTGACTCATTACAGGTGTAGAATTTTCTATTTGCAGGTTCATGTGACTACCCAAAATGTTTCTTATTTTGGAGCACTATGGATTTCTGATTTTGAGATCAGGAATGCTCAACGTATATTATCCTGAGTAAACTGTAATAGCTTGTCTTCCTCTACTTATCAATAGCTATCTCAGATTATTTCAATTTCTACTTGAAACTAGGCATGTTTTCATCTATGAATGAGAAATATTTAATCATTCCTTTAACAAATAATTAATTGAGTGCCTTCAATGTGCTATAAACTGCTTTAAATATTCATGATATAGCAATGAATAAAATAAAAGCCCTAATTTAGTTACCAAAAATAGACAATAAACAAATAAATATAACACCAAAGAATGATACTCTTTGAAGAAAAATAAAGCAGAAGAGAGTACAGATAGTGATGTTGGATTAGATGATACCATTTTAGACTATGAGGAAGTAACATTTAGGCACTGTTAGTGAATTAGCAAGCAAACATGCTATTTTATGTCCTGAAATATCAAATACTTTAATTTTAACAAAAGAAAATCCTTAACTTATTATTATTATCATTATTATTATTATTTAGAGATATTTGAGGGCACATGCACTTGCCAGAGAGAAAGCAAGTGACAAATCGACTTGCTTTCCCCCCCACCAGGAAGGAAGGAAATGCCACAATCCCTTCTCCTCCATTCTCCTCTTGGGATTTTGGACATGCACGCACACACGCCCAGCATGAGTTTCAAGCCTCTGGGTCTGGGACTTGAATTACTGTCAGCCATATGGGAGCCCAGTGTTATAACCATTTTGCCATCTGCTGGTCCCAGAAAATTCTCAACTCATTTTATAAAAAAAACAAGTATTTATCTTTAATAATAAATTTGCCTACTAAAAAAAAAAAAATATGCTGCCACTACATTTTTAAATATTCTTGAAAACTTTTTCAATTTATCCATTTGTTTTAAATTTTACAATTTTTGTCAAAATAAGTGACAACCATTACTTGGATATGTCTACTCCCAAGAATTCATATTTAATAAATCTCCTGTTAATCCTCTTATCCCCCCCCAGGCAAAGGACTCTGACATATAATTTTCTAATACAGGTCATGAATTACCATTCTAAAACCAGACTTCCATACTGTAAAAGGCAATGAATACTCTGGGAGAAAAGATAAACTAGTAATTTCTTTTTAAAACAAAATTTAAATTTTTGAAGTGCTATGAGTTATCGTCCTCTAAAAAAAACATGAATTCTTTAGCAAACTAGTAAAGTGCTATGAGTTATCGTCCTCTAAAAAAACAAGAATTCTTTAGCAAACTAAAAGTTTTATTTCTCAAAGAAATGTAGGCTCAGAGGAAAAAAGAATATCTGTTCTAAATATGAAAGAGTAAGAGAAAATATAACTGATTAAACAAAATATAAGAAGTAAAATAATTAGATAGGCTATAAGAATGAAAATTATAATCCATAGCAAATACAGTACAAAGCATGAAGGATAGGATATTCATAAAAGAAGATTAGAAAAGTCAAAGTATATTTCCAGTTAAATATAACAGGCTGAATCTTTTGTCTGTAATCCTTGAAATGTAACTAAAATGACATCAGCAATAAAAGAGGCATGTAAAGATACAGGACAAGTGAAGAGAGCAGGAACAAGAGGCATCATCAAGCTGGACAATGGATAAACAGAGAGAAACACTTTGCCAGCAAGAGAAAGGTGAAACTTAAGTCTACACAGGTAAAAACCTACAGTATGAAATAAGCTCACCTGTACAGAGAACCCAAGAAAGATTTAGAAATCGGAGGTATCAGGAACTTCTGACGGCAAAAACAATTAGTAGGCTGAAAATAGGTGGTTGAAGTAAGGTTTTACATACCTCCCTACTAAGGATTAGGACCTATGGTTACGAGCTAAACCAGCTCTGTTCTCAAGGACGGAGAGGCAGGATAAGATATCATAAGGGAAATATGGGGAGTAAATGAAAGTCAACATACTAACTAGTGAGACTTGTAGCCCTCTTCCCAACTCAGCTTCAGGACATTGGCAGCTAACCTTCAAGGAAACTGGAAGGTTTCTTCTGGAGCAAATATCTGATCCCAGAAAAAATAGTTGTTATTATGACAAATATTGGCGTATCCTAATAAAAATGGCCAGATCCCTACCTATTCAACCCCCCAGAATACCTACCAATGAGTAAGTTCCACCCACACAAGCTTGGCATTGTAGTACCTCACTTTACTATTAAGTAGACAACCAAGAATCAATCACCAGATACTTGAGGAAGAGCCATGAACAAAACTCAAGTACAAATAAAATGAACAGAAAAAAATGGAGAGCAGAGAGCCTAGAAAGATCATATTTTAAATCTTTGACACAAAATATGTCAATTGATAAAAAAAGTCAATTGAAATTTTAATATTCAACAGATAAAACTGAAGAAATGCCTACTATGTAAAAGACAATAACTATGAAATGAAAAGTGGAGGAGAAAAGATATGAAAATAACACAATTCAGTTTATGCCTGTTTCCATTTCTCCAGACCAACGATTTTATTTATTTATTTTTGTGGAACATAGTGAGACTAGGGAAGGAGAATGGCTATAAAAGACTACAATAGAAATGAACCAGGTTAAGAAACAGTAAAATTAAAGTTGGTAAATAAATTTGATTTTGATGAAAGTAAACAGATATGCTATATTGAACAAATGAATAAATAACTAGATTGGGAATAAGAAAAATCGCCTTTTCTTCAGAAGAAAGCCTTTGTGTACTACATAACCTGAGTGTGTTAAAAGTACAGGTAGGGGCAGTATTCAGTATTCATGCTAAGCAAATGTATGGCTCAAGGACGTGGTTATTAAATAGGTCTCAAAATTGCTTTCTGACATTGTGATGACAGTAAATGATAAGGGAAGTTACAAAATATATACAGGATTAAATCAGAACTGCTTACCCTTCCATTCCAAAATCAGCTATCTTTGCATTCATGTGTGCATCAAGCAGGACATTTTCAGGTTTCAAATTTCTATTGACCACCATATGCCTGTGACAATAATCCACACCAGAAAGGATTTGTTGGAACAGACGTCGATTTTCTTTTTTGGATATCCAGCCTTCCATTTTTACAGATATAATCAAATAGCTCTCCTCCTGAGACATATTCCATCACCATGAAAATATCAGATGGGGTACTGATGACCTGGTACCTGGTGAGAGAAAACATTATCTACCAAAATTAAAACATATATATTCATTCATTCAATACATATTTACTAAGGGCCTATATCAAGTCTTATGCTAAGAGCTGGGAATGCTGTAGAAAACAAAATAAATTCTCTCCTCTCATGGAATACATGTTCCAGGAGCCTAAAATAAGACATTAAATAAATAGGCAGTAACTATGCTATGAAGAGAAAAAAAAAAAAAAAAAACTAAAAGAAATTTTTTATCCAGAGTACTCAGGGAGGGCTTCTGATAAAGTAACATTTGAGCAGAATCTAAAGGAAAAAAAGGGAGCAAATTATGCCTTATTTAGAAGGAAGGTAAACCAGGTAGCTGGAACAGGAAGTACAAAAGCCCCAGTTAGATGCCTACTTGGTGTGTTTGAGGAACAGAGTAAGCTGGGAAGGAAAGTGGACGTGAAGGCAAAAGCGTAATTGAAGGTCACTTCTTACGCCATGATGAGGCTTTGGCTTTTACTCTAAGGAAAATGAGAAGCTACTGATGGTTTTTAGTAGAGCAGTCATGTGATCTGGCATATCAAAAAGGACAACTATGGCAGAAGTGAGAAGAATAGACTGTGCAGTAAAGGAAGAAGCAGGAGGCTACTTCAGTAGTTCATGAGAGAGATGAAGGTGGCTCAGACCAGGCTGATAGTGATAACGGAACTGAGAAGCAGCCAGATCCCAAATGTTTTGAAGTAAGAGATGGAATGGATGGCAGGACAGGAACTGAGCAAAATTGAGAAGTTAAGCATGGGTGTTACATTTTTGCCCTGGGTAACTGGCTATTGAGATAGCAAAAACTGTGAAGAGCAAATTTGGGAGGGTTAATGGTTTAGTTTGGGTCATGTTAAGTTTGAAATGTCTTGCAGACATCCAAAAAGAGATGTAAAATCAGGAGTGGACATATGAGTCTGGAGTTAAGAGAAGAGCTTTCAAATCAGGAGATACATATTTAGGGATCAGCAGCATAAGGACAGTATTTAAAACCATAACACCTCAACAAATGAGAAGAGGTGAGAGTAAAATAAGTTTTGAGTCAGCCAGTTCAGTGGAAAAGCCTAAGCAGCTGAAGTGGTAGCCTGCATAACAAAACAGGAGCTGAACAGTGGTAAGTTTTATAGATTCTACACCTGGCAGCTATACAACCAACAGTAAGGGGTGGCTCCGTGGCATGGTGGTTAAGGCAGTTGGATCCTACATGGCCAACCACAGTCTGAATCCCAGTCCTGGCAGCTTGAAAAAAAAAACAAAAAACACATTGGGCTTATGTACTAGTGTACCCAAAATCCTGAGAGGATGAAGAAATGGAGAAGGAACTACAGAGGGTGTAGAAGGAACTGCACACTCCACTGGAGGGTGCTTTCTGCCCCTCCTTTTTTTGTCTCTCTGTCTCTTTCGGGAGAGAGCATGTGCCCTCAACAAATTAAAAAAAAAAAGTTAGATCAACCCTTTGAAATATTAGATTGCTGACATTCTGTTATTTGTATAATCAGATATCTATTAACAATAAGCCACATGGGAGACATTCCACTGCATTGTCTCTATTGAAGCTAACTGACATCATATGGAAATTGGAAGGCTGAGAGTTTTCACTAGCAGGCACTACCTAACAGAAGAACACTACCTATCAGAAGGGCATCTGTCCAAAAGGCAGGAAAAAAATGAGGCTAATAATAATTGATAAGCACAAGGGAAAAATAGGTGGAATTGATCATGAACAGGGTTAGATAAATACATAAATGAGAAATTTTTCAAATATTCAAGAAACAGAAATGTCTTTTTTTTTTTTTTTGGAGAGGTTTTAGCTATAGAACACATACACTTCCC
>NW_006160001.1:38351-40055 GCF_000334495.1 Tupaia belangeri chinensis | reverse complement strand
ATCCTCCCCTGGGGATCTTGGACACGCACGCACACACACCCAGCTTGAGTTTAAGCCACTGAGTCCGGGACTCAAACCGCGGTTGACTATATGGGAGTCCAGCAACATAGCCATTATGCCAACTGCTGGTCCCCAGAAATGTCATTTTTATCACTGTCAGATTAAATAGGACTTTTAAAATGATGAAAAGATAAACATTTAATTTAAACAGAGCTTACAGTTTAATTATATGAGGATGCCTGAAAAGCTTGAGATTCTGAATTTCTCGGCGGATTTTTCCTACCACATCAAGACTTCGAATCTTCTGTCGATTGAGTATCTTCACAGCAACTTTATGCCCAGTCAACTCATGTTTGCCAACTGTAGGAGAAACAATAAATTAGTACTAGGCTTGATTATTAATATAAATCTATTCTTTTTTTTGTATAAAACATTTAATTTATTGAACGTTTTGGGTACTTTGATATATCATCACTACATTACAACTGAGTCATTAATCTTGTAGCTTCTTCAACATTAACAGGTTCATTTTCAAGATGTCACTGAGGAACCAGATCTTTCTGTAGAGATTCAAGACAAAGGCCTCTTGAAAAGTGTGCCAGTTCTTTTTGTATATTTACAAAAGCTTAATTCACTCTGTTAACTTTTTCATCATTCACAATGTTTATCTTCTTAAGATTTGTAATAACTGGTTTTGCTTTGTTTTTAGCCTTGAAGTTTTTTTGGCTGGCTATGTGAAATACATTCCTGGACTTCTGACCTCTAAATTTGTTCTTGGCCATTGTCAGACCCCAGACACCCGCGTGCAGCTCCTCAAGCTCCAGGTGATGCCACAATATAGATCTATTCTAAGAATAGGAATTTTAGCGTTCTCTAAATATACTTGAGCAAATCTAAGTTCCTTTTTTTTCTTCTTTTTTAAAGAATTATTTATTTAATTCCATTTATTATTATTATTTTTTTTTAATTTGGCCAGAGAGAGAAACAGAAAGGGACAAAGGAAGCTGCCAGGTCCAAGACTCAAACCATAGTCAGTCATGTGGGAATCCAGCACCTTTAACCACCATGCCACCTGCTGGCTCCTAAGTTCCTTATATTTCTGATTGATTTGCCCCCTGAATGTTTAGATATCTAAGAGTAATTAAGTAGGAAAATACATTAAAAACTGGGAATAGTGACTTCTTTGAGAAAAAGAAGCAGGAAGACAGGAGGAAAAAAAGACAGTTCCTTTTTGATAAATAATTTGCTATACTTCTAAATTGTTTTCATTTATTTTTCATTCTTTAAATTCAAAATTGAGTTTTTTTATGCTTTTGGTATACAGTTCTATAGCTTTTAACTCATATAGAAACTAGTATAACCACCACTCCAATCAGATGAAGAATAGTTCCATCATCCAAAAAAGCTCCATCATGCCACGGACGCACTTCTCCTATCAGCAACTCCTTGCACACTTTCAATTTTGGTTCAAGGGAATGTAGTTTCCATTTCTGGAAGTGAAGTTAAAAAAAAAAGAAAAAAAATCAAGTGATTTTTTTAACCTTTCTATTTTTTTTTTTTTTTTGGAGAGGTTTTTCGCAATAGGGCGTGTGCACTCGCCAGACAGACAGAGAGAGACATAGAGACAGAAAGCGAGAAATCATCCCCCAGGATGGATGGTCACGCCACAATCCCTTCTCCTCCATTCTCCTCTCGGGATCTTGG
>NW_006160001.1:11134-38337 GCF_000334495.1 Tupaia belangeri chinensis | reverse complement strand
GCACCTGGCATGAGTTTTAAGCCACCAGTTCCGGGACGCAAACCACAGTCGACTACGTGGGAGTCCAGCGACATAGCCATTACGCTAACTGCTGGTTCCCATAACCTTTCTATTTCAAAAGCTATGCCCAGTCGGTAATTTAGATATCATTATAGAGGCAAACTCTCCACAAATTTAACCACAGAATATATATTCCACCAAAGTCAGGAAGAAAACCAAGAAAGGTGACATGGAATCCAGTAAAGAAGAGATCTAATATAGAAGAAAAATGCATAGACTCCCCAAACTGGTGAGCAAGCACGGTCACAAGTAAACATATGTAAAAGGCCTACATGGTAACAGATCTAGACAGGAATTTTTTGCCATAAAAGATTTCAGTTACTTCTAGGGGGAAAATTATTAGGTAAACTACCTTATAGGTTTGCAAGTATTTGAATATTTTATTAAAAGATTTTACAAAGACATTGGAAGATGTGAGAAATTAAGTCATAGTTTCAAAAAAATGTGTATGCATGTGTATCCAAAATCCCAAGAGTAAAGAGAAACAGAGAAGGAAGTATAGCATGACCACACCCCACTAGAAGTTCTTTTTCCCACTACCCCCATCTCTGTCTCTCTCTGGCCAAGTGGGCATGCCATATGGCATTAAGGAGGAAAAAAGATGAAGTAATTTATTAACTCTAGGGAAAAATCAAATTCTATGAGAAACAAAATATAGTCATAGATACTAGCTTAACAAATGGTATTTACACAGTCAAAATTATAAAAATGCCAAACAAGAGTTTTGTTTTTAAATATAACTTTATTAGGAGGATGAGGAAAAGACTTACAAGAACGAGCAAAGGAAGAAAAACCTATAATCATATCCAAAATGAACTATGGAAATGAAATACAGTCTAATTTCTAATAAGGTTTTCTCCAATTTCTAGTACTCTTAATGTGATTAAAAGTAGTCACTTCAGGGACCAGCGATGACATAATGGTTACATTGCTGGACTCCCACATGGCCCACCGCAGTTTGAGTCCCAGATCCAGAGGCTTGAAACTCATACCAGGTTCATGTGTATGCATGCCCAAAATCTCAAGAGATTTGAGGAGGAAGGATTGCAGTGTGACCATCCCCCCAGAGAGTGATTTCTCGCTTTCTGGCTGTCTTTCTGGCAAGTGTACATACCCTGTAACAAAAATCTCTCTGTAAAAGAAAATAAATAAGAGTAGCCACTTTAGTCAACCCTGATTCAGGAAGTACCTTTGTTCTGAGAACTACTAATAGTTCATTGATACCTAAGGAAGTACTAATCCTATCCTCCAAATCTCCAAACTGTGGCTCAGTAAGAACCCTCTGCTGTTACCTGCACAGCTGAAACAGGACTGGGAAACAGCCACGAGGCTGAATAATACTGACAGACTCAGACTTGCAATAACTGGAGAGAATCCCTCTAAGCCTGAGCTCCAATTCTTGACAAAGCAAATAGTCTCCTATCACACCCTGCTTAACTGAATTCAACCACAGTAACAGTAAGAAACAGCTGAGGTTACCTGAAATGCTGTACATATGTTCTGTTATTTAATAAAGAACTAGAGTAAGAGATTCAAAGCATTCTCTCAAATTCATTCATTTCACATTATGTATTGAGTATTTCCTGCTGGGGAAAACAGTACTGAGCAAGAGCAATCAGAGTCCTGCCCCCTCTCTGGCCTCTGAATGTGACCCAAATAACCGTAAAACAACAAAAACCAAAAGTCTTATAAGACAAATTAATTACTATTTTTAGAATGATTAGAAAATTCAGAAGTTATGAAATAAGAGAACAAGAACATTGTAACACAGCTAAAATAATTTAGAAAGCAGTTAGATTGCAATAACATGGCATTTTATGAAACGCATACTAAAAACTGAGGAAGGAGTTAAATTAAGAATAGGAGGGAAGGTGATCAAGAATTAGGAATCAAGTGTAATTCAATTCTTGAGTGATAAGAAAATGGCATATTATTCCACCTGTAAATATTGGGTCATCAGGAAAGTCATGATGCAGTTTTGCATAGGAAAACAAAAATACATCATGACTTTCCTGATGACCTAACAATAGAAACCCTACCTAAAAAAAAGGAAGGCAGAGTAAACAGAATGAAACCAATACCAATCAAGGTACTGATATTTTTCAAATACAGACACGCCTTGGAGATATAGCAAATCCAGGTAGTATAAAGGGATTTCAAATTCAAATAACTGTACATTCGGGGGACCAGCAGTTAGCGTAATGGCTATGTCGCTGAACTCCCATGTAGCCGACCGCGGTTCGTGTCCTGGACCAAGTGGCTTAAACTCACGCAGGACAAGTGTGTGTGCGCGCCCAAGATCCCGAGAGGAGAATGGAGGAGAAGGGATTGCGGGGTGGCCATCCCCCCTGAGGGGTGATTTCTCACTTTCTGTCTCTCTGTCTCTGTCTTTCTGGCGAGCGCATGCGCCCTGTAGCAAAAAAAAACCTCTCCAAAAAAAAAAAAGTAATAACTGAACGTTTGGGGAGCTGTGATTGTTACAGAATCTAATTACGGTTAAACCACATTTATTGAGCCTCATCAGGGTAGCTCTACATTAGGGCATTTTCCATATGCTATCCCCTACTATGCTACTGAAGTTCATTGTTCTTGCTTTTTAAAGTGTTTTGTCTAGTCTTCTCTCCCTGGTAGTTTATGGCAATTTCAAGTTGTGGTCAGGATGCCTGTGATTCTCACAATCATTTACTTCTGTCCCACGCAATCACTAATTTGTTGATTTATTGTGTTCCAAGGCTACTGTCTTTTCTTTTTCCTATGAAAAAAGTTTGTGTGAGAATTTCTTTCTTTCTAACTTTTTTTTTTTTTAAGTTTTTTGCCATGGGGGTGCATGTGCTCACCAGAAAATGAGAGAGACAGAGAGAATATGAGAAATCACCCCCAAGGAGGGATGGAGATACCTCAATCTCTTCTCCATTCTCCTCTTAGGATTTTGGGTACTGACACATATGTGCCCAGCGTTTCAAGCCACTGAATCCTGGGGCTCGAACAACAGTCGGCCATATGGAGTCCAGTATCCTAACCACTCCACCATCTTCTGGTCCCTGTATGCAAATTTATAATGCAGATGCATATTAAGTATATTTAACAATAATCAGGCACATTTGCTAACTGCCATTTACGGTTGATGTTAATATTTACTTGCATCTTCAAAACAGTAACAGTTTAGTTGGTCTAAGTATCATTAATGTACAAGTATACCTCAGAGATACCGTGGATTCAGTTCCAGATCACTGCAATGAAGTGACTATTGCAATAAAGTGAGTCACAATTTTTTTTGTTTCCTAGTGTGTCTTACTCCTTTACTGTGTCATTAAACAGAGATATCTGAGACTGGGTGACTTACTAGGAATAAGGACTTATTTGGCTCAAGATTCTGGTGGTTGGAAAGCCCAAAGGCATGGGGTCAGTATCAAGCTGCCTTCTAGTGTTCCGTCACAGTATGGCCAACAGAAACAGGAAGGAAGGCAGGCATGTGAAAAGAGAAAGGAAGAATTCCCACTTCATCTGTTTGACCCTCCCATGTTCCTAGGCAATTGGAGGGTACCCTCCCATTAGGACCCACTTTTTAAAAGCCTCACCACCTCAGAATCAGCAGATGATATAATGGTTATGTCGCTGGATTTCCATGCAGTCAACTGCAGTTCAAGTCCTAGACCCAGTGGCTTAAAACTCACATCAAGCACATGTGTGTGTATGCCCAAAATCCCAAAAGGAGAATGGTGGAGAAGGGATTACAGTGTAGCTTCTCACTTTCTGTGTCTCTTTCAGTCTCTCTGGCAAGTGCACCTGTCCTATAGCAAAATTCTCTCTTAAAAAAAAAAGTCTCACCACCTCTCAAAGCCATTTCACCAGAGACCAAGCTCCCAGAACATGAACTTTTTTTTTTTTTTTGGAGAGATTTTCACTGTAGGGCGTGTACGCTCGCCAGACAGAGAGAGACATAGAGACAGAAAGCGAGAAATCACCCCCCAGGGGGGGAGGGTCACGCCGCAATCCCTTCTCCTCCATTCTCCTCTCGGGATCTTGGGCACGCACGCACACACGCCCAGCGTGAGTTTTAAGCCACCGGGTCCGGGACGCGAACCGCGGTCGACTACGTGGGAGTCCAGCAACATAGCCATTACGCTAACTGCTGGTTCCCCAGAACATGAACTTTTGTGGGACAAATCATTATCCAAACCATTGCATACTGCATATAGAAGTTCTATTTAGGGTTGGCTCCATGCCCTGGTGGCTAAGGTAGCTGGATCCCACATGGCCAACAGCATGGTTTGAGTCCTAGACCCAGAGGCTTAAACACACCAGGCATACGTGCATGTGTACCCAAAATTCCAAAGGGAGGGAAAGATGGAGGAGAAAAGATTGTGGTGCCTTCATTCCCTGTGAGGGTGCTTGCTTCTGCCCTGCTCTGTCAGTCTCTCTCTGGAGAGCACACAGTCCAGAAAAAATAGTTACATTTACACTATCCTGTACTCTATGAAGTGAGCAATAGAAGGGCCAGGCATGGAGCACAGCAGTTGGGCACTGTGCACAAAGAGCTGGATCCCACATGGCTAACTACAGTTTGAATCCCTGTCAGAGCAGCTTGAAAAACACACCAGGCACCAGTGCATTTGTGCCCAAGGTCCTGAAAGAATGAAGAAATGGGAGGAAGGAAGGGTATGGTATGATCACACCCCAGTGAAAGATTCTCTCTCTCCCTCTCCCTCTCTCTCTCCCCCCGCCTCTGGTTGGCTCATGCACCCACTGGCAATAAAATATATAGACATGCACTAACATGTCTAAAAAAACAATGTACATATCTTTATTTAAAAATGCTTTACTGCCGGGCCATTTAGGTGGTGTGGTGGTTAGGGCAGCTGGATCCCACGTGGCCAACTGCATGGTTTGAGTAACAGACCCAGTGGCTTGAAAAACATGCCAGATGGGGACCAGCAGATGGCATAATGGTTACATCACTGGACTCCCACATATTTGACTGTGGTTCAAGTCTCAGACCCAGCGGCTTAAACTCACAAAGGGCACATGTCTGTGTGTGCCCAAAATTCAGTGAGGAGAATGAAGAAGGGATTGTGGCATGGCCACCCCTCCTAGGAGGGAATTTTTTACTTTCTGTCTGTCTCTCTGTCTCTCCAGGGAGCACACACAGCCCTATAATAAAAATCTCTCATTTAAAAAAAAAAAAAAACATGCCAGGTGTGTGTGCATGCATGCCCAAAAATTCCAAGAGGAGAGTGGAGAAAGAACTGTGGTGTGGCCATCCCTCTGGTGGTGGTGGTGGGGGGGCGGTGCTTTCTCACTTTCTCTTCTATCCCTTTCTCTCTCTCTCCAGGGACCACATGTGCTACAATAGCAAACAAACAAGTGTTTTATTGCTAAAAACTGGTAATAGTCGTCTGTGCCTTCAGCAAGTCATAATCTTTTTGCTGGTGGTGTTGAGACATGCCTCAATATTGGTGGCTGATCACAGGGAAGGTTACTGAAGGTTAGGGTGACTGTGGCTCTCGTTGTTATAGGGCACATGCACTTGCTGGAGAGACAGAGAAGGAAAGTGAGAAATCACCCCTTCTCTTCCATTCTCCTCTTGGGATTTTGGCTATACAAACACACACACAAGCACCCAGCATGTTTTTCAAGCCACTGGGTCTGGATTTGAACAGCAAAGCTGGCAATGCTCGATCCAACTATCTTAATCATCACACCATGGGCTGGGCTGGCAATTCCTTAAAATAAGACAATAAAGGGGACCAGCAGATGATGTAATGATTACATCGCTGAACTCCCACATGGCTGACCATGCTTCAAATTCTGGACACCAGGTATGTGTGCATGAGTGCCCAAAATCCCAAGAAGAGAATGGAGGAAAAGGGACTGAGGTGTGGCTACCCCCTCTGGGGGGATGTGACTTCTTTCTTTCTGTCTCTCTATCACTCTGGTAAGTGCACATGCCCTATAGCAAAAATCTCTCTCTAAAAAAAAAGAAAAAAGAAAAGAAAGACAATAATGAAGTTTGCTACATCAATTGACTCTTCCATGAAAGATTTCTCTGTAACATGATGCTATTTGAAAGCATTTTATCAACAGTAAAAATTCCAAAATTAGGGTCAAATCTCTCAAAAACTACCACTGCTTTATCAACTAAGTTTATATATTATTAAATCCCTTGCTGTTGTTTTAATAATGTTCACCCCATCTTCATTAAGAATAGATTCTATCTCAAGAAACCACCTTCTTTACTCATCCACAAGAAGCAACTCCTCTAAGTTTTAACATGAGACTGTGGTTCAGTTAAGTTTTCAGGCTCCGCTTCTCATTCTAGTTCTCCTGCCATTTCCACCGCATCAGCAGTTACTTCCACCACTGAAATCTTGAATCATTCAGTCATCCATGAGAGTTGGAATCAACTTTTTCCAAACTCCTGTTAATGTTATTTTGACCTTCTATGAGTCACTATTTTTTTCTTTAGAGATTTTTGCCATAGGGCGTGTGCACTCACCAGAGAGACAAGAGACAGAGAGAGAGAGAGAGAGAGTGAAAAACCATCCTTAGGGGGGATGACCACACCTCAATCCCTTCTCTTCCATTATTCTCCCAGGATTTTGGGCACACACACATACACCCAGGGGGAGTTTCAGTCGCCATGTATGGCACTCAAACGATGGTCGGCCATGTGGAATTCCAGGGCCTTAACCACCACGCCACCTGCTGACCCCGCACAAATGTTCTTAATGGCCTCTAGATTGGTGAAACTTTTCTAAAAGGTTTCTAATTTATTTTGCCCACATCCTTTAGCAAAATCACTATCTACAGCAGATATGGCCCTGCAAAATTAATTTTTTAAAAAATAACACTTAGAAGATGAAAAGTATTCCTTAGTCTATGAGACTGCAGAAAGTATGCTGCATTAGCAGGCACGAAAATGACATTAATCTCCTTGAACATCTCCATTAGCACTTTTGGGTGACCAGATGCCCTGTCAATGAGCAACAATATTTATAAGGAATCTTTTCTTCTGAGGAGCAGGTTTCAATAGTAAGTTTCAAATGCTTGGTTAATCATGCTGTAGACAGATATACTGTCATCTAGCCTTTCTTGCTCCATTTACAGAGCACAGGCAAAGTAGTTTTAGCATAATTTTTTAGGAGCCTTAGGATGTTTGGAATGGTATACAAAGACTAGCTTCAAATCAAAGTGACCAGCTACAGGAGCCTCTAGAGTAGGCCTGTCCTTTGTAGCTTTGAGGCCAGGTACCGATTTCTCCCTCTAGCCATGAAAGCCCTACATGGCATCTTCTTACATGAGAGGCTGCTTTGTCTACACTAGGAAATTGTTTAGTGTAGCCACCTTTATCAATGATCTGGACTAGATGTAGAAAACTTGTTGTTTCTCCTTATTTTTATGCTCTAGAGATAGCTTCTTTCCTTAAATCTCATGAACCAAACTCTGCTACCTTCCAACTTTTGTTCTGTAACTTCCTTACCTCACTCACCCTTCACAGAATTGAAAGAAGTAAAGCCTTGCTTTGGATTAGGCTTTGGCTTAAGAGAATGATGTGGCTGGTTTGATCTTCTCTCTAAACCATTAAAATTTTCTCCACATTATTTAGAAGGCTGTTTTGCTTTCCTATCATTCATGTATCAATGGAGTGGGACTTTTAGTTTCTTTCAACAACTTCTTTTGCATCCTTAACTTGGCTGATTGTATGGCACAAGAGGCCTAACTTTCAGCCTACCTCTGCTTTTGATATGCCTTCCTTACTAAGCTTAGTAAATTAGCACTTCTGATTTAAAGAGAGAAAACAATGACTTTTTCTTTCAATTGAACATGCACAGGTAACTTTAGGGTTTATTAAATAGCCCAATTTAATCCTGTTGTCTCAAGAAACTGGGAGTCCTGAGGAGAGGAGGAAAGTGCAGGAAAACAGCTGGTTGACCAGTAGCACAATCCAAACACCCTGGACATTTGTCAATTAAGGTTGCCATCTTATGTGGGCAAGATTCATGATGCCCTCGAACAATTACAATAGTAACATCAAAAATCACTGATCACAAATCACCATTAACAGATATAATAATAATGACAGTTTGAAATATTCTGAGAATTACCAAAATGTGGCAGAGACACCAAGTAAGAATGTGCTATTGGAAAATTGGTGCCAATAGACTTGCTGATAGACTTGCTCAATGCAGGGTTGACACAAATGTTCAATTTGTAAAAAATGCATTATTTGCAAAGTGTAATACAGCAGAGCACAATAAAACAAGGTATATCCTTAGTAAGCATTCAAGTTTTAATTTAATTTTCAAAAGTACAGAGGCACAACGTCTTTCACTCCTCAAGCAACAGAAGAAATCACAGGTGGGGTGGTTAAGCACGGTTTATAGAAAGCCAGATCCCATATAGCTCACTGTGGTTTGAATCCCAGCACTGGCAGCTTGAGCAGCATGCCAGGCACTTGTACATGCATGTCCAGAATCCGGATAGGTTGGAGAAGTGGAGGTGGGAGGACTGCTGTGTGACTGTTCCATTGGAAGTTCTTTCTCTTACACACATGCAAGTGCATGCACCCTATGACAATTAAAAATAAATTTAAAAAAAATCACAAATGTATGACTACAATAAAAAAAAAACCTGAAGTCAGTGGTGAGAAGGAAGCTACCTTAAAAGCAACGACTAAGTGATCCTTCAAATTCATATATACCCACACAAAAACATTCTGAATGAAATAAAGTAACTATTTTCGTTTTTTAAATGGAAGATTAGTATACATTTATTGCTTTCCCATGGTTGAGTAAACTGATAGAGCATTTTATGAAAACAAAAGGGCACTCCCTAGAGGAGGATAATATAACATTTTGTAAAAACCTGTACTTACTCTATGGCAAAAACCTTAAAAGAAAAATAAATAAAATCTGTACTTGCCTCCTAAGAGCTTAATTAAGAATTAAGTAGATGATGGGGCCAGCAGATGCCGTAGCAGTTACATTGCTGGTTTCCTGCTTGGCCAACTGTGGTTCAGTCCCAAACACGTTGGCTGGAAACTCATACCAGGTATGTGTGCATGCCCCAATCACGGGAGGAGAATGGAGGAAAAGGGATTGAGCCATGGCCATACCCTGGGGGTTGATTTCTCACTTTCCCTATCTGTTTCTCTCTCTCTAGGGAACACATGCACTCTAAGGCAAAAATCCCTTTAAAAAATAATTAAGTAGATGAAAAAATGTCCATAAATGTTTATTTCAGTGTATTATATAAAGAATTAAAAAACTACACATCACCTAAATGACCAATTTCAGAGAATAGTTTAATACATTATCATTCCAACATAACAGACTCTTACAAGAAGACTACAAAAATATTCTTATAAACATAAAGAACAAACAAAACTTACGTATGCATTGAATATTCACCAGTCAAAACTTTCTTTACATAAATAACATGCTATCATGAAAAAAACAACTGTACAGTGACTTTGTTTTTTTAATTTTACTATCTCATATTCTTTTTTTTTTTTTTTGGAGAGGTTTTTCGCTACAGGGCGCATGCACTCGCCAGACAGACAGAGAGAGACAGAGAGACAGAAAGCAAGAAATCACCCCCCAGGGGGGATGGTCACGCCGCAATCCCTTCTCTTCCATTCTCTTCTTGGGATCTTGGGCACGCACGCACACACGCCCAGCGTGAGTTTTAAGCCACCGGGTCCAGGACGCGAACCACGGTCGACTACATGGGAATCCAGCGACATAGCCATTACGCTAACTGCTGGTTCCCCTATCTCATATTCTTTTCAATTGAAAAGAATTCTTTTTTAAAAATTCTGTTACAAGGTACATGTGCTCACTAGACAGAAGCAAAAAGAAAAAGATAGAGAAAGTGAGAAAACACCCTCCTTAAGGAATGGTCATGCCATAATCCTTTCTTCTCCATCCCTCCCTCCTCTTGGGATTTTGGGCACACAAATACACAGGCCCAGCATGTTTCTCAAGCCACCATGCCTGGGACCTACACTACAACTGGCAATGTGAGATCTACCTGCCTTCACCACCATGGCATAGGGATGACCTAATTAAAAAAATTCTAAAAGGGAGAATAAAAAACAATGATAGGTATTAACAGATTCACCTCTTTCAGTGGTAGGACAGAACACCCAAATCCACTTTCCTGTAAGAAGGAGGTAAATGTAGAAATCAGATGTCACACAGACCTGGTCTTTATTTTTATTTGAAGATACTTACTAGATGTTTGACTTGGGCAAATTAAAAAACTTTACCTTTCTGGACCCAGAAGGTGGCATGGTGGTTAAGGTGTTGGACATTCCCACATGGCCAACCAGGCATGGTTCGAGTCCTGGACCTGGTGGCTTGCTTTCTCACTTTCCTTCTTTCTCTTTCTCTCTGTGTATCTCTCTAGTCAAATTAAGATAAATGAATGAATAAATAAAATTAAATAAATAATTGTTTAAAAAAAAACTTCACCTTTCTATTTACTCACCAGTAACAACAAGAATACTACATACTCCATAAGGGTGGCTTAATGAATACATGAGATACTGTTTGTAAAATACTTCTCATAGTGCCTAGCACATAATAAGTGATCAAGAACTAAGTTGTTGGACCAACAGTTGGCATACTGGCTATGTCGCTGGACTCCCATGTGGTCGACCACGGTTCGAGTCCCGGACCTAGTAGCTTAAACTCATGCCAGGCGCGTTGCGTGCCCGAGATCATGAGAAGAGAATGGAGGAGAAGGGATTGCGGTGTGGCTAACCCCAGTGGGGTGTGATTTCTCACTTTCTGCCTCTCTGTCTCTATCTTTCTGGAGAGCACACTTGCCCCGTAGCAAAAACCTCTCCCCCGCAAAAAAATTTAAAAATAAAAAATAGGAACTAAGTTGTAGTTATTACTCTTTAGGGTTATGTATTTTCCATTTCCCCTAGATCTGTTCCCCATCCATATCTCGACTCTGCATTACATTTTTATTTCTAATGACCAGAGTTTTTTGGTTTTATTTTTTAATTTGCCATAGGGTGCATGTGCTTGCCAGTGAGTTACATGGAGAGAGTGAGAGAGAAAAAGTACTCCCCAATGGGGAATGGTCATAACATAATCCCTTCACCTACATTTCTCCAACCTGTCAGGATTTGGAGTATACATGTACACCTGGAGTATTTTCCAACCCACTGGGGCCATGAATCAAACTGTGGTCATCCATGCAAGATCTGGCTCCCTTAATCACCAGGTCACAGGCCAGTCCTGAATATGCAGTTTTATCTCAGCTCTTTGACTTAAGTTTCCTATCCACTTAGATTCAATAGCATGCCTTTATCCAGGTACTTCAGTGCCAACTGTACCCTGTCATTTTTATGTTTCTAGCTCCCATTCTACCACCTATTCAATCACCCCTACTATAGCCACTATCAGTCCTGAGATTTTTTTGCTTTCAAAGTTCAATCCACTTCGGGGGCTGGCAGGTGGCATGATTGTTAAGGGCACTGAATGCCCACATGGCCGACCACAGGTCGAGTCTCAGCCCTGGTGAATTACTTTCTCACTTTCTCTCTCTCTCTCTCATTCTGTCCCTTTTTTAAATTAAAAAATAAGTAAAATAATTCCTTAAAAAATAGTTCAATCCATTTCCTAATTTCCATTAATATTCAACAGATTAATGTCAGTCATATATATAGAACACCAGTCCTTGACAGTGATTTCAGCTACTATTTTAAAATGACAGGAACACTTGTTTGGTGGAGGATGAACACAGATGGAAAAAACAGGCTCATTTGGCAAGTCAGCTGGTAATGTGGTAGTTAAGGTAGCTGGATCCCATACGGCGAATGCACAGTTCAAGTTCCAGACCCAGCGGCTTGAAAGACATGCTGGGTATGTGTGCACGTGTGCCCCAAATCCTGAAAAGAGAACAGAGGAAAAGGGATTGTGGTGTGGTCATACCCCCTGGGGTGGTACCTTCTCTCTCTCTTTCTCTCTCCAGTGAGCACCCTACAGGAAAGAACTTTAAAAAAAAAAAAGCTAACTTGACGTGATTTCAAATCAAACAGGATGTTTTAAACAAATAAATTTCTTACAACATAAATCTAGTTGATTTACAATACATATTACAATTAAAATACATAACTTTTTGTAGTTGTTATTTTTTTGGAGAAATTTTTGCTATAGAGCCTGTGTACTCATTCAAAAGGGAAAGACAGGAAT
Source organism: Tupaia belangeri chinensis (assembly GCF_000334495.1). Lineage (NCBI taxonomy): Eukaryota > Metazoa > Chordata > Mammalia > Scandentia > Tupaiidae > Tupaia > Tupaia belangeri. Next base: position 26,068 of record NW_006160001.1, on the reverse strand, counting down.
ACAGAAAGCAAGAAATCACCCCCCTTCCCCCCGTGATTTCATACTGCAATCCCTGCTCCTCATTCTCCTCTCTTGGGCACACAGGCACAAGCACCAAGCATGGGTTTTAAATCGGTAGGTCCAGGACTCAAACTGCAGTCAACTACATGGAAGTCCAGTTGTGTAACCATTATACCATCTGCTGGTCCCACAAGTTAATTTTTGAGACATATTCACTTTGTACCCAAACAGATGAACTCTAACTCTCACCAACATTCCAACATTGATATTATAACAACGTTCTATTGAAACTAAGACACAGAAAGATGAAATAACTTGCCCAAAGTTGCACAATTACTGAGTAGCAAAGCCAAAATTTCAATCAGGAATGACTCAGAAATCTGTACTTTTCCCCAAAATGGTAAGTGAAATGTGATAATTAAAAAAAAAATTGAGACAAGTATATGCCTTTTAATAAAACATAAATAGTAAAAGTTAAATGTATCAGTGGAATCCTTAATTTATACTCTTGTAGTTTTGAAAAGAACAGTGAGCTGAATTCCTCCTACTAGCAATATATACAACAACATTATTCGTATAAATTCATTCAAGAAATAATTTAGGGCTAGACAGTGGTACAACATTAGAATGCGATGCTCTGTGGGTTGATAGATTTCAGACGGTTCCAGATTTGCATCCAAGACACATGAATAAACCAAGAATACATTATATCAAACCAATTTAAAAGTGGTCCAAAAGCTAAAATTTATAAAAGAAAAATAAAGAGCATAAATCTGAAGGCATGAAAAATATAAAAGCAGGGTAGTGGGTTAAATAGTGCCCCCCAGGTCAGCAGGTGGTGTGGTGGTTAAAGGTGCTGGACTCCCACATGACCAACCACAGTTTGAGTCTTGGACCTGGCAGCTTGCTTTCTCACTTTCTCTCTTTCTCTCATACTCTGTCCCTCTCTAACCAAATTAAAAATAAATAAATAAATAAATAAATGTTAAGTAAAACAATTCTTTAACAATAAATAAAAAAATAGTGTCCCCAGCCCCCAAAAAATGCATGTCAACCTGGAACTTGAATATGTCACCTTACTTGGGAATAGGGTCTTGACTGATTTAATGAGTTAAGGATTGTAAGATGAAATTTTCCTGGGTGTAGAGGGGGCCCTCTATCTAATGACTGGTGTCCCTATAGAAGAGGAGAGAACACAGACACACACACAAAGGTAGCTATGTGAACACAGAGGCAGAGATCAAACCACAAGCTAAGGAATGCCAGGAGTTACCAGAAGCTGGAAGAGACAACAAACCGATTTCCCACTAAAGCCCTCAGAGGGCGTGTGGTCCTGCTTACCCCTGGACTTGCATTTCTGACCTCCAGAACTATAAGAGAATAATCTGTTGTGTTAAGTCATCCAATCTGTGGCATGTTGTTAAAATAGAATAATTAAAGAAAGAAATACTTACAAGTAAACTGAATAAAATAAAATATCTATAAGCTGCAAACTATAAAAAATTAAGGGGACACAGATAAATGGAAATATGTCCCATTGTTCATGAGTTGGAAGAATGAATACTTTTAAAATGTCTACGCTATCCAAAGTGATCTACAGATTCAAATAATCCCAATCAAAATTCTGTGATCAGGACCAGCAGATGGCATAATGACTATGTCACTGGAAACCCACATGCCTGACCACAATTCGAGTCCTAGACCGAGAGGCTTGAAACTCACATCAGGCACATGTGTGTGCATGTCCAAAATCTCAAGAGGAGAATAGAGGAGAAGGGATTGTGGCATGGCCATATCCCCTTGGGGGGTGATTTCTTACTTTTTGTCTCTCTCTCTCTCTGTCTCTCCAGTGAGCACCCTATAGCAAAAAATTTCTCAAAAAAAAAAAATTCTGTGATCTAGAGATTCAATGCAGTCCTTACCAAAATTACAAAGTCACTCTTTACAAAAATTATTTTAAAAACCTAAAATTATTATGAAAGAACAAAAGATTCCAAATACCCAAAGCAAACCTTGGCAAAAAGAACAAAGCTGGGGGCCAGTAGGTGGCATGATGGTGAAGGCACTGGACTCCCACATGGCCAACTGTGGATCAAATCTCGGCTTGCTTTCTCACTTTCTCTCACTCTCTGGTGAACGCACATGCCCTATTACAAATTACAGTAATAATAGTATTAACAATAGGTAAATTAAATCAATAACTTTTTTTGGGGGGAAAAAGCTGGAGGTATAACACTATCAGATATATGGGTGAGATAAGGGTCCATTTCTCCTATATTTCAAAATAAATTACACAAAGCTGTAATAGTAAAAACAACTTGGTACTGGTATAAAAACAGATGACTTAAACAATCAAATCAGGGCCGGCAGGTGGCATGGTGGTTAAGAGCGCTGGACTCCCACATGGCCGACTGCTGTTCAAGTCCTGGACCTGGTGGCTTGCTTTCTCACTTTCCCTCTCTTTTGCTTTCACTCTATCCCTCTCTGGCCAAATTAAGTAAATAAAGTTAAATAAAAAAATTTGGGAGGGGGGAGATTTTTTTGCTGTAGGGCACATGTGCTCGCCAGAAAGAGAGAGACAGAGAGACAGAAAGCGAAAAATCACTCTCCGGGGGGATGGCCACATCACAATCCCTTCTCCTCCACTGTCCTCTCTGGGATCTTGGGCATGCACACACATGTTCCAAAGTGAGTTTAAGCCACTGGGTCCAGGACTCGAACTGTGGTCAACTACATGGGAGTCCAGCGACATAGCCATTACGCTAACTGCTGGTCCCAATAAAATAACTCTTTTAAAAAAATTAAATAAATAAAATAAATCCAGACACCTATGGCCAATTAATTTTTGACAGAGGTAACAAGAACATACCATGGTCAAAGACTGTTGTTGAGCAAATTGAATATTCAAATACAAAAGAATGAAAATAGACCCTTATCTCATCCCTTAAACAAGAATCCACTCAAAACCTGAAACTATAAAACTACTGGGAGAAAAAATGGAAAAAGTTTTGTCATTGATCTGGAAAGTCATTTTTTGGAAATGATCCCCAAAGCACAAGCAACAAAAGCAAAAATAAACAAATGGGACTGCACCAGACTAAAAAGCATCTGCATAACAAAGGAGACAATTAATAGAGTGAAGAGACAACCCACAGATGGGAAAAACATATTTATAAATCATACATCTGATAAGGGATCAATATCTAAAATATGCATAGGGGACCACCAGATAGCATAATGGCTATATTGCTGGACTCCCATATGGTCAACCACAGTTCAAGTCTCGAACCCAGTGACCTAAAACTCTTATCTGGCTCATATGTGTGCATGCCCAAAATCCCAAGAGAAGAATGGAAGAGAAGGGACTGCAGGATGGCCATCCCCCTGGGGGTTGATTTCTCATTTTCTGTCCCTACAGCAAAAAGTCTAAAAAAAAAAAAAAAAAAAAACTAATAAATAAAAGAAAATATGCACAAAACTCAACCTACTCAATAACAAGATAATAATTACAGAAAAAAAAAAGGAAAGAGGACCTGAATGGACATTTTTCTCTCTCTCTTTTTTTTAAATTTAACTTTTGTTATTTATTTATTTATTTTAATTTGAACCAAGAGGGACAGTGTATGAGAGAAAGAGAGCTAGAGAAAGAAAGTGAGAAAGCAAGCCACCAGGTCCAGGACTTGAACCGTGGTTGGCCATGTGGGAGCCCAGCGACCTTAACTACCATGCTGCCCACCCCAAATGGACATTTCTCAAAAGAAAATTTACAAATGGCTAATAGATGGGGAAAATGCTGAACACCTCTAATTATTAGAAAAATGCAAAATTAAGACCACAAACAGCTATCACCTCACACCCGTTAGAATGGCTGTTATCAAAAGATAAAAAGTAGGGACCAGCAGTTACGTAATGGCTCTGTTGATGGACTCCCACGTAGTCGACTGCGGTTCACGTCCCAGACCTGGTGGCTTAAAACTCATGCCGGGCGTGTGTGTGTGCGTGCCCAAGATCCCAAAAGAAGAATGGAGGAGAAGGGATTGCGGCGTGGCCATCCTCCCCTGGGGGGTGATTTCTCACTTTCTGTCTCTCTGTCTCTGTCTTTCTTGCGAGCGCACGCGCCCTATAGCAAAAACCTGTCCAAAAAAAAAGATAAAAGATAACAAGTGTTAGGCCAGTCCATGGCATGGTGGTTTAAGGTGACTGGATCCCACATGGCTGACTACATAGTTCAAGTCCTGGATCCAGTGGTTTGAGTAACATGCCACACATATATGCATGGTAAACCCAAAATCCCAAAAGAAGGGAAAGACGGAGAGCTTGACCGTTTCCCATCGACAGTGCTTTCTCACTTTTTCCCCTTCCTTTTTTCTTTCTCTCTCTGGTAAGTTATGTGCCCTCTCGCAAAAATTTAAAAAGAAAAAGGAAATTCTTTCATTTTTAACAATGTAGATGAATCTAGAGGACATTATGTTATATAAAATAAGCCAGGCTAGGATACCATACGTGGAATCTTAAAGTCAAATTCATTGAAGTAGAGAGTAGAATGGTGATTACGAGAGGTACAGAAGGAGGGGTGTTGATGGTTAAAGGAGAGACACTGGTCAACAGGTACACAGTTACTGTTAGGAGAAATAAATCTGGGTGTTCATTTGTAAAGCAAGATGACTATAATCAACAATAATGTACTGTATATTTCAGAATAGCTGTAAGAGGATTTTCTTTTTTTTTAAGAATTATTTTATTATAGCTTTATTTATTTTATTTTAATTTGATCAGAGAGAAACAGAGAGAGACAAAGTGAGAAAGCAAGCCACCAGGTCCAGAACCCGAACCGAAGTCAGCCATGTGAGAGTCCAGCACCCTTAACCACTATTCCACTTGCCAGCCCCAAGAGAGGATTTTCAATGTCTAATCACAACAAAAGAGGTAAGTATTTGAGGTGATGGATATGCTAATCAGTATGTTTGATCATTCTACAATATATACATGTATCGAAACATCACATTATACCCCATATACACAATTATTTACCAATTAAAAGTTAACCATTAAAAAAGTGAATTTTCTAAATTATAATCTCTACCACTAAAATTAACAAGTTAACAAAAGTAATGTTTTCTGAAAACCGGCTTTCGAAACCATACTACACACGGTACACACTGCAAATAATGAACGGAAACCAAGCAAATGGTCGGCTTGTATAAGCATCATTTCTGCCCCTGTGCCTTCACACAATAACAGTGGAAGTATTTGGTATTTAGCAACACAGGAATTCTTGCTTCTAGGCTAGTGTTCCTGCCCCTGTGGCTTTCTGGTTCTTGAAGGTGTCCCATTCTCTTTAGTCTATCAAGTCAATTCTTTTTCTTTTTTTAAAAAGAATTATTTAACTACTTATTCATTCACTTATTTTAACTTGACCAGAGAGAGGCAGAGAGGGAGACAGAAATTTAGAGAGCAAGCCACCAGGTCTGGGACTTGAACTGCAATTGGCCATGTGGGAGTGTCCAGTGCCTTAATCACTACACCACCTGCTGGCCCCTCAAGCCAATTCTTAGTCTGATTCTGTGACCTGGTGGTTAGGAAGCCAGATTCCACATGGCTGACCATGTTATTTGATTCTTAGACCTGAGAGCTTGAGAAACACACCAGGCACCAAAATCCTGAGAAAGATTAAAAAGAGACTGGGGACCAGCAGTTGGCGTAATGGCTATGTCGCTGGACTCCCACACAGTTGACCATGGTTCGAGTCCTGGACCCGGTGGCTTAAAACTCACGCCGGGCACGTGTGCGTGCGTGCCCAAGATCCTGATAGGAGAATGGAGGAGAAGGGATTGCAGCGTGGCCATCCCCCCGGGGGGTGATTTCTCGCTTTCTGTCTCTCTGTCTCTTTCTGTCTGTCTAGCGAGCGCTCGCGCCCTATGGAAAAAAAACCTTTCAAAAAAAATAATAAAATAGAAAAATAAATAAATAAATAAAAAGAGACTGCAGCATAACCATTCCCTATGGGCGGAGGAGGGGGATACTTTTTTTTTTTTTTTTTTTTTTTTTTTTTAAAGGCTGTACCCTCCCCCGACAAAGAGACAGAAAGTGAGAAATCACCCCCCAGGGGGGATGGCCACGCCACAATCCCTTCTCCCCCATTCTCCTCTTGGTATCTTAGGCACGCATGCATATGCGTCCAGCCTGAGTTTTAAGTCACTGGGTCTGGGACGCGAATCGCGGTCGACTACATGGGAGTCCAGCGACATAGCCATTATGCTAACTGCTGGTCCCAAGGATGCTTTTTTTATTTTCCCTTTCCCATTCTCTCTCCCTGGGGAGCACAAAGGCACTCCAGCGAAATTTCTTTTTTCAGGGTAGGCAATATCCTTTCTAACTTATCCATTCTTCCCCTCTCTCCTTCATCCCAGCAAAATCTTAGTAACCTAAGGTCTTTGTACCATACTATAATCAGCTATATATTCTTTACTTGCAGGAATAGAAATGTTTGCCTTGAACTAATTATCAACATATTTTAATATCCAAGTTTCAGTACCATAATACTTTTTTTTTTGAGAGGTTTTCGCTATAGGGCGCGTGCGCTCGCCAGACAGACAGAGACATAGAGACAGAAAGCGAGAGAAATCACCCCCCAGAGGGGATGGTCATGCCACAATCCCTTCTCCTCCATTCTCCTCTCGGGATCTTGGGCATGCACGCACACTCGCCCAGCGTGAGTTTTAAGCCACCTGGTCCGGGACACGAACCGCAGTCAACTACGTGGGAGTCCAGCAACATAGCCATTACACTAACTGCTGGTTCCCAGTACCATAATACTTTTTAAAATATAGTATCTAGGCCAGCCTACAGCACAGTAGTTAAGTGCTGTACATAGAAAGCCAGATCCCACATGACTGACCAAGGTTCTAGTCCTGGCCCTGGCAACTTTGTGCATGCATGCCCAGAAATCCTAAAGGAAGAGAAGAATGGAGGAAAAAGAATTGCAACGGGACCACACCCCATTGGGTGAGGAGTGCTTTCTGTATTTCTCTTTCTCTCTCTCTGGCCTTCTGGCAATTAAAAAATAATTAAAAGTGTGTGTATATATGTTTTTGTGTGTTTTTACATATATGGAATCATATACACACATATATAAGACATACATATTAAATATATACATATTATATACATAGAGAAGATACTACACACACACACACAATTTTCTTTTTTTATTTTTTCTCTTTTGGCTAGGGCGCATGCACTCACCAGAAAGCCAGAGATCCAGAAAGCGAGAAATCACCCCACAGGGGAGATGGCCATGCCGCAATCCCTTCTACATTCTCCTCTTGGGATCTCGGGCATGGACTCACATGTGTCCAGCGTGAGTTTAAGCCACCGGGTCTGGGACTTGAACTGTGGTCAACTACATGGGAGTCCAGCGACAGAGCCATTACACCAACTGCTGGTCCCCACACACACACTTTTAATTATATAAATGTGTTCTCTTATAACTTAGGAAACCTTTCACATCTAACTTCAAGATAAATGTATGATGCAGATATTATCAACTTATAACAGGATGTCAGGAAAGTCATGACTATTTTGAATAGAAAAATATGTTATGGAGGCCAGCAGACGGCACAATGGTTATGTCGCTGGACTCCCACACAGTGGGTCAAGGTTCAAGTTCCGGACACAGCTAATTCACCTTAGGGGCATGTGAATGAGTCCCCAAGTTCCCAAGAGGAGAATGGAGAAGAGACTGTGGCATGGCCATCCTTCCTGGTGGGGGGTGGGAAGGTGGGGTGATTTCTTGCTTTCTATCTCTCTGACTCTGTCTCTCTGGCATGCACATGCACCCTATAGCAAAAATCACTCTTAAGAACAAAAAAAAAGGAAAGAAAAATATGTAATGACTTTCCTGACAACCTAATAGATAAAGACAAGGCTTTGAAAGGTCTGACATTTGGCAAAGTAAAGCTACTATGATCAGGTTGGGATAGGTTTGCTGGTTCCAAGTCTTGGCCTTATCAACTCTATCCCACCATCACTATGCAGTTGGAAGTGGGAAGTGTCTTGGCAGGATATCAGAACCTGAGTTGTTTTCTCAAAACTGAGCTGAAGATCCTCACTGAGTAAACTCAGTGGTAGCCAAACTAATTGCTGCTCAACAACAATCAACAATGTAGTAAATGACTTCTGTCATTGGAATAATATGCATTATTAAGGGATTGCTCCACTTTGTCAAAGCTCAAAAATTACTTTCAGACTCTTTTACCACAGTGCTAAGATGCTGCTTTTGAATGAAACAGAAGACAGGTATTTCAGCCATAGGATACCGCACCCACAGCAAAGGTTTCTAAGCAGTCACGATATTTTGCTTGCAAGAACAGCAAATTGATCAACTAAACATTAGCTAACCAAATGTTATTGCTTTCTAAAGGGAACTTTGTCTAATTACGGAATACTGTAACAAATGTTCTTCTAATCATATATATAATTCTGGAGTGAAACAAAATCATACCTTGAAAGAGAATTTTAACAGGACAGAGATGCCAGGAAAAAAAAAAAAAACTATCTGCAGAAGATATTCTAACTACCTAACCATTTCACTCCCACCTTAAAATGAAAAGAATTAACATTTCACTGCTAAAAGTATTAAGGAAAGAGCATAATCACAGAGAGGGGAGAGTTTCAGGAGCTATTGATGGAAATCTGAGAAAGCTACGCAGTTCAGGCACACTAAAAGCAGACCAAATACCCACATACCACATCAGCTTCAGCAAGAAAATGGTACAGGTACAACGGATGACCTGTATGACTCTGAAAGATTCCTTTCTCTTTTATCTTTCCCCAGAAATAACCACTGTACTGGATTTGGTGTCTGTCTTTCCCACAATTTTTTTTCTTTTTTTTCTGGAGAAGTTTTTGCTATAGGGCGCATGTGCTGGCCAGACAGAGAGAGAGAGACAGAAAGCGAGAAATCACCCTACCCCAGGTGGGGTGGCCACGCCGCAATCCCTTCTCTCCATTCTCCTCTCAGGATCTTGGGCACGCACGCACACGCGCCCAGCATGAGTTTAAGCCACAGAGTCCAAGACTCGAACCTCGGTTGACTACATGGGAGTCCAGCGACATAGCCATTACGCTAACTGCTGGTCCCCCCACAAGTTTATATATGTACAGATTAGTAAACAATACAGTAACATTGTTTTACCTATGATTATTTAATTTTTAAAGAATTATATTATTTCATTCTATTTATTTATTATTATTATTCAGTTTGAACAGAGAGAGAGAGAGTGAGAAGGCAAGTCCCAGGTCTGGGACTAGAACTATCGCTTACCATGTGGGAGTCCAGCACCTTAACCACCACACCACCTGCCAGCCCCTATGCTTATTTAATAAATTTTGAATACAGAGTATCTCTGCACTGCACACAATTGGAAAGTACAAAAAGATACACAGTGCAATTGTATGCTGCTACCTAGTAGTCCTTCCTTGAATAACTAATGTAATGGTTTTGTGTGTGTCTTTAAAGAGACATACTATACAAATATAAGCAGTTACACATAGATCCTGTGTATATATACTATATACACTGTTACATCTTTTCCTCTTAAAAATGTACTTTGTAGGGAGCCAGATAGTGGCACAGTGGTAAAATTCAACTGCAACACTCTGCTAGGCAGTCCCTCATGGAAAGGTTGCCAATTCAAGTCCGGGAAACTCCCTGAGTAGGCTGGGCACTCATGTGCCCACTGTCTGGGACTAGCTGAAGGCTGAGAGTGTACCACAGCATCAGGACCGTATTAATGGCTTCCCTCTCATTCATTTGCTTTCACTCATATTCTCGTTCATGAAAGAAAGAAATGAATAAACTTTAGGAACCAACAGATGGCATAATGGTTACATCAGTGGACTCCTACATAGCTGTGGTTCAAGTCTCGAACTTGATGGCTTAAACCTCACCCTGGGTGTTTACGCACATAGGTAAAATCCCAAGAGAAGAACGGAGAAGGGATTGCGGTGTGGCCACCCCTCCCCCAGGGTGGTGGTGGTGGTGGTGATTTCTTTCTCTTTGTCTCTTTGGCGAGTGCACGAGCCCTATAACAAAAATCTCTCTCTCTAAAAAAAAAGAAATGAATAAACTTTAAAAATATATATACCTTGGGGGTCAGCAGGTGGTGTGGAGATTGAGGTGGTTGGAACCAACATAGCCAACCCCGTGGTTTGAGTCCCAGATCCCGAAGGCTTGAAAATCATGCAGGGCACATGTGCACACAGGCCCAAAATTCCAAGAGGAGAATGAAGGAGATGGGACTGTGGCAGGGTCATTTCCCCTCTCTGTCTTTCTGTCCCTCTCTCTGGTGAGCACATTCGGCCTATGGCAAACTTAAAAAAAAAATACACCTTGGAAACAGTTGTCTCAATTATATTGTTTCTTGCTTTGTTCCCCCTCAATATTTGCAAGGTATTTCACTGAATGGACAAAACATAATTTAATCATTATCTTATTAGAAAGATTACTTCCAACTTTTTTGTATTTGCCAACAATATGGCAGTGAATAACCCAATATTTCATTCATGGGAGAATAGCTTCTAGAATAAATTCATAGAAGTTAAATTGCTAGGTTAATTTTAATAAACACTGTCACTCTCTTTAGAGGTGTTATCATTTACACTCCCACCAGCAATGTTTGATTGTCATGCATGTTTTTTAAATTTACATAAATAATAGCTTGTATATATTCTTCTTCAACTTTCTTCGAGGCTTAACTTCATGAGATTCATGTATGCTGATAAGACATATAGCTTTAGTTAAAATTTTTTTTTAAAAAAGGTTTTTGCCTTAAAGTGTGTTTGCCAGGGAGAGAGAGAGAGAGAGAGACAGAAGGAAAGTGAGAAATCACCCCGTTAGGGCAATGGCTATGCCACAATCCCCCCTCCTCCATTCTTCTTCTGAGATCTTGGACATGCTTGCACATGTGCCTTGCATGAGTTAAAAGCCACCAGGTCCAGGACTCAAACCATGTTCAGCCATGTGAGAGTCCAGCAATGTAATAGATACATCATCTGTTGGCCCCCAAGTATGGATCTTTTCTACTTAAAGAGATTTTTAAATAATTTTTACTGTGATTCATTCACAAAACCAGTCAACTATTTACCAGACATTACCTTTTTACATATTGGGTCATATTTTTCTATATAAAAATGTATCACGACTTTCCCAACAACCTAATAGTAATATTTACCAACTTAGTAAATAGGTTATACACAGAGACAATTTATTTGTGGGGACACCCATCCCACTAGAGACCATCTTGTCTGAGGAAAAAAATAAGAACTGCCACTTTAATTTACAGTAACAGTAACTAGAGTCAGGACCAGCAGTTGATGTAATGGCTGTGGCTGGACTCCCATGTAGTTGACAACGGTTCAAGTCCCGGACCCGGTGACTTAAACTCACGCCAGACACATGTATGTGCATACCCAAGATCCCGAGAGGAGAATGGGGGACAAGGGTTTATGTCATGGCCATCCCCCTCGGGGGGTGATTTCTTGCTTTCTGTCTCTCTGTTTCTCTTTCTGGCATGTGCACGCGCCCTATAGCAAAAGCCTCTCCAAAAAAAAAAAAAAAAAAATTAGTAACAGGAGTCTTTACTCACCCCAGCTTCTAATTATCTTATGGAGGGTGGGGAAAACAGAAGGCCTAGAGACTAATGTCGTGACAAACAGAAGAAGGAAAACAAGATACCTTATCAAATTAATTCAAGCATAATACTAAACTAATCCTAGTTTCTGTTTAAACTATCCCCTCAACATTCTACCAATAAGTAACCAAAGGTTTTTTAGCCTGTATCAGTGAACAAAATAAGTTATGTGAATTAAAGTCCACTATTCCCCAAAATTTAATTTCCTATAATACAATAACATTCTGGGAATGTTATGTACATGGATTTCAGTTCTTCTATTAAATCCTTTTTATGTTAAATTTACCAATGTGTATAAGTAATTTTAGAAGTTCTATCTACCCCGAAGCGTCTCCATTGAAATACATGACTACCCGTATTGCTGACAAGAATTCTTGGCCAGGTGGTCGCGTGGTTGGACAACTGGACCCACAAGGGAAGGCTCAAGTTTCCCATCCTAGAACCTCTCTGTGCACACTGGGTATTCCCATGATCTTGGAAAAGTGAGACTAGGGTTGAACTTCAGCATGAAGACCCTCTTACAGTGTCTATTTTCTTTTCTCTCAATCTGTGTGTTGGAAAAAATAAACAAACTTAAGATAATTTTTTCTTGTTAGGTCTGCCCCGATACCTCATGGTTAAGGGAGCCAGATCCTGCATGGTTAACCATAGTTCGAATCCTGGCCCCAGCAGTTTGAGAAATATGCCAGGTGCTTAAGCATGCACTCCTAAAATCCCAACAGGGTGGTGAAACAGAGAAGGGATTGCTGTGCGACCACACCTCACTTTGGGGTGCTTTCTCCCTTTCCCTCTCTGTCTCTGGCAAGTACATATGCATTTGGACAATTTATTTTTTAAAAAATTTCTTGTCAAATTTATGCTGGTATTGGTTACCAACTTCACCACTATTGTGGCCATTTTTGCTGCACACTAAGCATCCAAGTGTCTCTTTCTCTCTCCTTACAATACACCTTTCTGTGTAGGTGTATACTGGTCTCCCCACACCATCTAGGTACTTCAGAAGACGAAGCTCCACATACGCACATCCAAGGGTGGGCCACAGTCCTCCAAGGGTAACGCTAACCCCTTTGCTCAGGAATACCAGCCTGAGCCAAGAACACATGGCAGCCCTGGCCAGAGGGACTGGATCAGCTAATGAGACCCACGAGAGATACATTGGGCCTTCATGTGCTAACGAGAAAAACACAGAGATGCCCTCGGATAGGCCAACTGGATTTCCTATTACTTATGGCAAAAAAAAGTATCCCAACCATTTAACAAGTTAAAATACAAACTGGTTGAAAATTCTGACCAACATCGGCTAATGTGTTTATGAACACATTGAGCCATAACCATGAAACCTATAATTCTTTGATAAATATTGGCCTTTCTATATTTGGGAAGATTGTTGACTTTGGCAGAATATACTTCAAGAGACACACATGTGGGTGGACATCCAGAGATCAGAAAGTGAGGTAACTGGACAGATTCATGCCAGTCTCATCACAGATCAAATCCAGAAGATAATAAAATAAAAAATAAAAAAAATAAAAACCTCTTCCTGCCCAATCTGCCATGCTAAATCCGCTTAGTAAATAAGAAAATGGACCTGCCTCCACTTAGGTCTATATTAGGGGAATGACAAACATTCTAAGCAGAACTGCCAGAAAGGGTGAGGTGCATTAACTGTCTTTATCACTATTATGGGGCATTAATGAGCATTTCTTATAAATACTTGTAAACTAAAAAGCAGTTTGTAATTGCTAACAAGCAAAGAAACAGCATAGCCAAAAAAATGTTAAAAATTCAAGGGCACGGAAACTTCATCTGACTGGCCTCATATGGACACACCTTGAGGTGTAATTACCCTATCCTGGCATTTGCTTACTTCCTCACATTGTTGGCCTTGTTCATTTTCTCAAGGTTTTGACTGTTGCTTCCCTGCTACGCAACAATGTCCCATTCTCTGAGACAGAAAGGGTAAGAGAAGGAAAGGTTCTCCTCTTCCATCCCTAGATAAAAATCAGAAAATGTTTATTTAGCTCTAGGAGAGCAAGGCTCAGTGAGTCCATTCACTGCACGGACTTTCACAAACTTTATATTTTCCCTTTGAAGTCAAATATTTACCAAGAGCTTAGTATGTGCAAGTCACAGTCTACTATTTAACCAAAGCCAATGCGTGAATTTTTTGTATCTGTTCCAAACTTCCTTCCTTTACATCCTTAGTAACTAAGTCAAAGAAAACAAAATCTATGCCTCACAAAATGTGCTATTAAACTTTTTGTGTCACAATTGGTAGACTGGAGGGACCAGCAGTTAGCATAATGGCTATGTCGCTGGACTCCCATGTAGTTGGCCACGGTTTGAGTCCCGGACCCGGCGGCTTAAACCCACACCGAGTGTATGTGCGTGCGTGCCCAAGATCCAGAGATCCCCGGAGGAGAAGAAATTGCAGTGTGGCCGCCCCCCCCCAGCCCCCCGTGGGGGTGATTTCTCGCTTTCTGGCAAGCGCACACGCCCTGTAGCAAAAACCTCTCAAAAAAAAAAAAAAATAGAGAATTGGTAGACTGGAGAGCAAGTTTATTATTTCCACAATACTATGTTGAAACACAAGAATAAGAGGTTCTGCACTTTATTCTTTAAAGATTTTTTTTTTTAATGATGAGCACGAACTTACTTTTGAAAATATACGTATTCTGTAAAAATAAATGGAAACAAACTGCTAAACTAAGTACTGTCTGGAGGCAACACACGCAGTAACTACCTAGCTTGGTATACAGCGACAGCAAAACTTGTAATTCGGAAACACTGAAGGGACAGTCCGCGTTCAGAACGGAAATTATGAATTGCAAATACGGGACCAGTTTTTAGTCATTAACTGCTGTGGGGGAGATTCGTGAGCCTTCCCTACAAGATGGCTTTTTTCTTTTTTAATCCTGAAAGCTACCCCAAAGCAACCTTCCTCAGAGCACACAGGACACATTTGGGAAGCAGTAAGGGCAGGTGAAGTCGCCAGGACGGAAATACCGGCAACGCCGAGGACCGCCAGGGAAACGATGGGCTGGCACAGAGCCAGGGAGCGAGCGGGAGGCCGCCCCCACACGCCGGCCGCAGACCCCAGACCCCAGACCCCGCGCCGGGACGCGCCGCGCAGCTCCGGGGAAAGTTTGCACCTTCGCGTCTCCGCCCCGCGCCCCGCGCCCCTCCCGGCCCCTTCGGCTGCGGCGCCGTCTCCATGGCGACCGGTCCCCACCAACCCCCC
>NW_006160001.1:0-10729 GCF_000334495.1 Tupaia belangeri chinensis | reverse complement strand
CCCCCGGGCTGGCGGCGCATCCCTCGGCGCGGGCGCCCGGCACCTGCAATCCGGGGGTTTCCTGGGGTGCCGAGGCGGGCGGCGGCCCTTCGGCCCCTTCTCTAGCGGAGTGTGTGCCCGCTCCTGGGTCTGGGGTCCGCTCTCCTTCGGCTCCACGGAGCGGGGGCGAAATGGGCACTAGGAGAATGCAGATACGTGGCTGGTTAGGAGTGCAGCGTGGGTTGGAGCATGGCAGGGGACCCTGCAGTGTCACTGATTTTCATCTTTCCTCCTCGGATGGCATCTAGAAGCCACAGGGAGTTTTTACTTGTATGATTGATGGATTTCTCCCTCACCCCCTTACTGCTCTTCTGCTTTTTTTTTTTTTTTTTTTAAATTCTGAACCTGTAAGTTGCTGCTGGGCACTGCGACATCTCTAGTAGCTAGCGGTCTTTCTTCCTGGGTGCTATCTGAAATTTCCTCCTCAAAGCAATCTCCGTTGCTGGGAACCAGCAGTTAGCATAATGGCTATGTCGCTGGACTCCCACGTGGTGGACAGCAGTTCCTGTCCCGGACCCAGTGGCTTAAAACTCACGCCGGGCGCCTGTGCGTGCATGCCCAAGATCCCGAGAGGAGAATGGAGAAGGGATTGCGGCGTGACCATCCCCCCTGGCGGGTGATTTCTTGCTTTCTGTCTCTATGTCTCTGTCTGTCTGGCGAGCGCAGGCGCCCTACAGTGAAAATCTCTCAAAAAAAAAAAAAAAAGCAATCTCCGTTGCTTGGAGTAGGATGGGAATGTTTACGAATGTATATGTGTATTCCAGGAGAAGCATGTTACCCAGACCTTTTGATACATAGAAATTAGTATTTTAGATTATCAGTAAAAATATTCATTTTCATTAGACTGAAAAAGAGGCTTATAGTCATATCGAACAGATCAAGCAACCAATATTTCCTGTACTTGAAATGACTAAGGCAGTTTATTTCCTATTTGTAATAGAATTTTCAAAGTTAAATTCCATTCTTCTAATAGTAGGCAAAGTGTCACAACTCCTCATCCCTAAAAAAGTGTCTTCATGACTCAAATTCGTAGTGTCATATAGCATTTGGGCAAGTGTGAATGCCAAAAAATTGGACTCTGTCTGGAAACAGCATAAAAAGTAAAAGACTAAAAATGTTTTCTTCCCTACAAAAATCAGGCTCTCATCTCTCCTGAATTTCTCTTGTGTTTGTGAAATCAAAGATGTATTGGGTATTTTGTTCCCAGGAAGATAGTGCAGAGGAAGCAAATGTCCCTACCTGTGATCTTAGAATTACTCCGAATAAGTGAAGAACAGTACCGATGAACTTTGGATAATCAAGGTGCTACTGTATTATAGCCTGAACTTAAAAAAAAATTTAAGTACTCATCCCCCAAGGAGATAGCCACTTGAAAACCGTTTTCTTCCATTCCCTTCTCAGGATTACACACACACACCCTGAATGTTTTCAAGTTGTCCTGTCTGAGTCTCAAATGGTGAAGTCAGCCAAGTGGGATCCAGCTCCCTCAACTTTCACTCCACTTGTTGGCCCTACACTGAACATATTTTAAAGGACAAAATGTTAAATGTTCATTTGTTCATTTACTGATACATTTGGGGATAGGGCAATGGTTATTGTTATAATGTTTGTTATCTGACTGTTTCATCTTTACAAGTTTGCTTTTTCAGTTTTTGGCAACTCAGAATTCTTGGACTTCTACTAAAGCAGAAATACTTCTCTGAATTATCTTAGGAGAAAAACAAAACCTTCAACTTTTCTCACTCTCAAAATAGCATTTTAATTAAATTTGTGTCATGTCTATAATTTAGCCCAAGAAAGTTCTATTTCTTTTCACCTAAAAGAAAAAGATTATGAGATACCTCAGCTCTGTTTGGTGTTAATTAAGCCACTGAGCATCTTGCAAGGGAGCAAACTGAAGATGAATTTTGCAAATCCATTTGGCAATACCTTCATGAAACTGGGAAGACTCAAGAGAGTAATATAATAGCACTTTTAATAGCATTTTAAAAGAGCAGGAACCCACTTTGCCAATGGCAGTTCAAATCCTTGCCCTGGAAGATTGTAAAACAAACCAGACATGTGTGCATGTGCATCCAAAATCCCAACAGGATGTGGAAATGGAGAAGAAAGAACTGCACTGTCGCCCTGTCCCCAGGGGGGGAGGTGCTTCCTCCCTCTCTCTTGTGTGTCTCTCTGGCAAGAATATGTGCCATCTGGAAACTGAAAAGAAAAATACAATGTCCCTTATCCATTGTCTACGTCTAGTTCAAAGACTGATATGTGTAACTCGAAAATGGTGGTCATGGTTCCAAGGTTCCACTGCCTGCCTTCATCATAAAGCAGTACAAAGAGTCAGTCCTCTGTTGTGTTTGAAAATAAATGTACGAAAGTCAAATAATAAATGTATATGTTCTATTAGAGATACTTACTAAAAATGCTATTAGAAATAAAACACTGAAAATTAAAAACAAAACAAAAAAGTAATATAAACTTTATAGCACAAATATCAGTTTATTTCTAATTTATGCTATTGTGAATTATAATTCTATTTAATAAATAATTATTAAATTATTTTACTTAGGCAGCATTGTTGAGAGAAATGAACCTAGAATCATAGATAAAAAAATTAGAAACTTAAAGGTCATCTTATCTAAAACAGTTTCCCATAGTCTTTGTTTAAGCAGTTTTAACTGCTCAGCATTTTTTCCTTTATGTTGAGCTAAAAACTTAATCTAATGAACTGTCAAGACCAAAAAAAAAAAAAAAAAAACCTCCTCCTCTAATGATAAGCTTTTTTTCTCTTCCTTCACTCCTTTTAAAAAATTCTTACCACGCTTTCATCCTGTCATTTCATTCTCTCATTGATCAAACCCCAAACCTTTACTCATTTCTTTTTTCAACTGTTAATGACCAAACTCTGGTAAATTTTATTTTTCAAAAAATGAAAAGCCATGATCCCTACCTTGGAGAAACTCATGGTCAACAGTGGCAGCCCTCTATCCACACCCCCACAACCAGAATAGTTAATATTCACATGTTCAATATTCTTCCAGGGTGGAAGGGAAGATGAGGTTGACTGTGGCTTATACCCAATTTGCTGACTCATGTGCTGTAACTCTACCACTATCTCAGCGATGTATATTGGAGTATAAGTGGGCAGGAGTGACATTATAGAAGTAACCAGAATCTACTGTAGTTGAAGAGGAAGAATAAATTGCACACTTTAGTACTTTAGCTTCTATTAGTACAACTACATTACATTTCAGTGTTGATGAAGACATACCAGAACCTCCAGTCTAGTGAAGAGCTGGGTAGTTGCTTGTCAGATGCTTCCTCTCTTGCCCTTTAGAGATTGGAGCTGTGCCTCCTTTGTCTTTTCTTTTTGAAGCCATCATAGTATCACAGACTATGCGGTGGATATGCTTCCTCAGTGTCTATTACTCAGTAAGTGGTGTACTACACTGCTAATACACCCAATACCTCCTTGGCTTAGTTGTATTTACACTGTAACTAATATTTTATATTTATTAAACAAAAACTACATATTGGACAGTTTGCTAGATTGGGGAATTAAAACCAAAGGGACATAGTGCCTGCCTTCTGATGACAAACAAAGCAATGTAATAGATGCTATAATAAAAAGATAATGGTCCTAACAAGTATCAAAGTGGGGGTATAACCTTTGGAGAGGCCTATCAAACTTTAAGTTGATTATGTTCAGTGAGAATATTAAAAATGATGTGTTCTACTCAAAGAAAAAAGATGACATGGAGGTGTTAGGTTGATAGATATGTGTTCTCTAGAAGCACAAGGAAACAAGCTAAGCACAAGGCTTGAGAGAAAAAGGACAGGGATACATTCCACAGACAGAACTGGCCAGTGCCAAGGAGGCAAGCAGGCACTGACTCCTCAGCTTGGTTTTTATTGTTTTGTTTTGTTAGACCCTTTGTTTATTCAAAAATAAGTGCCTGAAGGTCTGCTCCAGCTTGCTACTCATCTTTGTGTTTCCCATTTTATTTTGAGTCTGGTGAATGCTAAAATAAGCAGTACTATGGGCTCTCCTTAACTCTTTGTGTCCTGGTATCCTAGCCAATACCTAAGAGAGGTAACTTTTTAAAAGTTATTTCTTTATTCATTCATTTATTTTAATTTGACCAGACACACACACACACAGAGAGAGAGAGAGAGAGAGAGAGAGAGAGAGAGATGGAAAGTGAAACAGCAAGCCACCAGGTCTGGGACTCGAACCATGATCAGCTATGTGTGTGGGAGTATCCAGCACCTTAACCACCATTCCACCTGCTGGTCCCTGGATGGAACTTTTTGACGAGGCATCCAAGGTAGGAGGAAGAGCATACATATGGAAGTAAAACCTCTGTTGTTTAGGAAAAAGCTAGTGGTTACAGGGGATAGAATCTGTATAGACAAAGGAGCTTGCTGGAAGACATGAGAGTTAAATAGGACTAAATCCTGAAAGAAATCATATTTTCTGTTTTTACATTATCTTGTAGAAAGTGACAGACATGTGAAGACGTTTTGTTACTGTAAATTATTTTCCCAAGAAAAGAATTTGGTAGCTGTGGGTGTCTTTAAGAAGGAAAACTAGTGGCTAAGAGTCAGGTGTAAGGGGCAGACTTTTTCTTATATTCCATTTTGTAACTTTTTAAAATTTTTAACATTATGTATATATTTGAGTCAAAACAGTTAACTTTTTTTTTTTTTTTTTTGCAGAGAGGTTTTTGCTCTAGGGTGCATGCGCATGCCGGAGAGACAGAAATAGAGAGAGAGAGTGAGAATGACCGTGCCGCAATCCCTTCTCCTCTATTCTCCTCTCAGGATTTTGGGCACTCATGCACACATACCTGGCATTTGTTTTAAGCCACCGGGTCCAGGACTTGAACTGCGGTTGATTATGTGGGAGTCCAGCAACATAACCATTACACCATCTGCTGATCCCAAAATAGTTAACTTTTAGAAGAAAAATTTTAAACTTTCATTTTAATGTGGAAGATAGATTAGAGAATAGGAAGACCAAAGTGGTGAAAAAAAAGAGACTTCCAATCCCTAGTAAAGAAATGATGAGGGGAAAAAAAAAAGAAATGATGAGGCAGACAGAATGTATGAAAAGAAAAAACTCAAGGTTAGAAGGTTGGATAGAAAACAAAAAGGTGGAATTAGCAAAACACAGAGATTGATGTAGAAAGAAAGGGAAAGGAAAGAATCTTAACTACCTTCCATATTTCTGGGGGGACTTGGGGGAGGAGGGGTGCCAGGGTAGAGAATGAAAGTTCAATAGAAATAATAAATTCTCTTTGTAATAGTATGGCATCTAAGAGACATGTGGTTAAAGATCTCAGGATACTTGGAATACAGTTCTATTACTCCAAAGAAAATTCAATTTAAAGACACAGATTGAGTATTATCACTAAACAGATGGCAGATGAAGTAGAGTAATGAGTGTGGAGGAAGTCTCTCCACTTAATAGATTTAAGGAATCAAAGACAGAGCACTTACTTCAAAAACATTGGTAATTAAGAGAATCTCAAAGCAATACAAGTCTATGGAGGAAACAGGAGTTAATTTATATTAAGAATTTTCCAAGAAGCTACACTGATTAAAACTAGTCTGTGGATAATTGTCTGTCTTAGCTATGGTAGGTGACTTCTAACACTTGGTTTGACTTTTTTTTTTAAGGTTATGATATTCACAGTCCCTTCATGATGATGAATTTTAAGCTTTAATTACTCTTGTAGAGGTAGGCACAGAACTGTTTTCTAAGGGAAAATCTTGGCACTATATACATGGACTCCCTTGGCACACTCCATGTGGATGTGGTTGGTTGGTTCTGGTTAGGTTCCTGAGGAATTAATACTATCAACCCTGCCCACCCCTCAGCTGATTTGCTGACTATAAGACAAATGGACCTGTCCAAAATCAGTAGCACAAAGTATATTCATTTGCCAGAACACGTGACAGTAAACTCTTTGCTGCCTTATTCTTTTTTTTTTTTTTTGGAGAGGTTTTTGTTATAGGGCGCATGCACTCGCCAGAAAGACAGAGGCAGACAGAAAGCAAGAATCATTCCCCGGAGGAATGGCCACGCCACAATCCCTTCTCCTCTATTCTCCTCTCGGGGTCCAGGACTCGAACCATGGTTGACTACATGGGAGTCCAGTGACATAGCTATTACGCCAACTGCTGGTCCCTGCTACCTTATTCTTAATCAGTTAAAAGAAAAAAAAAATATATATATATATCCTTAGATAGTTGCCTGAAGAATATACTGATAACTAAATTAAACCTACAAATCATTTGAGACCATCAAAAAGAGAGGTAATTCAACTGCCCTGTTTTTGGTCATTGTTAGAATTTCTTTTACTAAATTATACTTTAGTCATACAAAGGTCTGATAAACATTTATGTGCCTTAAGTGAGCTGGTTATTTGCCTCTCCATTTAGACTAATAATTTGGTTCCCTCTAAGACAATATTCTTTAAAAATGTTTAATATTTATTTAAGTGAAAAGTCAGAAAGCAGATTGTGGAGCACTGATCCAGAATAAAAAGACCCTGCTGTAACCAGCCCCTAACTTGTCAGACAGCAGTTAATAGGCGGTCTAATCATGCATGAGGTGGGAAGTTTTATCCTCCTAAGTAGTCTGTGAAAGTACTTATAAGCCACCTCACTCTAAGAGCCGAGGTCACAAACTCAGATAAGGTCCCACCAAAGTAGTAAGGTCTAGATACTGCTACTTCGGCAGGCTGAGCCCATACAGAAGGCCTGGGTTGGATTCCTGAAAAGCCAAGTGCAGTGCTATAGTCCCAGCTATTCAGGAGGCAACCTTGTAGCCAGCATAAGCAACACAGTGAGACCCTGTCTGAAAGAGCCAGGTGTAGTGGCACCTATGGTCCCAGTTACACAGGAGGCTGAAGTGGTAGGCTCATTACATAGCAAGATCCTGTCTCAAAATAACTATGCACACAAATACACACATTCCTCAGAAGAACAGAAATTCCAGTGATGTTTTGGTTCCCTGGAGATGTGTAGTATCCCTGTTTGGCTACTGGGTATCCGCTCAGCCCAGTTCCTTGTAATCTTGTGCTGTTGCTGCCTGTCCTCAGCGCAGAAATGCATCCCTGCACTGAGGAATGCCATAGGAAACAGACATGCAAAGCTTCTGCAATTCACCTGAGCCAAATTTACAGCCTTCTCTAACAAACAAGTTACCAAAAGAGACACCATACATTTTAATATTCAAACTTCATTCATAGGTATATCATATTTTCCTTCCCTTAAGTTCCTTATTTCCTCATTTACCAAAAAAAAAAAAATTAATTGGGACCAGGATGTCGACTCCCAGTGGCTGACCACAGTTCAGGTCCTGAACACCTGATAGCTTTCTCTCTGTCTCACACACACGCGCGTGCGCACACACACACGCTTTAGTTTTATACTCCACCATCTCTATCTATTCCCACTTTTTTTTTTTTAATTTATTTTTAGAAAGATTTTTGCTAAAGGGCTTGTGCACTTGCTGGAGACACAGAGAGAGAGAAAGTGAGAAATCCTCCCCGGGGTGGATGGCCCTACTGTAGTCCCTTCTACTCCATTCTCCTCTCTGCATTTTGGGCACACACACATGCACCTGACATGAGTTTCAAGTCTCCAAGTCTTGGACTCAAAACCACGGTTGACCATGTGGGAGTTCTGTGCCTGAACCAGTGAGCTACCTGTGGCCCCTTCGAATTTTAAGCTTTAATTACTCTTGTAGAGGTAGGCACAGAACTGTTTTCTAAGGGAAAATCTTGGCACTATATACATGGACTCCCTTGGCACACTCCATGTGGATGTGGTTGGTTGGTTCTGGTTAGGTTCCTGAGGAATTAATACTATCAACCCTGCCCACCCCTCAGCTGATTTGCTGACTATAAGACAAATGGACCTGTCCAAAATCAGTAGCACAAAGTATATTCATTTGCCAGAACACGTGACAGTAAACTCTTTGCTGCCTTATTCTTTTTTTTTTTTTTTGGAGAGGTTTTTGTTATAGGGCGCATGCACTCGCCAGAAAGACAGAGGCAGACAGAAAGCAAGAATCATTCCCCGGAGGAATGGCCACGCCACAATCCCTTCTCCTCTATTCTCCTCTCGGGGTCCAGGACTCGAACCATGGTTGACTACATGGGAGTCCAGTGACATAGCTATTACGCCAACTGCTGGTCCCTGCTACCTTATTCTTAATCAGTTAAAAGAAAAAAAAAATATATATATATATCCTTAGATAGTTGCCTGAAGAATATACTGATAACTAAATTAAACCTACAAATCATTTGAGACCATCAAAAAGAGAGGTAATTCAACTGCCCTGTTTTTGGTCATTGTTAGAATTTCTTTTACTAAATTATACTTTAGTCATACAAAGGTCTGATAAACATTTATGTGCCTTAAGTGAGCTGGTTATTTGCCTCTCCATTTAGACTAATAATTTGGTTCCCTCTAAGACAATATTCTTTAAAAATGTTTAATATTTATTTAAGTGAAAAGTCAGAAAGCAGATTGTGGAGCACTGATCCAGAATAAAAAGACCCTGCTGTAACCAGCCCCTAACTTGTCAGACAGCAGTTAATAGGCGGTCTAATCATGCATGAGGTGGGAAGTTTTATCCTCCTAAGTAGTCTGTGAAAGTACTTATAAGCCACCTCACTCTAAGAGCCGAGGTCACAAACTCAGATAAGGTCCCACCAAAGTAGTAAGGTCTAGATACTGCTACTTCGGCAGGCTGAGCCCATACAGAAGGCCTGGGTTGGATTCCTGAAAAGCCAAGTGCAGTGCTATAGTCCCAGCTATTCAGGAGGCAACCTTGTAGCCAGCATAAGCAACACAGTGAGACCCTGTCTGAAAGAGCCAGGTGTAGTGGCACCTATGGTCCCAGTTACACAGGAGGCTGAAGTGGTAGGCTCATTACATAGCAAGATCCTGTCTCAAAATAACTATGCACACAAATACACACATTCCTCAGAAGAACAGAAATTCCAGTGATGTTTTGGTTCCCTGGAGATGTGTAGTATCCCTGTTTGGCTACTGGGTATCCGCTCAGCCCAGTTCCTTGTAATCTTGAGCTGTTTCTGCCTGGTCTCAGCGCAGAAATGCATCCCTGCACTGAGGAATGCCATAGGAAACAGACATGCAAAGCTTCTGCAATTCACCTGAGCCAAATTTACAGCCTTCTCTAACAAACAAGTTACCAAAAGAGACACCATACATTTTAATATTCAAACTTCATTCATAGGTATATCATATTTTCCTTCCCTTAAGTTCCTTATTTCCTCATTTACCAAAAAAAAAAAAATTAATTGGGACCAGGATGTCGACTCCCAGTGGCTGACCACAGTTCAGGTCCTGAACACCTGATAGCTTTCTCTCTGTCTCACACACACGCGCGTGCGCACACACACACGCTTTAGTTTTATACTCCACCATCTCTATCTATTCCCACTTTTTTTTTTTTAATTTATTTTTAGAAAGATTTTTGCTAAAGGGCTTGTGCACTTGCTGGAGACACAGAGAGAGAGAAAGTGAGAAATCCTCCCCGGGGTGGATGGCCCTACTGTAGTCCCTTCTACTCCATTCTCCTCTCTGCATTTTGGGCACACACACATGCACCTGACATGAGTTTCAAGTCTCCAAGTCTTGGACTCAAAACCACGGTTGACCATGTGGGAGTTCTGTGCCTGAACCAGTGAGCTACCTGTGGCCCCTTCTCTCCATCCTTTTATTTTTTTTAATAGAGATTTGCCATAGAGCATGTGTTCTTGCTAGGAAGGGAGACAGATACAGTGAGACAGAAAGTGAGAAATAACTCCCCCATCAGGGGGCATGGCCATGCTACAATCCCTTCTCCATTCTCCTCCTAGGATCTTAGGCATGCATGCACACATGCCCAGTGTGATTTTCAGGTTACTGGGTCTGGGACTTGAACCACAGCTAGCCATGGGGGGACTCCAGCAACATAATCACTATGCCATCTGCAGTACTTCCCTCCACGTTTTTTTTTTTTTTTTTTTTTTTTTTTTTTTTTTTTTTTTTGCTATAGGGTGCATGCACTTGCTGGACAAAGACAAGAGATACAGAAAGCAAGAAATCACTCCCCCACAGTGGATGGCCACACCACAATCCCTTCTCATCCATTCTCCTCTTGGGATTTTGGACACACATGCACATGCACCTGGCATGAGTTTAAGCTGCTGGGTCCAGGACTCAAACTGTGGTAGACTACAGAGTCCAACGATGTAACTGTTATGCCATCTGCTGGCCCCAGCCTCTACCTTTTTTAATGAGAGTTCTTTTATACATGTATAACACAAATAGATTATGTAAATACAAATCTGCTTGCTATCCTGAGATCCTGCAATCTCTTTTTTTAGTCACTTTCTATTTTCCCTGTTGGTAAAGAAGGGAATTCTGCCCTAGAGCGATGGGGATGACCATAGTGTCAACACAGGACAGGTAACAAAGGCAGTCTAATCATTTATGTGATTAGACAACCTAGGAAAGGAGGGCACTGCACACCCTTCAGGGCCACACACTGTACTTAAGAACAGAATGAACCAAAAGC
Organism: Tupaia belangeri chinensis; assembly: GCF_000334495.1. Lineage (NCBI taxonomy): Eukaryota > Metazoa > Chordata > Mammalia > Scandentia > Tupaiidae > Tupaia > Tupaia belangeri. Next base: position 93 of record NW_006160001.1, on the reverse strand, counting down.
CATGCAATGCAGGCTCTATAGAATGAAAAGGGTGGGGTATACCCTGGTTCCTGTGCAGAATGTGATTGGTTGTTTGAATATCCAAGCTGGTAG
>NW_006160000.1:39552-40716 GCF_000334495.1 Tupaia belangeri chinensis | reverse complement strand
CCCAAAATCTTGAGAGGAGAACCAGAGAAGATACAATTTTGTTGTGGCCATTCTCCCTGGGGGTGATTTTTCACTTTCTCTTTCTCTCCCTGGTGAGAACATGTTCCCTATGGCAAAAATAAACCCTAAAATAATAATAAATAAAAGACCATTCAAAAAGATAAATACCAATCAGTAGTCTTTCGACATACATAACAAATTATTATTATTTTTATTTTGCCAGAGGGTCTGTGTGTTCACTGAAAAGGAACAGAGAAACAGAGAGAGAAAAAAACACGAAAGTGCTTCCCCCAAGGGACATGTTCATGCTGCAATCCTGTCTCCATTTCTTTCTCATTTCAGAATTTGGGGCACACATGACACACGCCCTGTTTGTTTTCAAGCTGCCAGGTCCTGGACTCTATCCGCACAGTCAGCTATGTGGGACCCCCCTGCCTTAACCACCAGACCACAGGCTAGCCAGGTTATTGTTAATTATAGTTACCCACTGTGCTGTAGGACACTGGAACTTGTTCTTGTCTTTTGTGTTTGTAATCGACAACCCCCTCTCCTTACCCAATTTTCACCCCAGACTCTATCATTCTCATCTTCTATAAAAAAATTTCACGAGTAAGAATAGGTGATTTTTATCTCTCTGTTTACCTTATGGTTCCTCAACAAGACTAAAATTAGAATATTGAACATTTATATGATCTACCAGCCCCACTACTAGAAAACACCCAAAAGAGAGGAACATCATAGATATCTATACTCTGGTGTTTTTCGCAGCTCCATTCCCAATAGCCAGGATAGGCCATCAACACAGATGGCCATGGATGGATGAACATACAGAGAAAATGTGGTATAGATGCAATGGAATGCTCTTTAGCCTTTAAAAGAATGATATCCATATCCTGTCTTTTGAGGTGATATGGACAAACCTGGAAGATGTGTCAAGTAAAATAAGCAGGCATTTTTTTAAATCAATTTTCCCACAGCTGATTGAGCTTTTAATCAGATGGTGGAATGGTTATGTTGCTGGACTCCCATGTAGTCAAACACAGTTTGAGGGCTGAACCCAGAGGTTTACAACTCATGCCAGGTGTCTGTGTGCCCAAAATCCTGAGAGGAGACTGGAGAACAGGGATTGTGGTGTGGCCATCCCTCCTGGGGGATGATTTCTTG
>NW_006160000.1:38068-39405 GCF_000334495.1 Tupaia belangeri chinensis | reverse complement strand
TCATTTTATTTAACTTTATTTATTTATTTATTTATTTATTTATTTAAATTTGACCAAAGAGGGACAGAGTGAGTGAGAGAGAGAGAGAGAGAGAGCAAGAGAAGGAAAATGAGAAAGCAAGCCACCAGGTCCAGGACTTGAACCATGCTGGCCATGTGGGAGTCCAGCGCCCTTAACCACCATGCCATCTTCCGGCCTCTAAGTTCTAAAATTTTTACAAATAATTTATCAGTTACAAAGACAGTTTGCCCAGCTAAATCACAAAACCATAAACTCAAGATATCCAAATTATGTCTTATTAATAAAACAAGTAAATCAATCTTCACATAGAACTGTAGATAAAGTTGAAAAACAAGGTCTGTTTTGTTTGTTTGTTTGTTTTTAAGAAAGATTTTTTCTATAAGGTGCATGTGTTCACCAGAGAGACAGACAAAGATGGGGAGACAGAAAGAGAGAAATCACCCCCCAGAGGGCATGGCCACTCCACAATCCCTTCTCCTCCATTCTGCTTTTGGGATATTGGGCACGTACACACATGTGCTGGGCATGAGTTTTAAGCTGCCAGGTCCAGGACTTGAAACATGGTTGACCACGTGGGAGTCCAGTGACATAACTATTACACCATCTGCAGATACCAACATAGCTTATTTATAAAAACAAAATGCATTAGTTTAAAAGCTTCAGGTATATTGTTGAATTAACTAGAATAGCCATGTTTCTTCCAAGTATGATTTTATTACACCATAGATAAGGTCCTTCCCATCTGACCCAGACACCACCCACTTCTCCAATCTCGTTTTTCTAAATCCCTTCTTTTCTGACTTTCCACTTATTTATTTCTCTCAGCCTCTTCTTTACTCTCCAGCCTTGTACCTCCTCTTTGCTATATCTGGGCAGCTCCTCTTCTACCTTCAGCTAAGTCTTGCTCAACCTCCCACTCAGTGTAAAGGCTCTTCCTCGGATGCACGTCATTCATCTCTAACCCAAGCTTGTCTTTGCCAGTCCTTGTCACAGAACTCAGGAACACTTACCACACATTATAAACACTTCCTGATTTACACATTTTATTTCTTGTTGGGCACTTACATTCAGTAAGCTATAAATGAGGTAAATATGGCAGCTGCATTTGCCTTGTATACCCCAAGCCTTGCACAGAGCCGAGATATGGGCCCCACAGTGGAGAGGCCTCTGTGCAGCACTGAGAAGTCTCCACTGGGCTCTCAGCCAACCCTGCACTTGCTCACCCCAAGATGGGTGGATGAGTGTCCCCTTAGAATCTGTGCCCTAACATCACTCTTGCCTTTGACCAGCAAGAGAGAGTGAAATAAGAAAGCAAG
>NW_006160000.1:32796-37993 GCF_000334495.1 Tupaia belangeri chinensis | reverse complement strand
GCCGCGTGTCCGTACGCAAGGCAAGGCTGGGCCCCTGGGTGGGAGGGGCTGGACACCCTGGGTAGGGGTGGGTATGGGGCCCTGGTGGTTTCAGGACCCTCCCCAGAGGGAGAACGGGGTGTCTCTCTGCTTCTTTTCTTGCCCTCCTGCCCTGGTGCTCTAGTTTGGGGAGACAGCAAGGCCCCTGGAGTCCCTAGTCACCTGTTGCTTGTGTCCTTTGCAGGAGCTGAAAGGCGGGAAAACTTATTCCAAGGTAAGGGGCTGTGTGGAGGGGCGGGGTGGGAGGGGCCACAGGACAGGCATGAGAGAAGCTTCCAGAAAGACATCCAGCCCCCTCTCGCCCAGTCAGGAGATCCAGCCCAGTGTGAGATGAAATATCTTTATTGGTGTTCTCTGTAGCAGGTGCCTGTTGCAACATGAATAGTTCTAAGTTCCTGGAGTAAGAGGGCCGATTTTCATCACCCTCCCTCTCTCTAGGCCTTCTCCCAGGATGCCACTGCCATTGAGATTGAGATCTTTCCAGATCTTTTACAAAAAAAAAAAAAAATGCAATATGTCATACATACAGAGCAGTGAATAAAAACGTGTGCACATGGCTTAAAGACACATCCGCCTTTACTGTGTATCGGTTTGCATGGAGACATGTCCCTTTTTAAAGAATTGCTTATTTACTTTATTTACAGTTATTATTTTTAAGTTTGCTTTTGCTATAGGGCGCGTGTGCTCACTAGTAAGAGACAGACAGAGAGAGGGAAAGTGAGAAATCTCCCCCAGGGGAGATGGCCACACCACAGTCCCTTCTACTGCATTCTCCTCTCGGGATCTGGGGCGTGCATACATGTGCGCCCAACATGAGTTTCAAGCCTCCAGTCCATTCTCACACCGCAGTTGGCCACGTGGGAGTCCAGCACCTTAGCCTCCACACTACTTCCAGCCCTTTTAACGGTATCTCTAAAAGGAATGGTTGAATGGTTGTCCCATATTTGCAGCCTATTAGAATTTGACTTGTGAATTATGGCTGTGCAAATATCTCACCAGTCTTTGCCTTCGTCCTTATGACATTCTCACAGGACCTGCAAGTCACACACAGAGGAGTGCCAAGCGAGGGTCGAGGAGCCATCGATTATTGAAGCAGCTGGAGCTGGATTTCCCAGTGCCGAGGATCTGGTTAGTTTGTTTGTGACACCTAGTCTGGATGGAAAGGCTCCACCTCCGAATCTCTGTGCCAGCATCCCCAGTGTGTGACTTGGTATGAGACTAAAGCAATGGAAGGGTTTTAACACACACAAGAGGAAGCAAAGGAGCCGCCTCCTGCATGGACCTCATGCATGCTCTCAAAGCCCGCGTCTACCTCCGAGGAAATGTATCATCGCCAGAATTCCAAAATCCAAAAGGTTGGATTAGCCTTCTCCTTGGGGAGGTAGAGACTGAAGAAAAACCACAAGGAAGACTAGATAGGCTGACTCCTATATTTTAAAATTGAACATTTATGATGCCTGCTTTTTCTACTGCCAGAGAGTGTGTACCCTTGCTAGAGAGAGACAGGCAGTTAGAAAGCACTCCCCAGTGGGACATGGTCATGTTGCAATCTTTTCTCCTCCATTTCTCTGTCCTAACAGAATTTTGGGCATGCACATGTGTGCCTGGAATGCATTTCTTTTTCTTTTATTTATTTAAAAATAAATTTTTGCCAGAGGACATGTGTGCTCACCAGAGAGAGAGAGACAGAGAGTAAAATGGAGAAAGCATCCCACAATCCTTTTTCTTCCATTCCTCCCTCCTTTGGGGAGTTTGGGCACATACACACACCTACCATATTTCTCCAGCCACCAGGACTTGAATTGTATAGTCAGCCATGTGGGATCTATCTGCCTTCACCACCACACCACGGACTGGCCATGCCCAGTGTGTTTGTCAAGCCAACAGGGCTGGACTCCAACCCCAGTCAGCTGTTGGAGCTTCACTTCTCTGCTAGGGACTGATCTGAGTACTGCTTAGCGTCTTGTCCCCCAGTGTAGCAGGAAGGCTTCCTCCATCTTGTGACCCTCACAGTTTCCTCACAGTAGTGGGCTGGGTCAGCCTCAGAGCATCTCCCAGTACTTGCTTCATCTTGTCCTTGTGGAGACTGAAGACGAACGGGTTCAGGAGGGGCGTGAAGATACAGCTCCAGACAGAGGCCCATTTGTTGAACAGGAGGGCTGGAACATCTGACAAATAGATGTAAAAAAAGATGGAGCTGGGGAGGAACAGGGAGACAAAGCATTAATGGCACAAAGAGGTGTGGTATTATCTGTTGAAGATATTTTGTAGTTTTATCAACAGTACTAGGGAGAAATGTTCACCTGTTGAAATATCCATTTTGTAAGAGAAATAATAATGTGATTGAATGTATGGAAGAAAACAAAATTTAAAAAAAAAGATGGAGCTGTCACAGACGATAACCACCACCATGAAGTACAAGGTGCAGGTGGAGAATGCTTTCCTTCTCTCGGCAGCGGTGGGGGTCTGGAGGACCATGGCAAGTAAGCAGGCGTAGGAAACTGAGGTCAGGCCCAGCGAGCCCAGCAGCACTGAGGTGGACAGCACAAAAGCCACGAGCTCCAGCAGGCGGGTGTCCCTGCAAGATAACTCAGCAACCTGTCAAAGAAGAAGTGGTTGATGCCATTGGGGCCACAGAAGGGCAGGCTGGCCATGAAGATGGTAGGGCAGAGGACCCAGAGGAAGCCAGCTAGCCAGGAGGCCAGCACCAGTTGGCAACAGACACGGTCACTCACCAGGGTCTCATAGTGGAGCGGGTGGCAGATAGCCAGGTGGTCCAGAGACATGACGGCCAAGAGAAAAGTCTATCATGCCTAGAAGGAAGTAGAGGTAGGACTGAATTATGCAGCTGGCAAATGAGATGGTGTGATCCCCCATGAGAGTGATGACCAGCATCTTGGGAACCACGACAGAGGGACAGTTTCTGCAGGAAGAAGTACATCTGTGTGTGCAGGCAGTGGTCCACCCAGCTGAGGGCAATGATGAGCAGGTTGCCTGTGGCTGTTACCACATAGGCCACCATCAGCCCCAGGAACAACAGGGCTTACAGGACATGATTCCTGGGGAATCCCAGGAGGACAAACCCTGTTACCTGGGTCCAGTTTTCAGGGCACAGCTTCAGAAACTTGCAGGGGAAATGAAACAGAACTTTGTAGCCAGTCTATAGCTACTAGTCATCATATAATCAGTCAGCAAAACAGGGCTGAGTGTCCAGCACTTCCTCACATTCTGAGGGCATACTGATCTATATTTCTTTCTTTTCCTTATTTTTAAAGAGGGACTTTTGCTATAGGACATGTGTGATCCTTGGAGCAACAGAGAGAGAGAGAGACAGAGAGACAGTAAACAAGAAATCATCCCCCAGGGAGGATGGCGATGCTGCAATCCCTTCTCTTCTGCTATCCTTTTGGGATTTTGGCACTCAAGTGAAAGTGCTTAGCATGAGTTTCAAGCCACTGGGTCAAGGACTCTAACCACAGTTGACCATGTGGGTGTCCAGCACCTTAATTACTGTACCCCCTGCTGGCCCCATACTGAAATATATTTCTTCCTGTGAGTGATTTTCAAAGAGTGAAACAAATTTCAATAGCAAGTGGTATAGCAATAACGAGGATGGATGAAACAGTGATTGTGTATTAGAAAATTTATATACAATTTTCTTTTCTTCCCCCTGCCATCCTTAAAAGTAGACTTTACTGGTCACATAGATAAGGAAAAAATGACTGAGGAAGAATAAGTAACTCTTTTATGATCAAATAGGGAGCATGAGGTAGAGGCAGGCTCTCATCCCAAGCCTCTGTGATGCCCACACACATGCTACTCCACTGTTTTGCTTAGTCACATGAACAGGGCGGCCTTGAGGAATCCAGAAGAATGGAGGGTCAGAGAAGATCTCACAGGATAAATACACCAGGAATAAAATTGTCCTGGTATCAGGAACTCTTGCTTCAGTAGTTGTGACCTTTATGTATCCCATCTTGACATAAAATAAAAGAATTTTAAGGGCCAGCAGATGGCATAGGGTTACGTCATTGGACTCCCACATTACTGCCCATGGTTCTAGTCCTGGACCCAGTGGCTTAAAACTGTTAAATTAAACTACTTTGGCCTAAAATGGACACTGTATTCCCACATTTGAATTCCTACAGATAAGCCAAAATTGTATATATTAAGCTGTTTTTTTGGTCTAGTTGCTTTTAAACTGTGTTCACGTAAACTTGAGAGTGTAACCAACCCAAATCGCTTCCCTACCTCATTCTTTCACTTTCGTTTTTGTAAATTACGTTCCCGTTCCTGTACATGTCACTTTCCTTTTCCAGAACTTAAATGCCATGTAGCCACGAGGCTAGCTGGAGTTATCCTGAAATCTGGGGACAATTGCCCAATTTAAATTGTGTTAAAATTTACTCAATTAAAAACTCTACTCTATTAAATTGGCTTATTTTATTTTATTTGAACAGTTCTAGTGTCAGAAGTGGGATTTGAAGAACTTCCAGTGACCCCCAGGAGCAGCAGGTGACCAAGTGAGGTACCCACAGGACCCTTTGTTATCTATTGCTCTCTCATAGCAACTGGAGATTGTGGGTAAGTTCTCTCTCATGTTTGAGCTCCATGGACTTATGTTTAGAGTTCTCTGAGTTTTATATGAGCAAATTTTGGTCCATACTACATTTGGAATTGCAACAAAAACTGGACTGAGTCCAGGATTGGATTGGATTAGGTAATTAACTGAATTGAATCCAGTTGTCTGACTCTGTCAGACAGAAACGAGCAATAAGTGACTATTACTGTGGCAAATGCAACAAAATATTATGTTCAACATCTTAGTTTTCTTTTTATTTTTTGCATTTTTTTTTTTTAAAGCATTAGCTAAACTGGTCAAGGAAAGCTCAGAGCCAATGTCAGAATAAATTATTTCCCACTTTGGTTCTTGTTGGTTTAAAGAGACTAGAAATTTATATAAAAAATAGAATTCCTAACTCTAAAAATTGAAGTACTTCCTGAAAGCGCCAATATTTACAAAGTGGTGAGATCTTAGTAACATAATTTAAAATTACTATGGCCATTAAGAATTCCCTGGGGCTAGCTGGTGGTGTGGTGGTTGAGATGCTGGACACGGTCAACAGCAGTTTGAGTCCTGGACCCAGCGGCATGCTTT
>NW_006160000.1:31912-32623 GCF_000334495.1 Tupaia belangeri chinensis | reverse complement strand
ATTAATTTTATTTGATCTCTTTTAAGACTCTTAAATTGTACATATTAAGCAAATATTTAGAGCTAGAACAATTATGGCAAAATTAACAATTAAAAAGTAATGCTAAAATGTACATTATTAAGTGTACATACAAAAATAAAACCAGATTATTCATTATTTCAATAGACTCAGAAACTATCTAATTATATCAGGGAATCCGTCACAGCATTAAGCAGTTTCTATTCTGGGCAAGCAAGAAAAATATGACCAGATTCAGTTCTTTGTAAGGAGCATAAAAATAAGCAATAATTGGCAAGATTGCGAAAGCCAGGATGGAACTGATCAAGACAACTTTTAATTCCTCAATTTAATACAAGTATCTATAAAGACTCCACAGAGTTAAAATATATACAGCATTCTCATTTTGGGGGGAATGTGAAAAATCATTAAAAATCTTTTCAAAAAATGAAAATCTTTTGTGTGTTTATGTCCATACATGCATGTTATGTGGTATGTTGTATGTCTATGTAATAAAGGATCTTAAAAATTCTATTCAATTTATTAAAAAAGCACTAATACAAATTAATTTAAATACTTTTCAAGTTCATGTAACTTAAAATCATTGACAAATAATATGACTTCAAATATAGTAAAAAAGAATTTAAAAAGAATCTCCACAGATTCCGACATATACTTTGTCGAATAATTAGTAATCAGCCAACATAATATTTG
>NW_006160000.1:875-2267 GCF_000334495.1 Tupaia belangeri chinensis | reverse complement strand
AAGTGAAAGTGCTTAGCATGAGTTTCAAGCCGCTGGGCCAGGGACTCTAACCACAGTTGACCATGTGGGTGTCCAGCACCTTAACTACTGCACCCCCTGCTGGCCCCATACTGAAATATATTTCTTCCTGTGAGTGATTTTCAAAGAAACAAATTTCAATAGGAAGTGGTATAGCAATTACGAGGAGGACACACTGATTGTGTATTAGAAAATTTATATACAGTTTTCTTTTCTTCCCCCTGCCATCCTTAAAAGTAGACTTTACTGGTCACATAGATAAGGAAAAAATGACTGAGGAAGAATAAGTAACTATTTTATGATCAAATAGGGAGCATGAGGTAGAGGCAGGCTCTCATCCCAAGCCTCTGTGATGCCCACACACATGCTACTCCACTGTTTTGCTTAGTCACATGAACAGGGCGGCCTTGAGGAATCCAGAAGAATGGAGGGTCAGAGAAGATCTCACAGGATAAATACACCAGGAATAAAATTGTCCTGGTATCAGGAACTCTTGCTTCAGTAGTTGTGACCTTTATGTATCCCATCTTGACATAAAATAAAAGAATTTTAAGGGCCAGCAGATGGCATAGCGGTTACATCATTGGGCTCCCACATTACTGCCCATGGTTCTAGTCCTGGACCCAGTGGCTTAAAACTGTAAAATTAAACTACTTTGGCCTAAAATGGCCACTGTATTCCCACATTTGAATTCCTACAGATAAGCCAAAATTGTATATATTAAGCTGTTTTTTTGGTCTAGTTGCTTTTAAACTGTGTTCACGTAAACTTGAGAGTGTAACCAACCCAAATCGCTTCCCTACCTCATTCTTTCACTTTCGTTTTTGTAAATTACGTTCCCGTTCCTGTACATGTCACTTTCCTTTTCCAGAACTTAAATGCCATGTAGACACAAGGCTAGCTGGAGTTATCCTGAAATCTGGGGACAATTACCCAATTTAAATTGTGTTAAAATTTACTCAATTAAAAACTCTATTAAATTGGCTTGTTTTATTTTATTTGAACAGTTCTAGCGTCAGAAGCGGGATTTGAAGAACTTCCAGTGACCCCCAGGAGCAGCAGGTGACCAAGCGAGGTACCCATAGGACCCTTTGTTACCTATTGCTCTCTCATAGCAACTGGGGATTGAGCTCTATGGACTTATGTTTAGAGCTCTCTGAGTTTTATATGAGCAAATTTTGGTCCATACTACGTTTGGAATTGCAACAAAAACTGGACTGAGTCCAGGATTGGATTGGATTAGGAAATTAACTGAATTGAATCCAGATGTCTGACTCTGTCAGACACAAACTAGCAGTAAGTGACTATTACTGTGGCAAATACAACAAAATATTTTTATGTTCAACATCTTAGTTTTCTTTTTATTTTTTGCAT
>NW_006160000.1:0-448 GCF_000334495.1 Tupaia belangeri chinensis | reverse complement strand
ATTAATTTTATTTGATCTCTTTTAAGACTCTTAAATTGTACATATTAAGCAAATATTTAGAGCTAGAACAATTATGGCAAAATTAACAATTAAAAAGTAATGCTAAAATGTACATTATTAAGTGTACATACAAAAATAAAACCAGATTATTCATTATTTCAATAGACTCAGAAACTATCTAATTATATCAGGGAATCCGTCACAGCATTAAGCAGTTTCTATTCTGGGCAAGCAAGAAAAATATGACCAGATTCAGTTCTTTGTAAGGAGCATAAAAATAAGCAATAATTGGCAAGATTGCGAAAGCCAGGATGGAACTGATCAAGACAACTTTTAATTCCTCAATTTAATACAAGTATCTATAAAGACTCCACAGAGTTAAAATATATACAGCATTCTCATTTTGGGGGGAATGTGAAAAATCATTAAAAATCTTTTCAAAAAATGA
>NW_006159999.1:1622446-1643425 GCF_000334495.1 Tupaia belangeri chinensis | reverse complement strand
CTGTACTAATAGTCTCAGTACCATCTTACCCCTTACTAATAGTCTCAGTAATGCTTGCAACAGTCATTTTAAATGGGTATTTTTTAGCTTCTTCCTTCAGGAAAAGAACATCAGGTTAGAGAATTAAAATAATTTTCATGAAAATCATCCGTTGTTGGATTTTTTTGGTATATAGTTTTTGCCATAGGGTGTGTGCACATGCCAGAGAGACACCGAGAGAAACGGAGAGAGGAAAAGTGAGAACTCACCCCCCAAAGGGGGATGGCCACACCACAATCCCTTCCACTTCGGTCTCCTCATGGGACTTTGGGCACGCATGTACTTGTGCCCAGAGTGACTTCCATGCCACCGGGTCTGAGACTTGAATCACAGTCAGCAATTCGAGAGTCCAGTTCCTTAACCATCATGCCACTTGCTGGCTCCCATCGACAGATTCTGATAAAATATCCAAATATATTTCAATACAAATTAACTTTCTTCCCTTAATTATTGCGATTACTGTAATTTAAGCCCATGGAAATAGAAAGTGGCTTGTATCTCAGGAAGCATGTAGCTAGCTGTCATGTGCATGCATTTCAAACTAAGAGAAGTCTGAGAAATTACGACAGACTTTACATGATGCATTTGAAATAAATTTTTATATAATAGCAATATAATACTATGTTTTGATCTAGTAATGAAACTTTAATATAAGAATTATGAGTCATTGATCAGAAGGTCACGGGCTAAGCACTTTCGCATACGATAGAGTGGTATGACATTTACACGTTATCTTTGCCGACTAAGTATTATGCTGTTGTCACTTCCTTAAACAAGTGAGGAAATTGCAGAGAGGTTAAAGTTTTGGGGCGGCTGAATTCCACGTGGCCAACTGTGTGGCTTAAAAAACATGCCGGGTGCCTCGAACCCCAAAAGGAGGAAGAAGTGGAATCGGAGGGATGGTGGTATGACCATCCCCCATGGGCGATGCTTTCTCATCTGCATCCCTCCTTCCTCGTTTCTCTATCTCCAGCGAATGTACTTGCCTTCTGACATGAGCATAAAATAATGTCTACAAGGTCACACAGATAGGACATCCAAGAACAGTCATGGTAGCTCCAGAGTCTCGCGCTTAGCTGCGGGATGAGGAGACTCGTACCCGAGCAATGTGATCTCACCCACTTACAATGAAAGATTGCATGTCTCCACACTTCCCGCCAGGTGTTACTGCTTAGCCTTAATTGAGTGAACTGCATAGTACTGAATTAGCATTGGAGACACTCTATTAACTCATGCTCAGCTTACTGAAGACACTGATGGCAACACATGGAAACATCCGGATGCAGTTACGTGGCCGTACGCCGTCTCCTGTGGGTGACATTCCTGGAGCAATGAGAACACCCAGCGCTATGACTCTCCAATGAAAGGGAGCATGATAGCAATGGAGTGTACTCGATGGGTCTGGAGTGTTCTGTGGTTCCAGGAAATGAAGAAGTGTCCCATGATGGGGACATGACCAAAGAACAGAGAGGCCAGCTGTAAGAACTGCAAACGGTGACATACAGGCCCTCTGGGACAATTGTGACCTGTAGTACAGAATAAATACACGTAAGTTCTTATTTAGATGAAGAAGTGATGGAATTGATAGGTAAATGGGCAGTGGATGAAGGAAATCCTCCATACAGAGAAGTTCCAAACACTTTATGTATAGACTCTGCTCTCATGGAACTAGGTTAACTTCCAACCTTTTAAGCGTAAGCTGCACACAACGACTTCCTTCCAAAGTGCATAGTATGGAAGAGGGAAAACGGGCGACTTCTAGTAGAGAAGAATGAACAACCTGCCCCTGCCCCGTGAGTGAAGTCAACATGATCATTGGTAAAGCCCACTCAATAAACTCTTGCTACGTTGTGCTGAGAACGACACTTGATATTCCCAAAACACGTAACGCTAGTCCAATAATGAGAAAAACCGTAACTAAAGGACACGCTGCAAAATATCTGAGCAGTGTTCCTCATGGCAGTTATGCTCATTAAAAACAAGAAAAGTCTGAAAAGTCATGACAGTAAACAGTAACCTGGGCCAGCTTATGGTGTAGTGGTCGAGGTGCTGGACCTCAACCACGTGGCCGACTGCGGTTCCAGTCCCAGACCTGGTGGCTTGAAACTCACATCGGTGCCTGAGAGAAGAATGGAGGATAAGGGATTACACTGTGGCCACCTTCTGGGGGCGTCATTTCTCGCTTTCTGTCTCTGTCTCTTAATAAACATAAGTAACCTACAGCAAAAATCTCTCCAAAGAAATTGAGTCGCCTAAGGAGATGCAATGACTACAGGGTTATATAGCACACTGGAATAAAAATGAGTACCAGAGGAAAACTGAGTAAAGCATGGATTCAGTGAAGGTCTCCTGCTGTCCTGGTGTACCTCAGTGGTGTTGGTGTTAACAGGAGGGAAACTGCTGTGAGCTTTAGCTCGCACCTGTGCACTCTTCTTGCCAATTTTTTTTCTCTAAAAATATATTGCTTAATTACACATATGGTAATGAAAATGAATCATTTACTAGAGATCTGGCTTTATCCAGCCATAGGAAATTTCAAATTACATTTGGCTAATAGGTTTTCTCTGATTTTTAATTGTTAAAAATGATTTCTCTTTTGCATTTGATTGCTGTACCTCTTTGGGGAGTACGATATGGTTTCTTAGGGCATGCACGCAGTGGGTGATAGTCGGATTGAGAATATCGCCAGATTCATTGTATTCAACGAAGAATATTACCTTTTCCTTCATACCTTCATTTCTGTGCTTCTAATTTTTTGTTATTTTTATTTCGTTTTATTTTTTTAAAAACAGATAAGATTGACAACGACCTTTTAAAGACTCTGTGGTGGTATACTATTCCATAACCTTTTTGTTTACATTCATTCTCGCCTCTACGAAATGCTTTTTCCTAAACCGTTCCCACCTACTCCCTAAGTGGTCTCTGGTATCTACAATTGCTTCCTGTACTCTTTCTTAGAGTCTTCTGATTTTGCCATACAAGACAAACTTGAGACAGAGCAGCGAAAGCGCTCTGCAGTCAGCACCGTCATGATGTGACCCTCCTCTGCTTCTCCCTCCTGTGGGATCTGCAGATGTATACTCAGGCGCCCAGATCTGGGATTTGAACCCCAGCTGACCACGTAGAGTCTGGTTCCCTTTATCCCCAGGCGATTGGAGTCAACTCACCAATTATTTGAAATAAAAAAAAAATATATGAAATGATCAGTAGCACCAAGTGACTGTTCTGGGACAGGAATCATCTTCCGGCAAATTAGTGTGCTTACATCACAGATGGGGATAGGCAATGGACTCTTCAGAGTAAATACAAATTAAGACACATATGGAAACAAACAAACAAAACTCTGAATTTTTGTGTAGCTCTTGCTGCTCAAATGACTGCTTTTTTAAAAATTTAATTTAATTTCCTATGATTACTTTTTTTTTTTTTTGGAGAGGTTTTTGCTATAGGGCGCTTGTGCTCGCCAGACAGACAGAGAGAGACAGACAGATGGAAAGCGAGAAATCACCCCCCAGGGGGATGGCCACGCCGCAATCCCTTCTCCTCCGTTCTCCTCTTGGGATCACATGTGCCCGGTGTGAGTTTTTAAGCCACCGGGTCTGGGATGCGAACCACAGTCAACTACATGGGAGTCCAGTGACATAGCCATTACGCTAACTGCTGGTCCCACTATGATTACTTTTTAATGTGACCAGAAACAGACACAGAGAGAGAGAGGGAAAGTGACAAAGCAAGCTGTCAGTTCCTGGACTTGAACCATGGTCAGCCATGTGGGAGTCCAGCAGCTTAAACACCAAACCACCTGCCAGTCCCATCAAATAATTGCTTTTGCAGAAAAAGAAAGGATTGGGGGTTACAAAACCTAAGTCTCAATAAAATTTGAAATTAAAATATGATTGAGGGGACCAGCAGATGGCGTAATGGTTGTCGCTGGACTCCCATGTACCTGACCGCAGTTCGAGTTCTGGGCCCAGGGGCTTAAAACTCATGCTGGGTGCATGTGCATGCATGCCCAAGATCCCGAGAGGAGAAGGGAAGAGAAAAGATTGTGATGTGGCCATCCCTCCTGGAGGGGTGGTTTCTCACTTTCTGTCTCTCTGTCTCTCTCTGTCTCTTTTGAGTGCATGTGCCCTTTAGCAAAAATCTCTCTCAAAAAATTCTGATTTGTAAGAAGAGATGCTGTTCCAGGTTATGCCAGGCTCAGGGTTAATTATTGGCCCAGTTAGTGAAGACACACTGGTGAGAGGATTAGAGAGAACTTAAATGCTGGCTGTTTAGCAGGCTCTGCCTTAGAGAAATTCAGCAGGCTCTGCCTTAGAGAAAGCCCTGGGGATGGGATGGAAAGAAGATACACCTAGGGTGGGATATTCGAGCACCATCCCGCTACCTTGGAGGCATGGCAAATTCAGAAATAGACAGATGATCCTGGAGTAGAAATGACTGTCTTGTGAACTGCTTAGTGGAAGTGTTGCTATAGATTACATTAAATATGGAGAGGCCCTGCTTTTTACCACTTCAGTGGAACTTAAGTGGCACTTATGTGATCAGTGGCAGGGGACAAGCAGCAAGATCGGGGAGAAGACTGCACAGCAATTAGCAAAGACAAGCTACGGCGAGTATGTCTGAGGCAATTCCAGTTTCCCCCTTCCTCCGACAGAGCACGCCTCCCCCTGCACACACCACCCCTGCCCTGCCCCGTCTCTGAGTGAGCTACTGACTTGCTTCGATGCAGTTCAGGGAATGGGTAGAAGCGGTCAGTTGACCACGTCTGGAATCTAGCTAAACTGTCAGAATTAGGTTTCTGCACAAAAATTGCGATGAGTTTTAAGAAAAAAAATGATATTCTTTGCACATTTACATGTTTATAATATTTTTTATCTAAAACTCTTCCTGACATTTGCAGTTGTATAAATGCTATGGCAACGTGTAAGGTGGAGCTGCTTCATTTTTTTTTTTTTTAATTTTTTTTAGGTTTTTGCCATAGGCTGTATGAGCTAGCTGGAGAGAGACAGAGAGAGAGACAGAGAGAGACAGAGAGAGAGACAGAGAGAGGAAAAGTTAGACCCCCCCTACTAGAGGGGATGGCCACACCCCAATCCTTTCTACTCCCTTATCCTTTTGGGATTCGGGGTATGTGTGCACATGTGCCCAACATGGTTTTCAAGCTGCTGAGTCTAGACTCCAACCACGATCGGCCATGTAGGAGTCCAGCGCCTTAACCATCATGCCACCTGCTGGTCCCAAAATGCTTGATTTTTGTGCTTCTCTGAACCCTGGTTTTCTTAACTTCAGAGTTACAGTGTCTGAGGCAGTTGCTCAAACCCAGAGGGAATAACTAGTACAGTGGAAGAAAGTAAGAATGCATTCGGGTCTGCTCCTTCCCCAAAGATGATCCGTATTTTATTTATTATTTTTTTTTTTTAGAGAGGTATTTGGTATAGAGCACATGCACTGGCTCGAAAGACAGAGAGACAGAAAGTGAGAAGTCACACCCCAGGGGGAATGGCCATGGCACAGTCCCTTCTCCATTCTCTCTTGGGATTTCGGGCATGCACACACATGTGCCCGGTGTGAGCCTGAAGCCACTAGGTCTGGGACCCCAACCGCGTTGACTACGTGGGAGTCCGCGATGTAACCATTACACCATCTGCTGATCCTTTCAGATACATTTCACTTTAGAGTAAGGATGGTAGCTCCAATTAAGTAATTTCGTCGAAAGTCAAACATACTCAGCAGGACTCACTGGCACAATGGCGGGCCCATCAAACACACATGCAGCGGCTCCATCCGGAGACCTGAGTTCAAGTTCCACCTCTGCCGGGAATGAGCGGTGTGACCTTGAGAAACCCACTTCAGTGTTGCAAACGTCAGTTTCTTCTGTAAAATGGCAGTGGGTGGCCTGTAACGTTCTCTTTCTCTCTAAAAACACACTGATGCTGTTTCTTCCCCCAAACACAACTACCATATTCAGTCAAAATCTGTTATAGCACATTGATCTTCTAACAAGGTTGGCTCCTGCTACTTATCTGGCGGGAACATCCTTACCTCGAGCACCAGCATTCTAAAGGGATTTATACACGGCATTATTCCTGAGAAGTGTGCCTTTGGCAGAGGCAAATAGAAATTGCAAAGCAAAATTAGGCTTGTGCATATTTTGCTGGAGAAAGAACACCTCTCTCCCTCTGTGTTCTAGCCTTTAAAATTTCAATTTTTGCCTCTACTAGCCAAAGGAAACTACACGTTGTGCAATTATTCAGTGAAAATGCAAGTGTTGCTAGAAAAATCTGGAAAGCTCTAAGGTTTCATAAAATATGAGTTTTTTTTTTTTAAAGAAATAGGGCATTAAACTAAGTATTTCAACAGCATTACAAGACAAACAGCTAAATTAAAGGGTGTTTATCATAAACTTGTACGCCAGAAAAATCCTCTGTTAAATTATCTGGATGCATTAAGAAGGCATAGCGGGATCAGTTGGCATAATGGCTATGTCGCTGGACTCCCATGTAGTCAACAGTGGTTCGAGTCCCGGAACCAAGTGACTTAAACTCACGCCAGGCACGTGTGCGTGCGTGCCCAAGATCCTGAGAGGAGAATGGAGGAGAAGAGATTGCAGCATGGCCATCCCCCCTGGGGGGTGATTTCTCGCTTTCTGTCTCTCTGTCTCTGTCTTTCTGGAGAGCACATGCACCCCATAGCAAAACCCTCTCGGGGAAAAAAAAAAAAAAAAAAGCATAGTATTTAAACTGTTTCCAAACATTTAACTTTGGGTTGCTTAGAAGCATTTTGCACTTCTCTTTCTTTTTCTGCTCCCTCTCAAGGAGCTCTCATCCATACCCGAGGTAAACATCTCCTTAGCTGTGCTACTTGACTTCCTGTCTGAATGACAGGCTGAGACATGCAACTCTACATGGCTATTTTGGTTGGAGTTTCTGAGCTATCACAAACAAATGACTATAAAGTGTCTTTGATTCTGGCTTCTTCTAGTTTCAGCTTTCCTAACTTAGAAAACGGAGCCAGTATATCCCAGACACTCACCCCAGAAATCTAGTTGTTAATTTCCGTAATTTTCTTTCCCTCGTTTATATCCAATCCGTCAGCAGATCTTCCCAGTCTAACGTCCACAGCAGGCCTTGCACAGGGCATGCCTCTGGGCCTCCCTCCAGCAAGTCCTCATCTCATCTTTGAACCACCTTGCCCATCCCCCACTGTAATCCAGGTTCCACTCAGTAGAGTGGTAAATTAATGAAAGAATTAATTTCTTTAAAATCTAAAGAAAGTCTGTTGCTCCCTATTTATTTTACGATTGGCCCAGTACATAAAAATAAGCAGGAACTAGGGCCAGCTGATGGTGTAGTGATTATGGCGTGGACTCCGATGTGGCTGAACGCAGTTTGAGACCCAGACCTGGCAGCTTGAAAATCTCACTAGGAGTACATGTGTGCATACCCCAAAAGCCAAGAGGAGAACGGAGGAGAAGGGGTTGCAGCATGGCCATCCCCTTGGAGTGATTTCTCAGTTCCCTCCCACTGTCTGTCTTTCCCCCTCTCGTAAGTGCACATGCCCAATGGCAAACACCTTAAAAATAATACAGTGAATAAGCATGAGCCTTTATTCCTCATCTCCCAGGAGGCTGGCTCTGTCTGTTATGACCTGTTGCTTCTTCAACCCCAGGCTGTAGTTTCCACCTCACGCACGGATGACAGCCTTGCTGATCTGTTTTCAGGGTGCAGAGCATATTAAATTCTTTCCTGGCTCAGAGGTTCTTTGCAGGACGCTCCTGTTTGGAAGCTCCCCCTTTCCCTCTTTGCTTATTTTTCTCTTATGTTTCAGCGTGTTACCTTTCACAGACCTTCAGTGAGTCCTTCCTGAAATCAAGGTTGCCTGCCTCGTGCCTTAACTATCTGCTGGGTTGCTGGAAAAGTCTTGACGTAGTTGTACTTTTTCTATGGCTTTTCTGACGACCCAGTAGCTCAGCAGTTTGTTTCCTCCTTCGGAACATTTATAAAGGGTGTCATCACTGTATGAATAAGCTCCTCAAGGTCAGGGGATGGAGCAGCTCTGAAACTGGACACTCTCGAGGAGTGTCACCTCCAGACACCTCCCTGAGGAGGCCACACAGCTTGTGCCTGGGCCTGGGCCTGGCTGGCTGAGCAGAGGGCGGT
Organism: Tupaia belangeri chinensis; assembly: GCF_000334495.1. NCBI lineage: Eukaryota > Metazoa > Chordata > Mammalia > Scandentia > Tupaiidae > Tupaia > Tupaia belangeri. The sequence goes on along the minus strand of NW_006159999.1, from coordinate 1,635,224 downwards.
GTTGTATTTCTGTCTCTCTTCTGTGTCTCTGTCACTCAGGGGATGGATAAGCTGTAAAAGATGATCTCTTCATTCGTCACCTATTTCTCCCCCTAGACTGTAAATCCCACACGGTTAGATCACACTTACCTTACTCATGCTGCAGACTCTAGGCTACATCCATCCGCTAGAGAACACAGGGTGCAAAACAAACAGCTTCCGCGTATTGAATAAAATACTGGCTCTGTCAGAGCACGAGGCATTCCTCTTGAAGGGAAGTACCTGTGGGTTTGCTTCTATCTGACTATGAGACATTCAGGGACAGTGAGAGGAGGGGCCTTAGATGATAGGGTGTAAAATGAAGTACATGACCGGATATGGGCCTGAGAGCGATGCTACTTAGCTCCCAGGAAGACGGGGAACTTGCACAGACGGGAACTTGCACTACCGCCAAGCTATCAGCAAGCCCAGTGGCCGTGCACGAGTTAAAACAAGAAACTGACCACCCTCGAAAACCATCCCGGCCACCCTCCCATTTTTCAAAGTCTGTGCTTTCAAAATTAGATGCCAGTAACAACAGCAGAGCAAAGGAAATAACAAAGACCACACATCAGTTTCCCCATCAGTGTAAACAGACTGAAATTATTTACCGCTGGTACTGTCAGGACAAATTTTCTCATAAGTTTCCATCAGGCATTTTCACTGACAGCAGAACAATACCAACATTATTTCCACTAAGGGTAGAAAATGAAAGTGGCTATCAGGCCCACGAGGCATCGGGATTTAGGAAACAAACTGGTGGGAGGAACGATGACTATTTCCAGTCCGCATGCCCTTGGGGAGGACCCAGTGAGTGAAGAGTCTTCTCCAGAGCGCAGCGTCGTCGTAGGTCACCCTGGGTCGGAAATGAAGGCAGTGGTCCCTCCCCGAGTAGGCGTAGCTCCCGGCTTCGCCCTTGCAGCCCCCTTCCGAGGCCAGTGAGTGGAAGGCTGGCAGGGTGTTCACACCAGGGATGCACCTGCGGGATGGTCTCCATGTTAGTGTCTGCTTTGCAATCTCCCTCTACAGGTGATTGCCCAAGAATCGAGGGCTTTCAGTCCGCTCCTCCCCTGCAGACGAAGGCTGCCATGCCCCTGCCGGGATTCCTGGGGTGTGTGCAGGGTGAGCTTCGCTTTGCATAGGTACGTGTGTTTGCGTACACATGACAGCAGGAGGAGGACGCAAGACCTATCCAGTACTTTATTAAGTTTAGTTTTTATTGCTTCCATGTGAGAGAGAAAGTGGAAAGACAGAAGCAGAGAGAGAGAAGCATCCCTCCCCAGTCCCCCAGGGCCTTCACCCCGGCCTCAGCCAGTCTGGGTCTTGCGCATGCGCAGCGCAGTGAGTCAGGCGGACCCGGGACTCCGCCACGTGGGTGAGGGTCACTCAGCGGTGCTCTGGTCGCAGCTGCCCTCGGGCATTTTCGTGGATAGGGCTTTCCTCTTCCTCACTCTGTGAGTGTGAAGAAAAAGATATTAACATGTTTTTCCAATAAAAACCTCTTTGTTCTTATTTGATATCTGAATTTTATCTTTGAAACAAGTAGTATTCTATATAGCCCATGTAATTTCAAGTTTGATTTTTCTCCCCTTCTAGGATATTATGTGGTTATTAATTACTCTTATTACACAATTGGGAGTTAAGATATTAGCTCATCTCTTTAAATCAAAGTGATTTTTTTCCTCATTGCTCTTTAGGGAAATAAAAATGAAATTTTTCTTCTTCAGTTACTTACTGAAGGACATCTTTGTTCTTTTCCAGTTTCAAACAATTACCCGTAAAGCTGGTATCAGCATTTGCGCTCAAATCTTTCATTCTTTCTTTATATATATATATATTTTTTTTAATTTTTTAAAAAGAGGGAAAACGAGAAAGCACCTCCTCGCTGGGGAGACGCGCTCCTCCTCCATTCTCTTCTTAGGGTCTTGGGCACACGTGCACCGCCCAGTGTCTTTCTCAAGCTGTGGGTCTAGGACTGAGCGGGTGACCCTGTGGGCTCAGCCACCCTCGCCACCGCGCCGCCCGCTGACCCTGCGCACACGCGTTGGTACCTGGCGACGGTTTTCTCTCATTGGGTAAACACCAGTGGTTGGTATTGCTGGGTCCTGGGGTAGGAGCGTGTTCAGATCTGTGAGAAAATGCCAGTGTATCTTCCAAAGAGAACAGGCCACTCAACATGCCCAGCAGCAAGGGATGAGTGTCGGGGTTCGGACTCCGGTCATTAGGGGCATGCGGCGTTAGCTCACTGCTGTTTTCCTGCGTTTCCTGATGGCGTTGGCCGTTGGCCTACTTTCCTGTGCTCAGGCCAGGCGCGTGTCTTCACTGATAAAGTGTCTGTTGCGGTCTTTGGCCCTCTTTTTAACTGAGTTGTGTGTTTCATTATGGTTCAACTTTAAGAGTATTTTGTACATTTTGGATACTATTCCTGTATCAGATAGGTGTTTTGAGAAATTTGTTGTGGCTTAGTTTTCATTCATTTAACAATGACTCTTGAAGACCAGACATGTATAACTATAACGCAATCCAGTTTATTCACTTTTTCTTTCATGGCTTGTGTTTTCAGGATTATATTAATGGAAACCTTATTACCAAGGCCAAAAGTATCTAGATTGTCTCCTGTGTTATATTCTGGCTTTCTACTTTATATGTGTCATTGGAGGGCATGTTTGTGAAACGTGAGCGTCCGGTGTCCGTCACTCACTCATTGAGAAGACCCTCCGCGCTCTCCAAAGTCCTTCACCATTCATTGAGAAGACGGGGCCATGATGCCTTGTGTTATTTTTGCTCTGGTCAAAGGTCAGTTGATTAGATTTGTGTGGATCTATTTCTGGGCTATTTTGTTATGTTGATTTATTTGCCTATTGGTTCAGAGCCCACTATCTTGATTACTGTAAATGTTTTAATAGTTTTGAATTTGGATAGTCTTTCTCATATAGTTCCTACACACACACACACACACACACACACACACACATATATATAGTTATATTTACACTAAATATTTAATTTTGGAGGTCTAATATCAGTTTTGTATGTGTGTATACGTGTGTGTTTTGTTTTCTGTTTGTTTGCTATTTGTGTTTAATTCCAATTTCCAGTTGCTCACTGCTGGTATATAGGAGAACTATTGACTTTTGTAAGTTAGTCTTCTATTCTGCAGCCTTGCAATTATTGCTTATTAATTCTAGGAGGTTAGACACACACATGCAAGCATACACATCCCTTGGGATTTTATTTTTGTTTAAGTTTCTTTCTTTCTATGAGAGAGAAAGGCAGAGGAAGAGATGCAGGTGGTACCCTTGACAGGGTTTCACTGTGCCTCAATCCCCGGTCTCCCAGCCAGCCTGACCACGAGTGTGCCCGGCATGTCAGGACAACCCAAAATTTCAACCTGGGAGGACCAGCAGGTGGCGTGGTGGTTAAGGCGCTGGACACTCCCACATGGCCGACCAGGGTTCAAGTGCTGAATCTGGTGGCTTGCTTTCTCACTTCCTCTCTCTCTCACTCTCACCCTCTGTCTCTCTCTGGTCAAACTAAAAAATAAATGAATAAATAAATAAAATAAAATAAATAATTATTTTCAAAAAATTTGAACCTGGGTCCCCCAATCAGCTCCATCATTACAGCAGTTCCCCACAGCTTGAGCCATTGAGACTGGGCCTCCCCTTAGGATTTTGTACTTGACACCCATGTCGTCTGCAAATGAGACAGCTGTATTTCTTGCTTCTAAGGAGCCGTATCTCTGATTTTCTTCTGTGCAATTGATTTAGCTAGAATTTCCAGCAAAATGTTGATTAGGAGCAGTGAGACAAATCCACCCTATCTTACTCCCAAATCTAGAGCAAGATTATCCACTTTCTCACCATTAAGTATCACAATAAAATGAGGGTTTTTCAGCTGTTTATGAAGTTGAGCAATGTTCCTTTTATTCTTATTTTGCTGAGAGTTTCTGTCATAAATTTGTATTAGATTTAGTTTATTCACTTTTTCTTTCATGGCTTGTGTTTTCAGGATTATATTAATGGAAACCTTATTACCAAGGCCAAAAGTATCTAGATTGTCTCCTGTGTTATATTCTGGCTTTCTACTTTATATGTGTCATTGGAGGGCATGTTTGTGAAACGTGAGCGTCCGGTGTCCGTCACTCACTCATTGAGAAGACCCTCCGCGCTCTCCAAAGTCCTTCACCATTCATTGAGAAGACGGGGCCATGATGCCTTGTGTTATTTTTGCTCTGGTCAAAGGTCAGTTGATTAGATTTGTGTGGATCTATTTCTGGGCTATTTTGTTATGTTGATTTATTTGCCTATTGGTTCAGAGCCCACTATCTTGATTACTGTAAATGTTTTAATAGTTTTGAATTTGGATAGTCTTTCTCATATAGTTCCTACACACACACACACACACACACACACACACACATATATATAGTTATATTTACACTAAATATTTAATTTTGGAGGTCTAATATCAGTTTTGTATGTGTGTATACGTGTGTGTTTTGTTTTCTGTTTGTTTGCTATTTGTGTTTAATTCCAATTTCCAGTTGCTCACTGCTGGTATATAGGAGAACTATTGACTTTTGTAAGTTAGTCTTCTATTCTGCAGCCTTGCAATTATTGCTTATTAATTCTAGGAGGTTAGACACACACATGCAAGCATACACATCCCTTGGGATTTTATTTTTGTTTAAGTTTCTTTCTTTCTATGAGAGAGAAAGGCAGAGGAAGAGATGCAGGTGGTACCCTTGACAGGGTTTCACTGTGCCTCAATCCCCGGTCTCCCAGCCAGCCTGACCACGAGTGTGCCCGGCATGTCAGGACAACCCAAAATTTCAACCTGGGAGGACCAGCAGGTGGCGTGGTGGTTAAGGCGCTGGACACTCCCACATGGCCGACCAGGGTTCAAGTGCTGAATCTGGTGGCTTGCTTTCTCACTTCCTCTCTCTCTCACTCTCACCCTCTGTCTCTCTCTGGTCAAACTAAAAAATAAATGAATAAATAAATAAAATAAAATAAATAATTATTTTCAAAAAATTTGAACCTGGGTCCCCCAATCAGCTCCATCATTACAGCAGTTCCCCACAGCTTGAGCCATTGAGACTGGGCCTCCCCTTAGGATTTTGTACTTGACACCCATGTCGTCTGCAAATGAGACAGCTGTATTTCTTGCTTCTAAGGAGCCGTATCTCTGATTTTCTTCTGTGCAATTGATTTAGCTAGAATTTCCAGCAAAATGTTGATTAGGAGCAGTGAGACAAATCCACCCTATCTTACTCCCAAATCTAGAGCAAGATTATCCACTTTCTCACCATTAAGTATCACAATAAAATGAGGGTTTTTCAGCTGTTTATGAAGTTGAGCAATGTTCCTTTTATTCTTATTTTGCTGAGAGTTTCTGTCATAAATTTGTATTAGATTTTGTTAAATGTTCCCTTCTGCATTATTGGTATAATTATGTGCTATTTCTTCTTGAGTTTTCTGTTTACGTTAATTGTTTTTCAAACATTGAACTAGCTTTGCATACCTGGAGGGATCCCACTTTGTCATGTACTATAATTATATTTATATACTGTGGGATTCAATTTGCTAATTTATTTTTAGGATTTTTTATTTATCTTTATTAGCAATGTTAGTCTGTTGGTTTTTCTCTTTTATAATGTCTTTGCTCTGTTTCTATATTAGAAGCAGCATAGTTTTATAGAAAAAATTAGGAAGTCTTTCCTCTGCTTCCATTTTCTGAAAGATATTATAGAAAACTGGAATCATCTTCCCTAAATTTGCTTTAAAATTCACCTATGAAGCCATCTAGGCCTCATGCTTTCTATTTTTGAAGATGACTATGTATCATTTCATATTTTATATATTTTTTCAGAGATTTTTGCTATAGGGTGCATGTGCTCACCAGAAAGACAGAGAGACAGAGAGATAGAAAGCGAGAAATCACCCCCCAGGGAGGATGGCCATGCTGCAATCCCTTCTCCTCCATTCTCCTCTCGGGATCTTGGGCATGCACGCACATGCGCCCAGTGTGAGTTTAAGCCACCGGGTCCAGGACTCGAACCGCGGTCGACTACATGGGAGTCCAGCGAAATAGCCATTACACTAACTGCTGGTCCCAATATTTCATATTTTTATATTTTAGAAACGTAGCATAATATCTCACTTTTAAAGTCTTTCCAATAGCACAGACTTCAGTCTAATTAACTATATCTGTAGTATGCAAACAAAAACCAAATAGTCATTATTTATGAATTTGTAAGGAAAAGTGCATTTCTCTTCTTAAAAAAAATGGTCTCTACAAAAAGAAAATGTTGTGGATACACACAAATGACCCAGGCCAGATACTTGGATTAAAACCTCCCCATGTGCTCTGATCTCCGTAGGACAAAGTCTTTACCATGACTAAGTGTTCCTGCGTGATTTTCCTTCTTTCACGGCTCACGTTGTCTGGTGGGTAGTCTCCCTCCTCGCACACCCCTTGTTAGTTACCTCTCACTCTCTTATGCTTACCTGCACACTTCTGCAGGGCTTTTGGAAATGCTTTTGCACATGGAATGTACTTCACCTGTTTGTCTGCTACCCACTTTGTCTGGAATCCACTTCTATCCTTTGGTATATTTTCTTTTCTTTCAGTAAATTTTTTCATGCCTTTTTTAAATGCCCTGATGAGATCAATTACTCTTCTTTTTTTTTTTTAACCGTTCCTATTTACATATGTCTGGGCTTATAGTTTAATATTTGTGTAGTTTACCAAAGAATAAGACTGAAAATAATAAGAACAGTATTTTATTTATTGCTTATAATTTATTTTAGGATCTTCTGTAGTGCTTAGCCTATGAGGGTAGTTCAAAAAGTTTTTAGAAAAGTGAAATTAATGTTTCAGTTTATTTGGGTCTAAACATATTTGAAATCTGGGGCCAGCAGGTGGCATAGCGGTTAAGGCATTGGATTCCCACACGGTTGATCTCAGTTCAAGTACTGGACCCGATGGTTTAAAAAATCACACAAGGGGTGTGTATGTGCATGCCCAACTCCCTGGGGATATGGAAGAGAAGGAAGTACAGCATGACCATCCTCCTAGGAGACAATTCCTCATGTTCCCTCTCTGTTTCTATCCCTCTCTGTAAGCACTGTGCCCTGTGGAAAACCCCTAAGGGGAAAAGAAATTGAAATCCATGCATAGATTTTTATAATACACACTTTCTATTAAGTTTTTGAAAACTTCTCAGATAGTAGTTACTTAATAAGCACCTATTAAATGAGCAAGCGGGTGATAGATAAAAATAAGATCTAAACTAGTAGTAACATTTGTATTTGCATCATAATATTACTCTGTTATCATAATTTCCATAAATATTAAAGCTATTAAGCTCCACTACTTTTCTGTAAAAAGTATAATATCTAATTCTCTTGAGGAGGAAGCCTTGTTAGTAAAGCTAACAACAGTGCAGATTTTTTTCTTTGAATATGCACTTAACCTTACTATTATTACCTTTTCTTGAATTTCCCATTTGTTCCTCTGGAAGGTTCCATTCTTTTGAGTGAACTTTTGAAACGTTTGCTAGAAATGCAGCATCATCAGCCAGGGAGGGAATCAAGATCTCTTTTTGTTAAAGACCAACAAAATGAAATAAAACTTACGAGACACGCATTGTAGAAGAGCGTTCCCTAATGAACACATCGCTTCATTCAGAGTTAAGCTTCAGTGTCTCCTATCCTGTCGTGGGGTGAGAATATACTACAAGGTATTAAACCTGTTCCGTAGCTATTCTTAGCAGAGGCTGATAGAATACAGATAATAAAGGCATTTGCAGAATGGCAATGATGTTTCGTAAGCACTTGTAGAGTCGTCAGAGGGTATATTTCTTTTCCAAATCATACAGTGCAGTTGGCTGAATGAGTAAATTTAAAATAAGAAAGAGACAGATGTGGTCTGCCACCGCTGTCCCCATTACCCTCCTCTGTTCCCTATGGGGATGGTGTCAGCAGCCCACATCAATGAGAAAAATAATGGGAGAGTTCGTTTCTTAATGAATATACAGAAAAAAACTTAGGTAAATAAAGAAAAAAAATTCTTTCAAAAGATAAGCCTGGTCGTATGTCATCAACAGCATATATTGTGAGAAGATGGAATAATTTCCTCATGAGATTTTTTTTTTTTCTCCATGTTAGCTGTTTCAGGCTTATGCTGCTTGGATTAGTTTTAATGTAAAGACGTTAGAAATCTTAGCTCTATATTTAATGAGTGCTTTGAATGAACAGTCTTGTTTGTTGGAGAGGAAACTTCAGCAAAGGTTGAGTTGGACTGGGTCTACAAAATATTCTGGGAAGATTGACAAAGCTCACACATGAAAGAGAGGGAGAATGAGAACGGGAGGGTACCGCTGCTAACTAAGGCACTAGAGTGATACTATCCTTATAACTTAACTGGTTAGTTCTCCACAGGGACTAAAATGGACTAACTGGTTGTGTCGTAAATCCAAGAATCCACAGAAAGGCTTTTCACAATGAACGTGATGTAGTAAAGTGACAGTCCATGTGCGTGGAAGCAGAGCTGCTGGTGGTCCATCAAGGTGAGATGAGTCTCCAAAGTTCCATAGTTAGTTAGGAATAGTCCTTTCTCTAAAACTCAACTCTGTTAATTCCACAGATGATATTGTTTAATTTATGACATAACATCATTTCTCTAGATTTATGAGACTTATTGGATTCATTTGAAATCGTTCTCCTTTTGCTTTCATTTTGGACCCTCTTAATTTTCCCAAGAATTATGGAGACAAAAATTCAGTTTACAAGAAAATCGTTTTTGCAATAAACATTTTAAGATATAGGAATGTCTGCATTATTTGGCAAAGAATATCAATGAGATAATTATACACCGAACATGAGCTGTGGTAATATAAAGAGCCAGTTTTATCCTTTTAAGTGTACACAAAATATTAGGGATGGTGGGTAAAAAACTAAAAAATAAATTTTTTTGAAGAGGCTTTTGTCTTAGGGCATGCGCACTTGCCAAGGAGAGAGAGAAAGCGAGATAGAGACAGTGAGGGGGAAAGTGAGAAATCACCCTCCCCACACACACAGGGGGATGGCTGCGCCAATAATCCCTTCTCTATTCTCCTCCTCGGATCTTGGGCACACATACACAAGTGCCCAGCATGATTTTCAAGCCACCAGTCTGAGACTCAAATCATTGTCAGCCATATGGGAGTCCAGAAACATAACCACTATGCCATGTGCTGGCTCTGAAAATTAAAATTTAAAAATTTTCCTTTAAAAACTATTCTTATAGATGGGACCAACAGTTAGCGTAATGGCTATGTTGCTGGACTCCCACGTAGTGGACCGTGGTTCAAGTCCCGGACCCAGTGGCTTAAACTCATGCAGGGTACGTGTGCATGTGTGCTCAAGATCCCAAGAGAAGAATGGAGGAGAAGGGGTTGCAGAGTGGCCATCTCCCCGGGGGGTGACTTCTTGCTTTCTGTCTCTCTGTCTCTCTCTGTCTTTCTGGTGAGCACATGCGTCCTATAGCAAAAACCTCTCCAAAACAAAAAACAAAAAACAAAAACAAAAAAACCCTGTTCTTATAGAATTAGACCCTTAACTATATGGGATTATGTTAAAAAATACATGAAGATTGGGACCAGTAGATGGCCTAATGATTACATTGCTGGACTTCCACATAATCAACCATGATTTGAGTCCCAGATCCAGCAGCTTAAACTCACACTGGGTATATATGCATGCGTGCCTAAAAAATCCTGAGAGAACAATGGAGGAGAAGGGATTGTGGCGTGGCCATCCCCCCGGGGGATGATTTCTCACTTTCTGTCTCTCCATCCCTCTGGGGAGTGCACACATCTTATAGCAAAAATCTCTCTCTGAAAAATAAATATATGAAGATAAAAATTTTATATCTTCTGTTTATAAATGCATTTTTTTAGAACAATCCTTATTCATCCTGGTCTCTCCACTTGTTTGCTATAGTCCTGTCTTCCTTTTGTTTATCATTTAGAGGGAATATCTTTTTAAAAAATCCCATTAAATATCCTGAAGTTTTATAACTTTCTTATTTATTTATTTATTTTTATTTTTGCCATAGGAAGCATATATTCATCAGAGAAAGAGAAAGTGAGAAATAACTCCCTGGAGGGATGGCCATACCTCAATCCCTTCTCCATTCTCCTTTGGAAGTTTGGTCACACAGAACACCTGGTGTGATTTTTCTAGCTGCCAGGTCCAGGGCTTGAACCATGGTCAGCCATGTGGGAGTCCAGTGCTTAACCCCTGTGTGATCTGCAGGGTCCTATAGCTTTTCCTATGTAGTGTTGCTCTTGTTTGGCTTGTGCGTTTTTCCAAAACATCGTAGACTGAGGAGCCAACATGGCAGCATGGCCCGATGGACAGGACCACGGCTGGCAGACCACCAGGGTCATCATTTCATCGTGTCCTCGTGGTCATCTGGGGCCTGGTGAGAAATAGCTCTATTACGTTAATCTTCGAAACATTGGTGCTATTGTGTCGCCACATGTCGTGAGGGCCGTTAAGGCAGTGCTTGCTTACAGCGGGAACGCTGGCCTGCAGCAGCACTCAGTGAATTCGCTGTGGGCTACACGGGTCAGAGAAGGTCCTCGTGCCTTCCATTTCCAGACTCTGCAAGTCACAGTGTGTCTTCTACAAGAGACCAGGAGATGATGACGACTATGACAGTGCCACAGAAAATAATAGGAGAATAAGAAAGGTGGAGAAGGATGGGGAAGAGAAGAGTGGAGTTTTTGTTTTCCTTTTTAGCTGTCAGAGAATTAAGAATCATTACATTACTCCTTTTATATACATATTTCTATTCTCATACTACAAACATAGACATTAAAACATAATAGTATTTTTTTTTTGAGAGGTTTTTCACTATAGGGCGTGTGCGCTCGCCAGACAGACAGAGAGAGACATAGAGACAGAAGGCGAGAAATCACCCCCCAGAGGGGATGGCCACGCCGCAATCCCTTCTCCTCCATTCTCCTCTCGGGATCTTGGGCACGCACGCACACGCGCCGGGTGTGGGTTTTAAGCCACCAGGTCCAGGACACAAACCGCAGTCGACTACGTGGGAGTCCAGCGACATAGCCATTATGCTAACTGCTGGTTCCCAAAACATGATAATTTTTTTTAAGAGAGATTTTTGCTATAGGGTGCATGTGCTCACTGGAGAGACAGAGAGAGGGAAAGCGAGAAATCACCTCCCCGGGGGATGGCCATGCCACCATCCCTTCTCCTTCATTCTCCTCTTGGGATTTTGGGCACACGTGCCCTGTGTGAGTTCCAAGCTGCCAGTCTGGGACTTAAACCGCGGTCAACTAGGTAGTAGTCCAGGTAAGCGTTAGCCATCTGCCGGTCCCGGAAAATGGCATTCAAAAATCAATTTTTTTAAAACAATATTTTATTTGTGATTAAAAATGTGTGTGTGTGCTTGAAAGGAAGAGAGAGCGAGAGGCGCCCTCTGCTGGGTCCCGCCCTGCCGCCTCCTCTCCTCCAGCCCGCCAGCATCGGACCGTGCGCACCGCTGGGCACCGCAGTTTCCGACGCTCCTGGTCACTGTGTCACCAAGGCGGGGCCAGAAAATTGTTTTTTTAAGAACCTGAAAAATATTTCTGCATTGCTTTCAGCACTTATTCCTCATATTTTCTCATTGCTTATTATATTATTATTGTTCTTTTATTTATTTTTTCTGAGAAAAAAATACCTCATACTTTCTGTATTCTAGAGCCACGGCCATATATTTAACTTTTTGGGGGAAATTCTGGACCGCCTAGACATACCCTTTTTTTTTTTTTTTTGAGAGGTTTTTGTTCTATGGCGTGTGTGCTCGCCAGAAAGACAGAGACAGAGAGACAGAAAGCGAGAAATCACCCCCCATGAGGGATGGCCACGCTGTAATCCCTTGTCCTCCATTCTCCTCTCAAGATCTTGGACACGCACCCGGCAGTGAGTTTAATCTGCCGGTTCCGGGGCTCGAACCGAGGTCCACTACATGGGAGTATAGCAACACAACCATTACACTAACTGCTGGCTCCCCATCTAGACATAATCTAGGGATCCTCTGAATTTGGGCAGAACAATAGCAGCCTTCAAGGACAAGCAGAGGCCGTTTCCCCACCCGGGCCTGCACTGCTGGCCGAGGCAGAGAGACTGTATCCCCCAGAGTGGGCCAGAGGCCAAGGGGCTGGATCGAAACTGCAAGACAGGAAACATCCCAGGGCGTCAGTTAGTAGGGACAAAACACGCGGCTTCGCATCCTGCCGCCCGCCCCTACTGCCCTATAAAAAAATAAACCTGGATGTTAAAAGCTCCATATCTCCATCAGAGATGGCCAGACCATCCGGTCGCATTTTCTTTACTCCGGCGTCTGAGAGTCGTTTTCCTAACTCGCGGCCGCCGCACTCCGGTTCAGGGCTTGCAGAGCAGGCCTGCGCGCTGACCTAGCCTCGGAGCTGCTGCAGGCGCGCAGCGTTTCCCCATCAGGCCGGGCGGTGTGAGGGTAAGGTGCACCAGCCCGGCCTGGGAACTGCACGGCCATCTGCTACCGCGGCTTCCCCGCCCTGGCTTACCTTGCATCCTTCGGACGTCCCACCCTGAGCCCTACCTCTTCCCGTTCCCAAAGCCCTTGTTCCAGTCACACAGAACGCTTCTCTCTGTCTTTCAAAGCTCCATGTCGTGATCAGCTGCCCTTCACTCCAGAGACACCCTGGCCCCTTGTACGTAAT
>NW_006159999.1:1616385-1622415 GCF_000334495.1 Tupaia belangeri chinensis | reverse complement strand
ACGCTCTTACCTTCCAGGATTCAGTCCAAGTGCCCTTTCTGTGGTTCAGGACCCCTGAGTCCCCTCCGGGGAGGGGATACATACGTTCCCTATTGTCATCTGACGTTGCAAATTGTGATTATTTCTGTGTCGGCCTCCTGCATAAAGATTTAAAATTCTTGGGACCAGCAGTTAGAGTAATGGCTATGTCGCTGGACTCCCATGTCCACTGTGGCTCAAGTCCCGGACCCGGTGGCTGAAAATCACTCCATGCGCATGTGCGTGTGTGCCCAAGATCCTGAGAGGAGAATGGAGGAGAAGGGATTGCGGTGTGGCCCTCCTCAGTAGAGGGTGATTTTTCACTTTCTATCTCTCTGTCTTTCTTTCTTTCTTTCTTTTTTTTGGAGAGGTTTTTGCTATAGGGCGCGTGCGCTCGCCAGACAGACAGAGAGACAGAAAGCAGGAAATCACCCCCCAGGGGGGATGGCCACACCGCAATCCCTTCTCCTCCATTCTCCTCTCGGGACCTTGTGCGCACACGCACACGCGCCCGGCATGAGTTTAAGCCACTGGGTCCGGGACTTGAACCACGGTCAACTACGTGGGAGTCTAGCCATTATGCTAACTGCTTTCTCGCTTTCTGTCTCTCTGTCTCTCTCTGGCTGGCTGGCGAGTGCACACGCCCTATACCCAAAAATAAAAAAAATCTCCAAAAAAAGAAAAAAAAAAGATTTAAAATTCTTACTCTTTACCTCTCATAATATCTAGCCTGAAACAGAAGCTTTCGTGCTGACCCTCCCCCACCCCAGACTTACGACATCATCTTCCCAATTTATTTATTTATTTTTTGTTCTGGGATGCATGATCTTGAGGACAGAGAGAAAGGGACAACGATGAGAACTCCCCCCGGGGGTGGGGTGGGGAGATGGCTACGCTGCTGTCCCTTCTCCTCTCCGGATTTAGGGCGCGTATGAACATGCACCAGGTGTGTTTTTCAAGCCACTGGGTCTAGGATTTGAACAGTGCATTCAGCTATATGGAATAACCTTCATGCCACCTGCCGGCCTAGCCAGTCGGTTTTTAAGTACTAGAGGGAGATCTGTTGTAGACAGTAGCAATGACCCAATCTTAAAGTCACACAAGACCAAAGAAATAGATCTTTTACGTGAGGCCAAAGGGAAATCAAGTCTAGCTATATTCAGAAACAGTCTTTTTTTTTTTTTTTTTCTTCTTTTTGGAGAGGGTTTTGCTATAAGGCGCGTGCATTTGCCAGACAGACAGAGAGAAACAGAGAGATAGAAAGCGAGAAATCACCCCCCATGGGGATGGCCACACCGCAATCCCTTCTCCTCCGTTTTCCTCTTGGGATCTTGGGAACACACACACACGCGCCCGGCGTGAGTTTAAGCCACCGGGTCCGGGACTCGAACCGCAGTCGACTACGTGGGAGTCCAGCGACATAGCCATTACGCTAACTGCTGGTCCCAAAAACAGTTTTTTGAAGTGTCTCATGAGGTGGAGGAAAAATGTGTCAGTGTATCGAAATGGCTGTCAGCACCCAGACCTGCGGAATGAATAAGCAGGCCTGTGTAAGAAAAATCAAGCAGAGTGAGGAATCTCGGAGAAAGCACTGAGACTCGGCCCCGGCCTGGGCGTTAGAGCACTGGCGGGTGGTTACGGTGCCAGGTGGTATTGGACCACCTGTGAGCCCAGTCGCTCTGTGCTCAGAAACAAGAAGGCCACGGGGAATGGAGAAGCTTCATTACCAAGGTAAGGTGCGGCTGCCGTCAGGAGATGTCGCTCACGATGCCCACGTCACTGAGGCACGCAGCTAGCCCCTCTCGGCTGCAGAAGGTACGGTACTGTTACTAATACGGCGTCGGGCCCTGCGTGGTGGCTGACTCCCTCGAGGACACGCACGGGTGTCCTCACCTGGACATGGTATTAATGAACAAATGAATGAGGCGCTTGGTGGTGCAGCAGCACTTGAGGAAATGTGGGGAGGAAATCCACGCGGGAGGAGGACGACAGAGGACCGGGTGTGACTGGTTCTCCAAGTGCGCCCAGCCTGGCGCGGCCCGCTCTAGCTCGCCTCACAGGGGGACCAAGAGACCCTGCTGCCCAGAGAGCCGTACCCCAGACTGCTGAAGCCAGCGGTTCTGGTTAAGCGCTCATTTCAGGTTAGAACTTAGAAAATCACCCCATACACTTCGCTTTTTTATTCTCACCCCAGAGCACTTTCTTTTGGACGTAAAATGTTGCATTTCTGTCATGGTAGGAGAATTCAGTGACCATGTATAATGGAAAAGGTGGGTCAGAAGCTTGCCTTTCATAAAGCAATAGCACCTCTTCTGCTTCCAAATGTTTGCTTTCCAAACTGCCCTCTGCCTGTCACTTGCAATTTCCGTTTTCATTATAAATCAGCAGCAAAATGTGCCAACTGTCTGTGTTGAAGTGAAACACAGCTGTTTTCATTTGCTCCCCTCTCAGTTTCATTCTCGCATCATTCCGCGTTGGAATTGAATGGAATCGTTTCATCTGAGTGCAGGAATGTCCCGTGGGTTAGCAGCAGGCAGACCTTCATCTGAAATTCCGCCTCCTTTCGTGTTTTCCAATAGTTTGGAATTGGGACTTCACTTTTCAGCCGTGGCATTTGTAATACGGAATGCAGAAGTCTTGAGCACACATAAACCTGGTCGACTGTCCTGCGGGTCGGGACAAACTTCCAACCCCATCCCCGAATAAAAAGAAAACTGGCTAAATTCTGACTTTCAAAACACAGTAAAATGCGGGAACCAGCAGTTAGCGTAATGGCTATGTCGCTGGACTCCCACGTAGTCGACTGTGGTTCGTGTCCCGGACCCGGTGGCTTAAAACTCATGCCGGGTGCGTGTGCGTGCGTGCCCAAGATCCCGAGAGGAGAATGGAGGAGAAGGGATTGCGGCGTGACCATCCCCCCTGGGGGGTGATTTCTCGCTTTCTGTCTCTATGTCTCTCTCTGTCTGTCTGACGAGCGCACGCGCCCTACAGTGAAAATCTCTCCAAAAAAAAAAAAAAAAACCACAGTCAAATGCTTCCATTCCAGGTATTAGGGAAAGGAGGGTGGGTTTCCAAGCATTGGATAAAAAACCGTGGCCTGTGTGTGTATTGTAGAAGGTGGGAATGACGAAGATTTAGTGGGAGTTGTGTGTGCCGCTCGTAATCAAAGAAAGCCTAGCCATTATTATGTGGTAACTATGGTATTGAGGGCTTGTGTAGTTCTCAGGCACTGGCACAATTTTATCCAAGAAGTTTTAAAGACAGTCCATCGGTTGAATTTTTCTGCTATGCCGAGTCAGGCAGGCAATTATTACTAACACCTTCGAGAAGGTGCAGTCGGAATTAGAAAGATGATTCGTATTAGCTCAGGCGTGTACTCCTGTCTTTGGGACATTGGAGTGCACTTTTCATGAATAATGAATAAATTAAGGCCTCAGCTCATCGGCTGCGGCACTGAAATTGCGATTCACATCCGGTGCTGCTGTCCTGAGCACATGTGATTCCCGGTGACCTGAGAGCCGGGCGAGCTCTGTGTGCAGTGGCCTCCGCTTGGCCCACACGTGGGGTGGAGGGCTATTTTTCCCTACACGGTCACTGGAGTCTATTTCAGCACCCTCACCCACACTTCCCGGCTCAGTGATCTTTGTTTCCACTTTTTCTTTTTTTTTAGTTCTTCCACATCCTTTCTCCCTGTCCTTCTTGGGCTTCTCATTTAGACTCTTCTTTCTATGGAAAATGTATTCCACACTTTTCTTTCCTGTCACCGTAACATGGGCATGTCAATAGGAAGCCAATGGTTTATTAAAACCAGCATCCAGGGACCAGCAGTTAGTGTAATGGCTATGTCACTGGACTCCCACGTAGTCAACTGTGGTTCGAGTCCTGGACCTGGCGGCTTAAACTCACTCCAGGCATGTGTGTGTGTGTGCATGTACAAGATCCCAAGAGGAGAATGGAGGATAAGGGATTGTGGCGTGGCCATCCCCCCTGGGGGGTGATTTCTCGCTTTCTGTCTCTCTGTCTCTCTCTGTCTGTCTGGCGAGCGCACGCGCCCTATAGCGGAAACCTCTCAAAAAACAAAACAAAACCAAAAACAAATAAGAACAGTATCCAACCAATAATAGAATATTCAGAAACTCTTTTTGATATTAAAGAACATTGTTTTTGGTCTTTCTCGGAGAAAATAAAAATTTCTACTTTCCTATCAACAAAGGGCCAAATAACCTGCTGTACTGCAGCAAATTGAAAGGGAACTGAACTGGGGTCAGCTGGGGGCATGTGGCCACAGCACTAGAGCCATGCCCGACGGTCCTGGGGTGGCCCCGGGACATCTCCGAATATGCCAGGCCCACGTGTGGTGCCCGTGGTCTTTCTGGCAGAGGCTGCAAGCGGGTCACGGGGTTAAGACCCTGCGAGGGAGGCCTTTCAGTCTCTGTCTCTCTAATCAAAGAAGTAAATAAGCTTTTTTTTTTTTTAAAAAAAATTAATCTTCTTCTCCCAAAAGTTTAGTATTCTTATCTTACCAAACTAGCTTCAACTACTGTTCTCCAGGATTTTTGAACAATAGATGTTATGTTTTGGAGTAGTTTTAGAAATACAGAAAACTGAGCAGAAACTGCAGAGCTCTCTCCTACCCCGCGGTTCCACACGCAAAGCCTCGGCCACCGTGGGTATCCCGCGGCAGGGTACAGCACTCGGACAGCTGACGAAGCTGCTCCGACACCTCGCAGTCACCCACATCTGTAGCTGGTATCACAGGTCACGCGTGGGGTCTTCCACTCTGTGGGCCCTGACAGCTGTGCAGGACACGCGTCACGCAGGAGAGTTCCACTGGCTTAAAATACTCGCGTGCCTCTGATCCTGACCTTCCTCCCGGCTTATGTCACCCCTGGTAACTGTGTCATCCCCGTAGTTTTGCCTTTCCTAAAACGTATCATTGGAATCATGTGGTACGTGGCTTTAGTGACTGACTTCTCTCACCTAGTAATATGCGTTTCAGGGTCATCCATGTCTTCTCATGGCTCGGCAGCTAATCCTTTCAGCACAGTAAATGCCATTGTCTGAGCGTATTGTAGTTTATTTATTCATTCACCTACTGAAGGACACATTCGTTCCTTTCAAGGTTTGACAATTACCATAAAGCTGATCTAAATGTCCACGTGGAGATTTATGTGGGCACAAAAATCTGTGTTTCTTTTTTCTTATTTGGTTGGGAGAATACCACGGAGTACAATCGTTGGATTGTATGGTTATGAGAATTTGCAGTTACGTTGGGGCCGGCATGTGGTGAGGTGGTAAAGGTGCTAGATTCTCATGTGGCTGACTGCAGTTGAAGCCTTGCACCCAGCACCTTAAACATCACAGTGGGTACATGTATGCGTGTGCCCAAAATCCCAAGAGGAGAATGGAGAAGAGACTGGCATGGCCATCACCCTTGGTGGGTAATTTCTCATCTTCGTTCTCTCTGTCTCTCTCTGATGAGCACACACTCCCTAGGGCAAAGACCTAGAGAAAAAAGCGTACTCTCAGTAGGCGCTAGGAGGTGATGAGGTGGTTCAGGGTGTTAGACTCCCACGTGGCTGACTGTGGTTCAAGTCCCTATGACTCCCACGTGGCTGACTGTGGTTCAAGTCCCTATCCCGGTGGCTTGCCTTCTCACTTCCCCTCTCTTTCTCTCTCACTCTCTCTCAGGATAAGTTTAAAAATAAATAAGTAAATAAAGTTCAATGAAAAATAATAATTAAAAAAAAAAGAAACTTCCAAGCTTTCTTAGGACATGCCTGGCACATTTGTGTGCCCACCACCAAGGACTGAGAAATCCTGTTACCCAAGCCCCTCACCACCACCTGCCATAGCCAGTAGTCTTAGCTGATTTTGCATTGTGTAGCAAGATGCCTGAGTCCAGGGGATTCACAGAATACCGAATTTATGCTGTCACAGGAGACTGAGGTCCAAGATGAAGGTGCCGGCCGTCTGACCCTCCATGAGGCTGTTTTCCTTCCGAGATTCTGT
>NW_006159999.1:1565151-1611707 GCF_000334495.1 Tupaia belangeri chinensis | reverse complement strand
AATGGTAAATCAGCTTTTTTCTTCTTATTCTCTATTATACAAACTGGAGATTATAATGCCTGCACAGGAATTCTAACATTTAATAATCACTTAATTAGACATTTTTTGATTTTTACTCCTTCAGCACCAGATACTGAAGTTAGCTTTTTTCTCTGTCATTTGCTGACCTATGTGAGCATATTCAGAAACACCACCAGTGAATCAAGGACTAAATGCATCCAGAGAAAAGTGATTGTTGACTCCGGAACCTGTACAGAATATTAATAAGCCTTAATTACAGTAGTTCGCACTCTTCAAATTTTACTCTCCTTGGCTGTGACGGTAGTTTCAAAACTGATTGTAAAAGGGTGTGCTGGGATGCTGGAGTAGGCCCTCCAGGGTCTCCCGCATAACGTTCCTGTCTTCGTGAAGTGAATGGGTACTTTTCTCTCATTGCCAGTGCTGAGAATCCCATTTGGAACTTGAAACAATTTTAATGGCCCTCTTCAAATATATAGCCATTCATTTTTTTTTTTTTTCACTATAGGGCGCGTGCGCTCGCCAGACAGACAGAGAGAAACATAGAGACAAAAAGCGAGAAATCACCCCCAGGGGGGATGGTCACGCCGCAATCCCTTCTCCTCCATTCTCCTCTCGGGACCTTGGGCATGTACGCACACGTGCCCGGCGTGAGTTTTAAGCCACCGGGTCTGGGACACGAACCGCGGTCGACTACGTGGGAGTCCAGCGACATAGCCATTACGCTAACTGCTGGTTCCCGCCATTCATTTTTTTTAAAAGCTTATTTCTTTTTTCACTTCCTTCTTGTCAATGTAAAGGAAAAAATTCTCAATGAATTTTATCTGTCAAAATGCAGTCAAAATTTTTTATTAAATCATCCTTATGAGCATAATGGTAATAACATTAATGGAAGCTAATTCACGGTGTGGTTATTTTGTCTCTGGACTTGACGAGGCACCTAATTTCTTTCACTGCTTGGTTCTATAGTTCCTAAGTCATCGTTCCAAGAGGGTACATGTGTCAGTGCTTATCTAAGGAGACAATAAGGACCAAATAAGAATTCAGCCTAATCAAAAGTTTAATATCTTTGTAAACTTGACGATAAGACAAGCGTGAATGGGGAATCAGATTAGATTGGACCCAAGCCCCTGAGCACAGGCTGAACCATTGACGTGGATGGAATATTTCTCTCGCTCTTTTCCCCTCTTCTTTCTTCCCAGGGAAGGCCCAAGTCCTCTGGTAAGGCCTTCCAGCTGAGTACATCATGCCCACTCAGGGCCATCAGTCTAAATCAATGTTATTTAATACAGATTTTTATCACAGCTGCACTCTCTTCACAGCCGCCTGGAATAGTGTTATTTGGCGTGTATATGGTACAAAATGGCTGCTTTTCCCCTCCCTTCTTCCAATTTCTGTAAGACAGTATGTCTTGCAGTCCACTCTATCTGGGCACCTAGTAGGAAGGGAATTCTGGAGCAAAAAGTTCAGCCTATCCAAGGTCATTAAAAAAGGTAAGCGCACAGTTCTCAATGGCCTTCAAACAACCGATCTTTTCATACATTAGTAGGAACTTTCGTTGGTCTCCCGGATCTTGTCCGCTATTTCCTTTCTGCAAGTTTTCCCTTCCCTCATTTCCTGGAGCTTTCGGTCATGCTTCTCTGACTTCTGCATAGCAGTATGCGAGAACAAAGTGCTTCATTTCTGGTGTCAGGCATTTTCTCCCTGAGAGCCTTGGTCTTTGAAAAGACGAAGGCGTTGTAGTAGACAGGTAATTTCAGAGACCATGTCATGGGTAATATTGAGGTTCCACTGCCCCTTCCCCATCTCTACCTTTGGGTTTGAATATATTGATGGTTTACGGGGCATCGGACAGGGATGGGCATAGAATCTAAGTGGAAGGGTTAAGTGTGTAAGCGAAGTGATCATGGCACAGAAGAGGTGCTGGGTAGAGCTTAAAAACTAGCATAACCTGATTTAAGTGTTGGCGATTTGACATGAGAGCAAAGTGCCATCTCAATTTAAGATAATGCTCTACAGATAAATTGAGACCTCTGGGTTGGGGGAACCTCTACATGGGATATCTTGCTAGAGGCATAGTCTTAGAATCGAAGACATTTTCTATGCCTAGAAGAAAGACAAGCAGATGCTTCCATATTCCTGAGTAAGACAGAAAAAGAAGAGAACATTCTGCTGGAGCCAGCAGGTGGGATGGTGGCTAAGGCGCTAGATTCCCACCTAGCCTACCACAGTTTGAGTCCCAAACTTGGCAGCTAGCTTTCTCACTTTTCCTCTCTCTCTCTCTCTGGTGTGTGCATTTGCCCTGTAGCAAATTAAATAATAACAATAATAATGATAACAAATAAATTAAATACATAATTAAAAAATAATTCCTGGACCTGAAAGAACATTTAGGATATAAGACTGAAATCCAGATGGGTTGAGAGCTTCTTTGTGGAAGCTCAAGAGAATCATTGGCTTTGAGTAATAAATGCAACTTCTGCTCCCAAATGAAAAGTGTGAGAAACTGGTGCACAAGCTCATGGAAAGGTTATTTATTTGAGAATAACTCAAAATGGTGAATACTCCATTTTTTCTCACTCTCGTAGAAAGGTGGCTTAAAAATAGGAATAAGAACTTATGGATACATAATTATATGTATTGCAATTCCAACATATAAAACCCCTGCAATTTATATGCTCATTACTGATTTCTAGGTTATAGTACTACTTATCATCCCACTATTTTAAATCATTTTTACCTGCACATGAATTGCAACTCCAGTCTTGACCTTTCACTTGGTTATAATATAGTGTTAGGGTCTAAACCATCAGCCTGAGACAGAACCACTCCCCCATTTTTAAAAAGCATTTCATTCTTGTGAAACATAAGAATAAGAATATAAGCCTTTAACTCCTTCCACATTCCACTGGTCAAGAAGTACGACGACAGTGAGTGACAATACCTAAGTCACTCTTCCGCTCTGAATTCAATCCAGTCCTATCATTTGGATTTGGAAATGGATTTTGAACACGAGCCTGTTTGACTAATCAGACGATCCTTTTCCCATTCTCCTCTGGTGACATGCTGAGTGGCAGTGTATCTGAGGGCAATGACTTCATGATGCCCACAGAAGGACTATCCTTCCAGCAGAGTTAGGAGCCAAGTTGGCTCAGGGAAATGCTCCCCTTCACACTGAGGGAGCCACGTGAGACAAGCCGACGGAATGTCACCTCAGACACAATGCCTGCGAGATTACAGAAATCTAATTAGCCGTTTCATTAACTGAGGCCTGTTTGTGGAGAGGGCAAACAATGGGGACTTGGAAACATCCATTCATCAGGGATACATGGGCTGTCAAGGAGACTGCTCAATCATTTGCTCTCTGTGTTTGTTCAGGTGGCAGGAAGGGGCTAAGTAGATGATGCGACTGATCAAACAGTCACATTTCAGAAGGTCTCTCAGACCCAGGGAACAGTCAGAGAACTGAATTCACTGTCACCGATGCAATAACAATAATGCTTTAGGAATTTCCTTTCTTTTCTTTTCCCCACACAGCTAATTAGGTAAATTTATGGACAGGGTGTAACAGTCAGACTGAGGAAAGTCATCCAGAAGATGGTATTCTATAGGAGTGCATCTATTTGTTAAAGTTTATTTGTTCCTTTAGTGAGAGAGAGGAAGAGATGGAGTGAGACCCACCCTCAGCAGGGTCTGAGCCCAGCCTCAGCCTCCCCAGAAAGCATCCTGGGCGCCTGTGTCTGGGTGTGGGGCGGCAGGAACCGAGCCCGGGTCGTCCCTATGGAGCGGTTGTGCTGGACGCCTCACTGTGTACGGATTGCCAATCGCGCTGCATCTTCGCGGAGGGAATTTTTTACACTGTTATTCGCGACTCGATTGGATTAAACTTCTGTAAGACCAGCACTTTGCTTTTTAAGATTTTAGAGCTATAGATTTTAGTGTCTGAGACATTTCTAAAATAACAAAAAACTATTAAACCAAAGAAAGGAGACCAGCCCATGGTCTAGGGCTTAAAAAGCTGGATCCCGTGTGGCTGACTGGTGGTTTGAGTCCCAGACCCAGCTGCCAAAAACAAGTGCACAGGTGTGCGGAGTCCTGAAAGGAGGGGTGGAGAAGAGGTGGCAGCAGGTCTACTCCCCCATGAGAGTACTTTCGCTTTCCTTCTTTCTCTCTCTCTCTTTGTCTCTCTCTAGGTAGCTCATGTGCCCTCAAAGTGAAAAAAAAAAAAAGAAAGTGAGGCAAGGATTTTTTTTTTTCCCCAAGAGATTTTTGCTATAAGGTACATGCACTCACCAGAGAGACAGAGAGACAGAAAGCAAGAAATCACCCCAGGGAGATGGCTATACTGCAGTCCCTTCTTCTCGGGATCTTGGGCATGCATACACATGCACCAAGCATGAGTTTTAAGCCATCAGGTCCAGAACTCAAACTGCAGTTATCTGCGTGGGAGCCCAGCAGGGTAACCATTACACCATCTGTCATCCCGAAGAAAGGATTTTAACCTCGAAAAGAACATAGAGAATGATTCCAACAGAAATCGAAAGAACCTGGCGGCACAATGACCGTTTCTAAATTATTGGAAAAGTTATCTGACCTTCAGTGGTATTTCCTAGTAAAATGGGAATAATTGCCCCCAGATTTTGACGCGGATGTCGTGTCCATTGAAAAGTGCTGACAGACACTGCAGTCAAGCATCCGTTGGTGTTTTGTTTTTTTTTTTCCTTTGAGAGGTTTCTGCTATAGGGCATGTGTGCTCGCCAGAAAGACAGAGCGAGACAGAGAGACAGAAAGCGAGAAATCACCCCCCAGGGCGGATAGTCATGCCGCAATCCCTTCTCTTCCATTCTCTTTTTGGCTCTGTTGTAGATACTACATAGTTTGTCTGATGGATTCTTTAGGGCGATATTCAAGGATCCTGAGTACAAACACAGAGTTTCTCCTCTTCAACAGCCAGACTTTTAGCTTCTCTCCCAATTGTATCATAGAATATAACACAAGACAGAACAAAAGACCACACTTCTAACTAATTAAGTAATACCGATATCCTAGAGGGGAATTCAACTCTGTAAGTTGAAGGCATTGAACACTTTACAAGTCCACCCACAGAATAAAGGCTCTGCAAGAACACCACCATGGAAATTCAGGACTTGCCATTTTTTTCCACATATATTTGTACAAAAACTAATTTTCTACCTAGAGCAGGCACCACAGCAAACAAACAAACCCAATAATACTATATTGGTTTAGAATACTAAACAATGAGATTAATGAAGTCATGTATTGGAGAAAACAACATTAAAGTAACTGTGAATAACAGAATCGACTGCTTTATGTTTAAAAGTAAAGACAGATTTTTTAAAAAAAGGTTTCTTCTTTGGTCTATATAGATTTCAGGAGAAAATGCCATTTTAAAGACTAAACTTGAGCTAGTATCTTTAAGAAAGGATTAGCTATTAGTTCATTGACTAGAACTAACAATGACTTTCCTGGGGTAAGTACTGTGGCTCATTTGTTTCAACAAAGATCTCATAGAAAGTTTTCTGTTATCAGGGATCATCAGCAGAGGATAATAAACTTACATATAGTGTATTACTCAATGAAAATAGACCTAAGGCTATATTTTCCTTGAGGTCCAGTTTCCATGAAAGACAAAAAGTCTTGGAAACCAAAATTCTGATCTTATGAACGGAAGTCAATTATCATGACTGTCTTCTCACAATTGGAGTCTCCATTTACTAATTTGTAAACCAGGTCTAGTAATACTCACCCATCCTTTGAAATGGTATGCACATGCTAGAGAAAATTAATAAGAAAAATATCACATTTAAGAGTAAAATGTTATACCTCTCTGCGTTGCTCATTTAAATAGCAGAGGTTTTCTTTTCTTTTTTTATTTCTTTTTTTTAAGAGTTTTTTTCTTTAGGGCACGTGCACTCACCAGAGAGAGAGAGAGAGAGAGAGAGAGAGACAGCGACGGTGAGAGGGAAAGTGAGAAATCACCCCCCAGGGAAGAATGGCCACACTGCAATCCTTTCTCTTCCATTCATCTCCCAGGATCTTGGGCACACATACACACATGCCTGGTGTGATTTTCAAGCCACTGGGTCTGGGATTCAAATTGTGGTGAGTCACATGGAGTCCAGCAGCATAATCACTATGCCATTTACTGGCTCCTAGCAGAGGCTTTCTTAACCAACTCACATTATCCAACTATTTGGAATAAAAAAGAACTCTTCCTTATGCAAATGAGCTCAGAACAGACTGCAGACTCATGGCCAGGTCTGCACTGGGCTGTACTTTACTACAGTGCTTCTCAGTGTGTGGCCCAGGAAATGCTGGACAGCATTAACAACCTGTTAGAGTGTCTGCAAAGTCGAACTATTCTTACAATATTACTAAGACGTTAATTGTCATTTTTAGCTATGCTTGTATTTATACTGATGTTGCAAGAGCAAAGACAGGAATGTTGTTGGTGTCCTAGGAAGAGTCATGGTGGCGCAGCAGACTGGAGTAGGTTCTTGGCCGGCTCTTCACCACCGCATGCTGGCAGTGCTGACAACAGCTACGCAGCGTCCTTGATGAAACAGCCAACGGAGTCGCGGAGTTAGCCTTACTACATCTCAAGCCTTGAGCACACTTGTCTTTCATCCTATTTTACTTACTTTTAATTTGTTTTTTTATGTACAAAAGGAAAAGCCCTCCTGCCACAAGCAATAACTTGTCTCCAGCAAAAGCACTCACGCAGTTGTTTAATTTGTGCTGATTAACCACTTTTTTAATACAACGCCATTGATACTTGAAAGAACATATACATGCTAGGATGAGTGTTGGTGGACATTTTTCAAACGTGGAAAAAATGTGAGCTTATCAATCTAAGAAAACGGTAGAAAATGTATTGACAATGATAAAATAAATATTTCATGTAAATATTAGAATTTGGAAGGTTATACTTCCATTGGGTGACTGATTGATAACCTTCTAATACTTAAAAATGTCTGATGAAATCTGTGGGATTTTAACAATTATATCCTTTTTTGTTTGTTTGTTTGTTTTGCCATAGAGTATGTGTACTCGCTGGAAAGAGACAGAGAGAGGGAGAGTGATAAATCACCCTCCGGGTTGATGGCCACACCACAATCCCTTCTCCTCCATTCTGCACTCGAGATTTTGGACATGCACATACACATACCCAGTGTGATTTTCAAAGCTGCCAGTTGTGGGACTTGAACTGTGATGGGCCTTGTGGGCATCCAGCACCTTAACCACCATGCTGCCTACTAGCCCAATACAATTTTTCATATAATAAATTGGGTCAGCATTCATAACTTCTTCATAACTCTGTGAACTAATATTTTCCAATTGATGAATTCATGTTGATACAAATTTATTCATGCGTAAATTATCTATTCAACTTGCATGACTGAAAGAACATTACAAACTATAGTAAGAAAATTTAGTTGGTTGAGTTCAGATTCCACACCCAAGTTTACCTTAAACTACTACTACTTGCGGTGTTACCTTAAACTACTACTACTGCCGGTGTTTTTTTATAGTATTGAGAATGAATGCCCCAAATGAAATGACTAGGCTTTTAAAGCACCACTCCCATTTCCAGTTATGGGAATACATATACACACATACACATACATATATGATGTTTTTATTTTACTTTATTTATTTTGAAAGTTCATTTCTTTTAAGAGAGATAGAGAAGAGGAAGCACATTCAACAGGGTCTCATGGTGGCATGCTCTCCTTTCTTGGTCCGACAGTTAGTCAGGATCCCAGGGATGTACACACCCTCTGTAGTCCAGTTGACTGGAGATCCAGACATTACTACCAGCACATGTACCATCATGGAGGCAGAATTATGGTTCTTTCTGATATTTAAACCCACTTCATTGACAAATGATTTACACACTCACTCACTTATGTCTACAGTTTGATCAGCTTTCAATAGTTGTTTGCAGGTGTTGTCGTCTCACCAGTCTAGAGCTAGAACCTACCCATTACCTCAGAAGCGGCCTCCTGACTAGGTTTTCTTCATTGCCCCTCGCATAGGAAACCTGAGTTAGGATTTCTATCAACAGTAGTTTTGCTTTACACTGATTTTTGTGTAAGTAGAATCATTTAATGTGCACTGTTTTGTGTCTCACTTATTTTGATCTGCAAACTCATTTGTGTATTAACAGCAGGTTCTCTCCTATTGCTCAGGATCATTCCACTGTGTGGATGTACACTCACTGGCTTAGCCATTCAGCTTCTGGTAGACTCTTGGTCCTTTCCAGTTTGGATCTATTCATGAGTTTCTTAGATCCTTAGGTCACAAATCTCACGACCATTTTTTAAATTATGTTTTTTTCTTACTCCTAAGTTTGAGTTCTTCTTAAAATATATTGTAAGTATGTCTTTGTCATAATCTATCATATATATGCATATGTATCTTTTTTTGCATATGTATTTTGAAACTTGCAAGTTTACTTATCTTTTGAGAGAGTGGAGGAGAGAGAGAAAGACACAGGTGTATCCAAAACAGGGTGTTCACCCAGAAATCCATAATTACAGTTCTTTTTTTTTTTTTTGTGAATTATTTATTTAATTATTGTTATTATTTTTTCTTAAGTAATTATTTTATTTCACTTTATTTGTTTATTTATTTACTTTAATTTGACCAGAGGAGGACAGAACAAGAGAGTGAGAGTTAGAGAGAGAGAGAGAAAATGAGAAAGTAAGCCTCCAGGTCTGGGACTTGAACTATGGTCAGTCATGTGGGAGTCCAGCACCTTTAACAACCATGCCACCTCCCAAGCCCTATTATTACTATTTTTTAAAAATTTCCTATAGGGCACACATACTCACCAGCCAGAGAATAATGTGGGGAGTGGGTGAATAAGAAAGCAAGCCACCCCCAGATCTGGGATTTGAACCACAGTCGTCCATGTGGGAATCTAGTACCTTAACCATCACAGCACCTGCTGACCATAACAGGAGTTCTTAATTAAAACAAGTAGGGTTATAGGCAGTTGAGTGTTTTTGTGGCCGTCTGATGGCTGAAAAGCACACTCCTCTGATTGAAAGTATCACTATATTTTTAGATGAATGCAACTGTTCTCAAGCAGTTAATTTCTTTTTTAATTTTTGTTTTATCTTTATGTGTGTTTAATTTTTTTATGACTGATTAGTATTCCCTTGTGTGTATGTGCCACATTTTTTCAAACTAGTCATTTGTTTTTGAACACTTAGAGTCCCTGCCTTAGCAGTTAGAATAATGCAGCAATAAATATGGATGTGCAAGTGTCTTTTCAACTGAGTGTTTTCCTATCCTTGGGTAGATATCCAGGAGTGAAATTGATGGATCATATGATAGTTCTATTTGTAGGTCTTTGAGGAACTTCCATATTGTTCTCTACAGTGGCAGGACTAATTTACATTCCCACCAACAGTGAGGAGGGTTCCCCTTACCCACACTTGTTTTTGATTTTCTGATACTAGCCATTCTTATTGAGCTTAAATAGTACCTTTTTGTGGTTTTGAGTTACATTTCCCTTATTATAAGAGAAGTTGAACATTTTTATATGGCTTTTGGCTATTCATCTGTCTTACTTGGAAAGCTGTTCATCTAGTTTGCTTACTTTTTAATTGAATTGTTAGGTTTTGTTTTTGTTTTTGTTTTTTGTTTTGTTTGTTTTCAGGCAAACTGCTTAAGTTCCCTATGTATTCTGGTTATCAGTTTGCAAATATTCTCTCCCATTATGAGGTTTCTCTCTTCACCCTGATTATTGTTGCCTATGCTGTGCAGATGCTTTTCATCTTGATGTAGTCCCATTTGTCTATTTTGGGGATTATCACCTGTACTTTAGGAAATCTTTGCCTACTCCCATGTCTTCAAGTGTTTTCCCCATGCTTATACAAGTAGTTTTAGAGTTTGAGTATCTATGTTAGATCTCTGATGCATTTTCAGTTGACTTTTGATATTGGTGAGAGATAGTGGTTTAGTTCCAATTTCCTGCAAGTGGATACCCAGTTGTTTCAGCAGTTGCTTTTTCCCATTGGATTGTCTTGTGTCCTTTGTCAAAGTTCAGCTGGCTATATGTTTTGGGGATAATTTCTGAGTTTTCTATTCTGTTCCACTGGACTATATGCCAGTTTTTCTGCCAGCGGTAGGCTGTTTGGGATACCACAGCTCTGTAATATATCTTGAGGTCAGGTAGTGATAAGTCTCCTGCTTTATTCTTTTTATAGACTATTGCCTTGGTGATAAGATGCCTTTTATGATTCCAGACAAATTTTGTAATTTTTTTGCTATTTCTGGAAACCATCCTCAATTTCTTTTTCTTTTCTTGAGAGAGATTTTTGCAATAGGCCATTTGCACATGCCAGAGAGATAGAAAGGGAAAAATAACCCGCTCTAGGGGGCATGGCCACACCACAATCCCTTTTACTCTATTCTCCTCTTGAGATTATTGGGCATGTACATGCACCCAAGTTTCAAGCTGGCTCTGAGACTTGAACGACAGTTGCCCATGTAGGAATCCAATGACATAACTGCTTTGCAATCTGCTGGTCTCTTAATTTCTTTTTTCAGTTTATTTTGTACAGGTGTTTCAGCTATTTGATTAGGTTTATTCCTAGGTATCCTGTATGTGTGTGTGTGTGTGTGTGTGTGTGAGGTATTGCAAATGAGATTGCTTTCTTCAATTTTACTTCAGTCAGCGGTCGAATGTTGGTATTTCAATAGCTATAGGTTTGTATATTGATTTTGGATGCTGCCACTTAACTGAATTTATCATCTCTAGGAACTTCTTTGTGGCTTCCTTTGGATTTTCTATGTAAATATTCATGTCATCCCCAGATATAGATAATTTATCTCTTCTTTCTCTACTTGAATGTCTTTTATTTTACTCTCTTTTCTGACTGCATTACCTAGGACTTCCAGCACCTTGTTAAAAAGGAGTGGAGAAAGTGGGCTGCCTTGTTGAGCTCCTGTTTTTAGTGGAAAGGCTTTCAGCTTCTCCCCATTCACTATGATGATAGTACATGGCTTTTATTGTGTTGATAAATGTCTCCTCTATATGGATTTTGCTGAGAGTCTTAATCATGAAGGAGTGTTATATTTTATTAAATACTTTTCCTGCATCGATTTATATCTGTTTTTTTATCTTTCCTTCTGTTAATGTGCTGTATTACATTTATTATTATGTGTATGTTGAATCACCCTTGCATCCCTGGGATAAAGCCTACCTGGTCATTGTGTATAATCTTTTTAGTATGTTCTGGGATATGACTTGCTAATGTCTTGTTGAAGACTTTTGACTCTGTATTCATCAGGCGTATTGGTCTGTAGTTCTATTTTTTGTAATGTCCTTGTCTGCTTTTGGTGTCAATGTGACGGAGGTTTCATGGAATGGGTTTGGGATTTGGATCTTTAGAAATAGTTGGAGAAGTATTGGGGTTAGCTCTCTTTAAAAGTTACGTAGAATTAAGAAGTGAAGTCATCAGTAAAAAAGGCTTTTCTTTTTTGGGAGACTATTTCTTATTTAATCTCATTATTTGTTATTGATCTGCTCAAGCTTTCTGTTTCTTCCTGGTTCATCTAGGTAAATTATATATGTTCAAAAAATTTGTCCATCTCAAGTAGGTTTTTTTATCTGTTGGAATATAGTCATGCACAGTATTCTCTTAAGATTTTTTTTTTTTTTGGTATTTCTGTTATGTCTGTTGTGATGTTGCCTGTTTCATTGCTGATATTTTTTATCTGGGTCCTTTCTCTGTTCTTGGTTAGTTCAGCTAACATTATGTCAAATTTTTTATCCTCTCAGAGAACCAGCTTTTAGTTTCATTTATATTCTGTATTGTTCTTTTATTCTCTAGTTTATTTCTGCTCTGATCTTTATTATTTCTTTTCTTCTGATATTTTGTCATTGTTGTTTTTCCACTTACTTAAGATGTGTTGTTGGGTCATTTATTTGTGACCTCCCTATTTTTTTTTTTTTTTTTGGTTAGGACTAGTTGCTATGAACCTCCCTCTTATAACTGCTTTCAATGCATCTCAGGTTGTAAAGACTCATGAATTCATTATTGTTAATGTCAATGAATCTTTCGATTTCAGACTTAATTTCTTCAGTAGTTGTGAAGTCATTCAGGAGTAGGTTATTTATTTTTTTTGGAGAGGTTTTCACTATAGGGTGCGTGTGCTCACCAGACAGACAGAGAGAGACATAGAGACAGAAAGCGAGAAATCACCTCCCCGGGGGGATGGTCACGCCGCAATCCCTTCTCCTCCATTCTTCTCTCGGGATCTTGGGCACGCACGCATACGCACATGACGTGAGGTCTAAGTCACTGGGTCCGGGACGTGAACCGTGGTCGACTAAGTGGGATTCCAGCAACATAGCCATTACGCTAACTGCTGGTTCCCAGGAGTAGGTTATTTTTAAGAGTCCTTTCTGTAGTTGATTTCAACTTTAATTCCATTGTTATCAGAAGAGATATTTGATATGGCTTCTATACTTTCGAATTTGTGAAGACTTAGTTTGTACCCTACCATGTGGTTGCTCTTTGAAAATGATTGATGTGGAGATGAAAAAAACTATTTTGTGGTTGTTGCATGAAATGTTCTATAGGTGTCTGTGAAGTCCATTTGTTTTATGGTGTCATTTAGTTCCTATGTCTCTTTATTTTTTTCATCCAGATGATCTCTCTAGAGGTAACAGTGCAGTGTTAAGATTCCCAACAATTGGAGTGTTGCAGTCTATCTCTCCCCTTGGTTCTAGCAGCCTTTCTCATTCACTTATTTAGGTTCTTCAATGTGGGGTACACAGAAATGTATAAGTGTTATATATTATTGGTGAATTATCTCTTTTAGTACTATATAGTGTACTTTGTTTCTTCCTAAAGGTTTTGTCTAGAAGTCTATTTGGTCTGATATCAGCATCACAGCTCCAGCTTATTTTGGTTTCTTTTTACAGTGAAACATTGTTTTCTAGCCGTTTACTTTCAGTCTATGTATGCCTTTACCCTTGAGGTGTGTTTCTTACAAGCAGCATATAAGGGTCTTGCTGTTTTACCCAGTCACTCTGTGTCTTTTAACTGAAGAATTTGATCCATTCGCATTCAGTGTTATTTTCGATATTTCCATACTTATCCCGGTCATTTTACTAGCCACTTCTTGGTTATTTGTGTTCTCTTACTTCTATTTATTTGTTTTTAGTTTTCCTGATACAGTACTCCTTTCATTACTTCTTGTAGAGTGAGTCTAGTGTTCATAAATTCTTTCACTTTTTATTTATCTGAGAATGAGCGTATTGTCTTCCCATTTGGTTGAGGGGTTTGAGATTAGCCTGATAGCATAATCTTCAGGAGTCACTTAATCCCTTGATGTTTTTCTCTTGCTAGTTTTAGAACACTGTCAATTTTTTTTTTTTTAACTTTTCTCAGTCTGGCTATGATGTGCTGTAGGGAGGATCTTCCTACGTTGACTGTTTGGTGTTTATATTTTTTGAATCTAGATGTCTGAATGCTTCTGTAGGTTTGGAAAGTTTTCTTCAGTATTTCAGTGATTTTCAATGCCTTTACCAGATCCTTCACTTTCTAGAATATTCTTTGGATATTCCAGAGTTTAATGGTGTCTAGTATTTCCTATATGTTGCCCTCATTTTTCTTTTCTTTTCTTTTTATTGCCCTTATTATTTTTGGTGGTTTTGATTAAGTCAGAGGCTTTATCTTCCAGATCAGATATTCTGCCTTCTGCATGGTTTAATCTGCTATTGATGCTTTCCAGGGAGATTTTGATTTCTGTAATTGTGGCTCTCATCTCTAGAAGTTCTGTCTGATTCTTTCTTAGGGTGTCTATCTGTTTTGGAATTCTTCCTTCAGGTCATA
Source organism: Tupaia belangeri chinensis (assembly GCF_000334495.1). Classification (NCBI taxonomy): domain Eukaryota; kingdom Metazoa; phylum Chordata; class Mammalia; order Scandentia; family Tupaiidae; genus Tupaia; species Tupaia belangeri. The sequence continues at coordinate 1,597,809 of NW_006159999.1, read as the reverse complement.
GAATGATTTCCTCATCTCCTGGAATTGTCTGTTTTCTCCTGTATCTCATTAAGTTTAATTATGATGAATATTTGCAGCTGTTCCCTACAGTGTGTTGACTTTCTGCCAATTTTTCTATTCTTTTGGGGGAGACAATGCTAGAATCCATATTAGGCTTTAAAGAGGAGGAGAATAGGAAAAATGTTCTCCAGGTTTCACAAACTCTCTTTTTTTCTTTTAAATTTATTTTATATTCAGACACTGTATATCATTACAGCATACAAAATGAATTTTCCCTTCCAGAATATACTGACTATTGGCCCAATCAAAGATACTTATGGTCTTCAACAGAAGATTTTTTATTTTATGTTTCTTAATTGTTTTACTTCCTTTTCCCCCTTTGGTCACTCTCTTAAAATGGATATATCTTTCCTCAATTTCTCTGTCCCTGAATCAGTAGGCCTGGGCTGTGTGGGTTAACAGAAGGAAGAAGCAGAAGCCATCTGCAGCACCTGGGCTTACAGGTGAGCTTTCCTATGTCCCCTGTGAGGGGAAGGATCAGCAGCAGATCCAGAGCCCAGTCTCTGCCCCATTGTGATCACTCCTACCAAACTGGTGGGAGACCAGTCCGTTCCTTACGCACTATGTTAAGGAACTTTGCCCTTTGCTGGTGGTTGTTGATGTTCTTCAGTTCACAACTGTATTGTGGGACCAGACTAGCACAATGGTGAAGCACACTCTTCAGGTGCTCCCACTTGAGAAGGCTTCCAGTTCAAGTCCAGCGTGGACCACAGCTTCAAGAGTCTGCTGGGGGTGCTGTCTCTCTTTTTAACTTCTCTCTCTTTCAACCATGAAGAAATAAATAAACATCCTTTAAAAGTAATTGCCTGGTGATGCTTAGTATACGAGAGGTACTTCTATGTAATATACAAAGCAGCTTTGTAATGTATTTTCTTTGCAATTTGGGCTGACAATCCCAAACTACTCTTTAAATAGGAATTATTATACTGTTTATCCAATGTGTCACTCAAAGAATTCTTTAACTTTATTAGTGCCTTTCTTAAAGATGCAAGAACTTTAAAGCCGAAGCAAAAATACTCCATGTTTAGAGTCAGTAGTGCTGGAAGTCACACCTGCCAAAGAAGAGCACCATCATTTCATGTGGAATGCGTTCTGTGGTCAGTGAGTTGCCCGCTGGTTAGGGCAGCTGGGTCCCCTAAGGCCCATTGCATGGTTTGAATCCCAAACCCAGTGGACAGAAAAACACATCTGGTGCATGCCTACACATGCCCAAAATCTCAAAAAGAGAGAGAAATGGAGAAGAAGAGATTGTAGCACGACCATCTTCCATGGGGTGCTTTCCCACTTCCCTTCTCTGTCTCTCTCTTCAGTGAGCACATAAACCCTTTAGCTAATTAGGAAAGGTAATGTATTTTAAAAGTGCCATTTGAAAAAAGGCAAGAAAGTCAACCTTTTATGTATTAGACACATTAATATCTAATATATATCTAGGAAATGTAATGTGGAATATGAAAGATTAATTACATTACTACTAATCATTATTTCTAGAGGTTTGTGCCTTAGGGCACATGTACTTGCCTGGGAGAGAGAGACAGTGAGAAATTGCTCTCTGGCGGGGATGGTCACACTGCAACCCCTTCTCCTCTATTCTCTTCCCAGGACCTTGGGCATGCATGCACACACACCAGGTGTGATTTTGAAGCCATCGAGTCCAGGACTAGAACCACAGTCGACCATGTGAGAGTCCAGCAACATAAGCATCCACTACCCTTCTGATAGCCCCATTACTAATCATTTTTAAAGTACTCTGTAAATTGGAAATAAGAAAGGACTTTAACAAAAGACTTCCACGTGAATTACATGTACACATCATACGTATGTATACTTCATGGCAAACGTTCATACTTCATAACAAGTACCTCTCTTTTCAATACTGCAATACCAAGTATGTGTTGTCCCTGACCGAAGACCAACTGAGGACTCAGAAGGGCAGTGTTTATCCAAGTGCTCAGAGAGACTGTCAGGCCTAGTGTGTTCCAGGCTTTCATGCAGTAAGTCTTACCTCACTGTGCACAGTTCCCCTCATGTGTGTATACACACATACGCACATCTACGAGAGCCCCAGTGAAATGAGACTTTCAAAAGTTACTATCTCTAGAAACTTACAAGCCAAAAATTTTTTCATAGTTTATGAGTGTATGCATGCATGAGACAGAAAGAAGAGAGAGAGAAAGAGAGGGGTACTCTCCCCAGGGTCTGGCCACACGGCACCACAGTCTCCATTAATAATGTCTTTATACATTGAGTTATCACGGTAGAACATGTGACTAACATGCAGAACAACACTAATAAAATTCCAGATGACCACAATTTCTTGAATAAGAAAGATAGCTTTATTCACCCAAAGAGAAGGCAAACCGCAGGAAAAGGGTCATGTCCAGAGACCTAGTCAATAAACTTTCAAGAGAGTCACCTGAATCAGGACATACTTGACCCACTCGTAGATAGATCCTTACTTCTATGAAAAAGAGGTGACACAGAATAATACAAATCATGCCATATGTATTGACTCTACCAAGATGAGCTTGGTAGAGGTTCTTATCAGTGGGGGTATAATACAGTACACCCCAGCGTGCCTGGAACAGAGCCGGGACTGTTTTCCCAGCCATGAGCACCCCTCAGTCTCTTTGGCAGTCACCGCTCTGAGACCACATGCTAGGCCATCTCCTGCTGGGACCAGCCTACAGGGTTTCTGTGGTTAGCTCCTGACTGCAGACCAACCTTGAGCTCCCAGATAGGTCAGGATTATCCAGCCAGTGGAGGTCAGCTGCATCTGTCGGTTCCCACTCCTACCTCTGCTGGCTTCCAGCTCCTGTGAGGTCATGGCTCTGGAGGGCATGGGCCACCTCTTCTCCGGGCTGGCCGAGGAGAAGCATGAGGTCATAGCGTGTCTCTTAAAGATGCAAACCAGTGGGGGACCAGCATTTAGAGTAATGGCTATGTCGCTGGACTCCCATGTAGTAGACCGCGGTTCGCGTCCTGGACCCGGTGGCTTAAAACTCATGCCGGGTGCATGTGTGTGCGTGCCCAAGATCCCGAGAGGAGAATGGAGGAGAAGGGATTGCGGCATGACCATCCCCCCTGGGGAGTGATTTCTCGCTTTCTGTCTCTCTGTCTGTCTCTCTCTGTCTGGCGAATGCACGCGCCCTATAGCAAAAACCTCTCAAAAAAAAAAGAAAAAAAAAAGATCCCGAGAGGAGAATGGAGGAGTAGGGATTGTGGCGTGGCTATCCCCCCTGAGGGGTGATTTCTCACTCTCTGTCTCTGTCTCTCTCTGTCTCTCGCTGTCTGGTGAGCGCACACCCCCTATGGCAAATAACCCTCCCAAAAAAAAAAAAAAAAAAGTTGCAAACGAGCGATGTGGACGCATTCACGCCTGGGCCGGGCAGAAGCCATCCCGGGGATGAGTAGAGTGAAATCCTAGACCCCACGGAAGTGGCCTTGGCCTTGGAGAAGAGGTTGAACCAGGCCCTTTTGGGTCTTTAGTTCCCGGGTTCTGCCCACACAAACCCCCATCTCTGTGACTGTAACTTGTTGGAGTCCTACTTTGTTTTTTTTTTTCTTTTTCTTTTTTAGAATTATTTAAATTTATTTACTTTAATTTGACCATAGAAGGAGAGAGAGAGAGACAGAGAGACAGAGAAAGAGAGAGAGAAGTGAGAAAGCAAGCCTCCAGGTCCAGTACTTGCACCATGTGGGAGTCCAATGCCCTTAACCGCCGCGCCACCGGCCGGCCCCAGGAGACCCACTTTCAGAGGAGGAGGTGACACTTATCACAAAGCTGGGCCCCCAGTCTCTGCAGGCTGGGTCCAGGCTGGGCTGGGAAGTATGTCCTTGAAAGGCTCACCCCAAAGACCCGCGGGCCTCCAGAGCCGGGCGGCCTGGAACTCATGAATCTTATGGTATCAGGGCAGCTTTTTAACTGCCTGGAACCCTCGCCTATGCTTTGGGCCAAATGGAAATAAAGCTTTTTGCAAGAAAAGAAAATACCCTTCAGGTAAAAGAAACTAAGAAATATTATTAACTAAGTCCACCTTAAGCATTTGTCATTGATTTGGATAATTTACATGTCTTACCCTTTGATTTTCCAAATTCCCTATCAGATTAAAAGAGATTTTATTAGGACCAAGTTTCCAAAAAAAGGAAAAAAAAAAAAGAAAGAAAGAAAGAAAAAGGAGATGCTACTTCTAAAATTCTAGCTCTTCCTCATTTTCATTACACTCAAATGGTAGAGTTCAACTAAATATAACTAATATGTGTTTAAATTCGTTCATTTCAGAGTTGAACTATTTAATGTAAATAACCCAAAGAAAGAGGAAAAAAAATAGTGTTAAAAGATTTGGGGCTATGATGGTTCATTTTGTGTGTCAGCGTAACTCGGCTATGGGGTACCGACACCCTAGGTCAAGTGCCATCCTTGCTGTGTCTGTTAGAGGTGTTTTGGGCAAGATTAGCAGTTAAACCTATAGCTGAAGAAAGCTAATCGTCCTCCAGTATATGGGTGGGCCTCATCTAATCAGGTGAAGACCTGAACTGAACATAAAGACTGACCTTTCTCTGACTCTGCTTTGACTTTCTTGAACTGGGACATGATTTTGTCCCTGCATTTGGACTTGAACCAAACCTCAGGCTCTTCTGGGCCCCAGGCCTAAACCATCAGTCCTCTTAGGTCTCCAACTTGGTAGTTTGGGATCTTCAGACTTCTCATCTTTCATAATTATTTAAACCAATTTCTTGCAAATTTATTCCCATGTGCATGCATACACAAATTTATATATTCTATTGGTTATACTTCTCTGAAGAATTCTAGCTAATAGTATGGCCATATCAAAGTGTCTTCTATGTCTTACTTTATGTATCAAAATCTCCTACAGGGCTTTATTAAATATATTTTCTTCATCTACTTCCTCCACGTAAATATACATGTCACTAGACTAACATATGCTAATATGTACATACAAATAGGTGTTAATATATGTACTTACAAAGATATAAAATTGGATGGCCTAAATAGGCAGTCAGTAAGTATGCTTTTTTTAATATTGTTAAGTAAATTCTATGCGCAAGCTTTTCCTTGGCACTAGAATTATCCTTGATTATATTTATTTTGTTTTTTAAAAAGAAAGGAAGGGAGGGAGGAAGGGAAGAAGAGAGGAAATTTCCCTTGTTTGGGGAGTAGTCTTAGCCACTTCCCAGAGAGGAGCTGGAAGGATCAGCTTCATTTTAGAGACGTGGAAAGGCTGATGCAGGGTGACCTGCCTGTCACTCCCCTGCCGTGGGGTGGAGCCGAGGTCAGTGTCGGGAGGCCCACGTAGCTGCACACTCCCCTGACTACAGCTTTCAGTCCCAACGTTCATGCTCTCAGAGGTTTCTGTTTGCTTGTCTGTTTTGTTTCTTCTTCAGCCACTGTCACAGGATGCGGGGCCATGGTGACAGCTGTTGCAATGATGTTCCTGGCATACCAGCTCTCTGGGAAGGCTGGCCAGTCAACCACGGACGATTATCCTGTTGGCACGAGTGTGTGCTTCTAGCATGTCTGCCATATGGCCGTGTTTCCCCACTGGAAAATGTGACTACTTTGTAAACCTTTTTTCCTCAAGAGCAGAGATCGTGCCTCCTGCTTCTTGAATCGTTTACTTTCGGCTGAGGGTAGTGCACCCAGAGCCAGGGCTCGACACACTTGACAGAATTCAAGCCCCTGTTGACTCGTGGCTAGCTGGTGCACGTGGTTCCGTATCAGTGCTGTGTTGTCGCTGACCCAGTCTCAGCCATCTCAAGACAATGTAAACATACTGCCTTTCTGTTCTGGAGGTCCGAAGTCTGGACTCACTCCCGCCGAGTCAAACCAAGGGCTCGCCAGGACTGCGTTTCTTCCCTGTGGCTCTGAGGGACAACTGGGCCCTTGTCTTCTCCACCTTCTAGAGGCCATCGCATGCCTCGCCTTTGTCTGGCCGGTTGACTCTCTTGGGAAGGTCCGTTTACACGGTGAGAGGAGACCTTGCAGTCCTTCCCTCTCTCGGCACCGTTTCTCCCTGAGTCCTGGAGCCCTCCGTTGGACTCCACGTTTAGACAGTCCCGTTTCTCCCTGAGTCCTGGAGCCCTCCGTTGGACTCCGCGTTTAGACAGTCCCGTTTCCCCCTGAGTCCTGGAGCCCTCTGTTGGACTCCGTGTTTAGACAGTCCCGTTTCTCCCTGAGTCCTGGAGCCCTCCGTTGGACTCCGCGTTTAGACAGTCCCGTTTCCCCCTGAGTCCTGGAGCCCTCTGTTGGACTTCTCGTTTAGACGGTCAATTGAAAGGAAGCTAGCTTAGAGGGTCTCAGAAAAGTGAGGTGTCCAGCTTTCTTCAAAAGCAATGTTTGCATGGTGTAGCTCTTCCACGTTACTTTATATCTGTTTTTATTCCGTGTTCCTTGAAGACAACATATATCGATGATGATTCTTGCTTTCTTAGCAATATTCTTGGGCTTAAATTTGTTATCTTTTTATTTGTTTATTTATACTACGTACTTTTCAAATTATTTACTTATTTAATTTATTATTTTTGAATTTCCTATCGGGCACAGGCACTCACCAGAGCAGAGAGAAAGAGAGAGAGAGGGAAACTGAGGAAGCAAGCCACCTTTCTGCAACTCCAACTGTGGTCGGCCATGTGGGAGTCCAGTGCCCTAACCACCACGCCACCTGCTGGCTGCTACTTAGACTGTACTCTGGGTTTTTCATCACTGCTTTCTAATTCTTTATTTACATTTTTATTTTTTCCTTTCCTTTCTTTCTATTTCCTTCTGAGACTCTAACTACATATATTAATATTGACTCACAAGTCATTGAAATGCAGTTCAATTTGTCTCAGTCTTTTTTGGTCCTTCTCTTTAGATCATTTTTAGTGCTTTGTGATCAGCTTCACTAACTGGTTCTGCTATTGCTAATTAGCTGTTATTTCAGTACACATATATTTATTTTTAATTTCAGATATTATATCTGCCATGTCTAGATTCTCTGTTTGGGATTATTTAAATAAATTACATTTAACTCCTCATGTTCATGCTTTCCTTGAACATATAGTGCATGTATATGTGTGAGTGTGTGTGCATGTGTGCGTGATTTTAACACCCTTATTGGCTAGTTCAGTCATTGCTAGAGGAACATTGGATGATTTTCAGATCCATGTGAGTTTGGGAATCTATTTCTCATAAAACTCAATTGTAAATGTTTTTTCTTTGATATATTTCTTATATAGTTTGTATGCTTTCTGATACGCACATACATTGATTTTTTATCAAATACTCCTTTCTGAACTACATGAGTAGAACATTCCTGCCCAACTATGGTGAGGATGTTTGTCTGTGTCCCCACACTTTGCTGACGCTGGGAACGTCTCCAGGGAGAAGCTGAAGAAACATAGAGCTCACCTCCTGGGTTGCCATCCCCTTCAAGATAACTTCCGTGCACTGCCTGCTACCTGGGTCTTAAAGTCGTTCCTTCATTACAGAAAATCTTTCACGAGATGGAATAATGGAAACCTCTCCATTTTAAGTGCAAATAACTAGGACGATATGGATGTGCACTTTACCAATACGCTTCTAATTCATACAGTGCATACTAAATGCATCTACTAAACTGAATAATATGCAATAATATACTTAACAGATGAAGGTCCACATGCAACAAAGCAAAGCAATTTGCACTAATTGACAGATATCTTGGGTTCGAATCTCATTTCTACCACTAGATATTGGCTACATTGTATTCTTGCTGACCAAATATTTCCTTGAGTTCCCCCATCTGAGAGTATGAGGTTTGACCCTGGTGAACTCAGAAGTGGGGTGAACTAGACCTCATGTAGACAGAGCCAGCGTATCTGCATGTCCTTTCTCCTTACAAAGGCAGCTTATTCCCCCCGGACATTGCCACATGAGAGCGGAATCCCAAGTGAAGATGATGCCCAGTCACCTGGAGCTAACACAAGACGCGTTCAGGATGCGAAGAGGAGGTAAACTGAAGTTATTTTAAGCCATTCTGCTTGTGCCCATTGTTACTTGAATATAATCCAACATAGCCTATTGTTAGATCATGAAAATGTAGGCAACCCAATGATTTCCACTCTCAGATTCATCAAACGTAAATTTTAAATATCATCTACACACATCTATCCTGTAAAATATAGGGAATTTAGTTCATGTATAAACTCAAGAACAATTGTTAGTTATGGACATTGCATGAATACGAAGAATTTATTCTAAACCATATTCAGTTCCTAATATTAGCATTTCCATCTACTCTGTTGATTTTATGAGTATATAAATTTAATTTTAAAAGACCTTACAATTTAATGAACTGTAATTCCCATCTAGTGAGTGCCTTAAATTTTAAAAGCAATTCTTATCCTCTGAGAATTCTTCCCTGAAGTACTAATCATTGTTCAACAGTAAAATCCACAGAATTATCACATATTCATTATAAACTTGTTGTCTACCTATCTTATTATGGAAATCTTTTGTGCCTCTTCAAATACTGTAAATTCTATTTTTTAAAAGATTGTTTTGTGTATTGGTATTCTATTCTGTGGCTAGAGAGATCGAGCAATCTTATATTGCAAAATAAATTAAATTTAATTATCTTTTGGAAGATTTAAAATTTAATTTGCTTTAACCCTGCATCACGCTTTGTATTTACTATTTTCAAAAATAATTTTTCTTCCTCATTTAATACCAATCTCTTTTGAGACACAGATAATGTCCTTTAGCTATGCTACTGTTGTCCACACAGTCACAGTTTCCAACTACAATAAAAAGGCCACCTAAACAAATAGAAAACACTAACATGGCTACCTGACAAGGAAGGGGAGGAAAGGTGGCGCTAAGGCATCTGGTTCGTCACTCCAGTTCCTTCTTTCTATCTTCATTGTCTTTTATCCCATGCATGTCAGTTCCTGAGGCATTCTTTCATCACTGAAGAGGGAAAACAGATGTGAATTCTATGTTCCACTTCACTGGATGTTTCTGTAGACATTCTTTTGAGTTCTACATAGTTATACTGATTGTACTGGATTGTTAGTAAAAGTCATGACACATTTTTGCATAGGGAAACTTATACAAAAATACGTCATGACTTTTCAAACAACCTAATAATAAAAGGAACCTGTGTTGGAACTGAGTTATGAACAGAAGCGAAGACACATATTTTTCAAGCTGTATTCTTTGGATAAAATCTTACATGACTTCTTAAATGGTCATAGTTACTACAATAGATATTAGAACATTTAACATACCAACACATTTTGGCACTTTCCATTGGCGGTAGAGTAAACCACATTTTCTCAAATCATTTGATCTTCGTGTCAAAAGATTTATAGAAAATCTTGCAGAATGGGCCCTGTGTGAATCTTCTTTAATAAACATAGGACTAGATCTGAAGGTGTCTCTAAAAGGAGTTAGTACTTGTTTACCATTGAAAAACTATTCCTCGTCTCCCACGGGAGGCGTCCTCTTAAATGCAGACAGTCCCTTTGGGAATGAGGTCTGACTGGGTCTGACATTTGAAGGGCGGGTAAGATTAATACGATACTCTCTGTATGAACTCAAACTACTCCAAAGCTCTAGTCTTACAGCTTGTTCTGATTTAAAACTAATTATTTTATCTATGGTCATCATACAGTGAGAAGACATCACCCTCACTAACTTCAAGAAATATTTCTCTCTAATACTGGCGTTAATTTAGTTTCACAGAAGAGTTGTGTTTCCTTAAATCTTATGTTCAAACTTCTGTCAGCGAAACACAGTGTGTCTCGTGAATGGACAGGTACCGTTTACTTTCTGTGTGCAAACCCGGCATGTAGTGTTTCCTTTTATTATTCACATCAGATGAGCGAAAAATCCCATCGGTTTATGACTTCTGCCCAAAATATCTCTGGCTTATCGAGTAATTGAGACAAATGAGTCTCATTCTCTTTCTTCTGAGCTGGGTGGGTGGACATTTATAATATTGTTCCTCTCAGACATAATTCATTAGAGAGACTTGGGTGTCCAATTCAGAACCAGAAAGAGATTATTGGCTCTTCTTTTTAAAATCTTTCCCTTGGTTTATGGTATAAGGTAAGGTAACGACACTGGCTTAGACATTGAGAATTGAAATATATGTATATGCAAAACACACTTAATTGAGAAAACCTAGGAGATAAGATAGTTAAACGTTAGTAGGGGATTACCATAGAAAGAGAACCAGTAGGATTTATGAATAAATGTATACCTGCAAACACAAATACATAGTTATATGTGTGTGTGTGTGTGTGTGTGTATTAATAGGTTCATGGAGAAATGGAATTAAAGTATGAGTTAAATTTAGGTGCAAAAAAGGAGGTTAAATTAATTTATGATTTGCATTTTCTGTTAACTTTATGGAGACTATAGAGAGAGAGTCATGAATACAGTATCTGTGCCGAGAGTCTCAGCACGAAAGGGTCTATTAGAAAGAATTTAGAAGGAATTATTTGCTGTATTCATTTTTATTTTTATTTTTTTACTTTTATTTTATTTATTTGAGTCCCAGACCTGACAGTTTGAAAATCATACCAGGCACGTGGGTGTGTGCCCCAAATCCTGCCAAGAGATGGGCCGTCCCTCCTGGGAGCTGATTTCTTACTCTCCTCTCACTCTCTCTCTCCGTCTCTCTTCCCATTTAGCACGCCTGCCCTATGGCACAAACCTTTACAAAGTGAAACAGAATCACAGTACGGAGTCCCTGGCTGACGCGCAGCTCAAGCCCCAGGCCCAGACACAAGAAACACACTGGACACGTGTGGTCGGGCCCAAGTCCTGAAAGGAGAGAGCGATGGAGGGGGAGGGGTGCAGTGCGACCTTTCCCCATGAAACATGCTTCCGCACTTTCTCTGCCTCTCTTTTGCTCTCTCTTTCTGTCTCTTTCCCATGAGTTCATGTACCCTCTGGCAAATAAATGAGAAAAAAAATGCTCTACATTGAAAAAATAGACCCCAAACATTTCCATCAAGAGACTTTCAAAATATTGATATCTAAGTTCTTTCCTTAGGAAAATATGATATCAATATGCCCTTATAAAGAAATACAAAAAGCAAACTACGATCTATTCCATATATTAAGTATATAATAAGAGTATATGATATAATATATAGATGGAAGATTATTATGTTATAATTATAATATAATAATAATTATATTATTATATTATACAAAACTAACCTTCAAGTGAAAAGGCTAATATATATAATATAGACCCTAAATAAAATTGTTGTAAATAAAGTTGAATAGAAAATTCATAATAATGCATTAAACAAATAGATTTATTCCCAAAATGCAAAGAGAGTTCAGAATTAGAACATTCCTGAGCACAGGTCACCCACTGATATATCTAGGAAGAAAACTCTATGATCCAGGCATACCTCCAACAAGTCTGCAATAACTTCAATTGTCACATGAGATATGTGTGGTGAATAAAATAGGAATTAGCTGATACTTTTAAAAATAAGTGCAATAAGCGCACATGTATGCATTAAATATGTACATATATATATATATGCAAAACATATTTAATTGAGAAAGCCTAGGAGATAAGATATTTAAACACTAGTAACAGATCACCATAGAAACAGAACCAATAAGATTCATGAATAAATGTATACCTGCAAACACAAATATATACATATATGTGTGTGTGTGTGTGTACGCATGTGAAAACTCAAAATAAGGAACTAAAAAAATAAGTATAAAACAGACAGCACATTCAGTAAGACAAGAACATAAAATGAATGCACATGAAATAAACGTTTTTGTTTACATAGACAATAGCCAGCTATGCAGCATCATGGAAACACTGACAAGTGTAAAATGAGTAAAATACTTAATGATAACTTGATATTCACATATAGAAGTTATAGGATAGACACTTAAAAATGCAGTAGAACTGGACTTAAGTGAGACTCAGAATAGTCAACTGAGAAGTGAGGCTAGTAATATTATTTATCCCTTAGCTTAAGGAAAAAAATCTTGACAACAAACAAACAGACTTTTGGCAAAACAAATAAATTACCTACAGATAGAATGACCATATTATTTATCATCTAATTGCAAAGCTATTGATAGTAAAAGTGCATGCTATTAATCATTATAATGAATCCAGGCAGAAACAAGAATAGATGACCATTTGAGTCTTTAAGATGGAAACATCAGACTTGCTTCACAGCTGAAACACCAGAAAGCTGAACGAAAAAGAACAATAAAAAAAATAAAAGGCATGAGCCAAAAATATTATATCAAACAAAACTAACCTTCAAGTGAAAGGCTACTGACAAAACATTTTTAAAATAGAAGAGCTTGGGGAATGTCATTCTTAGGAGTCATTGTTAATGAAACTATTAGAAGATGAATTTGAACTATTCAAGATAGGACAGGAACTGGGCACGTGTGCATGTGTGCCCAGGATCCTGAGAGGAGAATGGAGGAGAAGGGATTGTGGCATGGCCATCACCCCGAGGGGTGAATTTTCACTTTCTGCCTCTCTCTCTCTAGCTTTATGGTGAGCGCACGTGCCCTATAGCAAAAACCTCTAAAATAAATATATATATATAGTTAGACATGATGTTGGCAGGATGGAGTACAAATATATGACTTAAAACAGAGAAATAACAGTATAACTTACAAGGTAAAAGAAGAAAAAGGGAAAGACGGTGAGAAACACAATAGCTCACAAATGGTCTTTGTAATAGCTGAAAATAAAAGATAAAATAAAAGATAGTTGAAACCAAAGCAAGGAATTCTCTGAATATTGGGCTAGTACAAAGGCAAGAGATAAGATAAAAATATTTAAGAACAGGTTAAAGGAGAAAATGGAGGAGAAGAAATAAAGCATACAAGTAACTATATTTAAAGCATTAGGAATGAGGAAAATGTAAGCAGTCTATGGAAGAGCGAATGGAGGAGAGGCAAGCATTTTACTATGAAGAGTGCACGATTATGCACTTCTGGAAGACAGAAAGGACTGAAGAACTTCTAGCCTTGTTGTTACGTGAAGAACTGCTGGCTTTCAGGGCTGGATAACGCCACGCACGATCCTGGAGAGCGGCGATGGCAGTGTGCCTTCCAGAGCTTGAAGGTGCCCAGGGCACGGGCGAGGAAGAGACAGAACCTGGCAGATGCAAAGTCCTTTCTGACGACGAGCGAGACTTCCCCGTGAGCCCTGGGACTTTCTGAGAAAAGAGCTCGAGCCGTGCAGTACTGCGGGTAAGGGCTTCGAAGCCGTTCCAACCGGAATATTCCAACTGCATGTCATTTATATCAATGAGCTGGTATGATAGCTTGATAGCTTTAGGGGCATTTGGGTAAGTTCTCCCTCTCTCTGTCTCTCTCTCTCTCTCTATATATATATATATATGTATACATATGCACATATACACATATGTGTTACATACAATATACATATGGGAAAAATTCAAGGTCAGTTACATTTTTTAAAAGAATTATTTTATGTAACTTTATTTACTTTATTTATTTATTTTAATTTGACCAGAGAGGGACAGAGTGAGAGAAAGAAGTAGGGAGAATGAGAAAGCAAACTGCCAGTAAGAAAGCAAACCGCCAGTAAGAAAGCAAGCCAGCAGGTCCGGGACTCAAACTACAGTCGGTCATGAGGGAGTCCAGTATCCTTAACCATCACGCCACCTGATGGCCCCCAAGGTCAGTTACATAGGAAATAAGAAAAGGGCCAACTGGTAGCATAGTGGTTGAGGCAATTGAATTGTACATAGCTGACTGCACATTCAAGTCCTGGATCCGGGCTTGAAAAACATGTTCTATGTGTGTTGTGTGTGTGTGTGTGTGTGTGTGTGTATGGGTGTGCCCAAAATCCTGAAAAAGATTGGGGTGTGACCATGCCCCATGTGGAATAGTGCCTTACTTTCTTCTCTTTCTCTGGGGAGATTTTAAAAAAGAAAGAATGGAAGCAAAAGAAAAAGAAAGAAGAAAGAAAGAGAGAAGAAAAGAGAGAAAGAAAGAGAAGGAAAGAGAAGAAAAAGAAAGAAAAGATGAAAAAGAAAGAAGAGTTCAGTCAATATCCACAGTTATATTTCAGTATATTTCTTTCTGTTTTCTTTTTTTTGGAGAGGTTTTTGCTGTAGGGCGCATGCACATGCCAGAAAGACAGAGAGTGACAGAGAGACAGAAAGCAAGAAATCACCCCCCACGGGGATGGCCACACCACAATCCCTTCTCCTCTAATCTCCTCTCAGGATCTTGGGCACACACGCACACGCACCTGGAGTGACTTTAAGCCCCCCGGGTCTGGGACTCGAACCGTGGTCGACTGCATGGGAGTCCAGTGACATAGACATTATGCTAACTGCTGGACCCCAGTATATTTCTTTATTAGTGTTATATAATTAAATTGATATTGGTCTCTATTAAAACTTTGAAGAATACTGGAGTCTGCAGGTGGCATAGTGGCTAAGGCGTTGGACTCCCACATAGATATGTTCAAATACTGGACATGATGACTTGAAAATCACGCAGGGCACATGGGCATGTGTGCACAAAATCCCAAAAGAATGGAGCCGAAAGGATTGTTGCATGGCCATTCCCCCTGGGGGCTGAGTTTTCACTCTCCTTCTCTCTGTCTCTTTCCGTCTTTTTCCAGCAAGCACACGTACCTTAGGGAGAAATAGTAGTAAATATAAAGCCTATTGAGTTCAGCGGGAATCTTGAACTGTGTCATCTGAGTGACTGTGATAAACTGAGTGTATTCTCCCAGAGCCTCAGTTTCCTTCCTGTGTGCAGGTACTGACCATACTGCTAAGAAAAATAACTTTCCCATTGTATAAATAGACAGAAATCACATACAGAAAACCACTGGGCAAAAACGCTTGACACAGAGTTGGTGCTCAGCATGTAGCTGTCGATTCACAGTTCTGTGACTTGGTGTTCACAGCTCCGAGGGCGGAGTGCGGTTTTAACGTTGTCTCAGCCTCTCTCCCAGGACAGCACCCCTTCCCCTGGCCTGAGTTCCGCAGCCCAAGGCTTCCCGTGCTTGATGGCCACGAGCCAACCAGGAAGTCTGATTCATGAGAACAGGCAGATTCGGCCCTCCACGGTGGTCAGAATGTCAGCGTGTCCTCTACTTGTTCTTGGTCACTTCCTATCGGCAGCATTGCTTTCATTTGATGGTTTCACCAGGTGTGAAAATATGAGTAACAGTTGGGGCTGGCAGGTGGCATGGTAGGTAAGGTACTGGATTCTCACATGCCGACTGTGGTTTGAGTCCTGGAACTGGCAGCTTTCCTACTCTCAGTCTCTCTCTGGTGAGTGCACATACCCTATAGCAAACTTAAAATAATGATAATAAAAAGTAAAATTAAATAAGTAACTCTTTAAAAAGAAGAAAATATGAGTATTTAATCAGCCTTGGGCTAGCTACATTTGTCACTTTTTTTTGCTCCAATCATCTGACCTACTGGCAGCTGTGAGGTTAGAGTTGCTGAATGTCTCCATCAGGGAATATCTTCTTAGAATACCAGACTTGAGCCTCCCAGTGGTGAGGGCAGTTGGATCCCACATAACTGACTTCATTGTTCAAGTACCCAACGCGTAGCTTGAGAAACACTCCGAGTGCATGTGTGTGACAAAAATCCCAAAAGGGAGAAATGGAGAGGCGATTGTGGCATGACCATTGCCCCAGCAGTCTGGCTTTTCCACTCCTCCTCCCCTCTAAGCCTCTTTCCAGAAAGCACACACATCCTCTGGCAAATTAAAAAAAAAAGAAAAAAAAATCCCAAGCTTAAATGCTGACAGCTGAGTTGATTATAAAAATTTTTACCATTTTGATAAGATAAAAAACAACATGCCTTCCCCAAATCAGTCCAAATTTAATGTGTGAGAGAAATAAGTGGTTTGGCTAATCGGTTCTTAGTACCTTAGCCAAATGACAATCCATAGGAAAAGAAAGTTATTGCATCTTACTAATAATAAAGCAAATAAAATCAAACACCAAGCCAATTTTCTATTTACAATGTTAAATTAACCTATGCTATCAGGAAAGAATACTCTAATGATGTTTAATGTAAGGAGGCTATGGTGAAACTAACCAGGCTCCTGTTATAGACTCTAAATTTATAAACTCTTTTCAGAAAAGAATTTAGCAATATGTACCAATTGATATGTATCTTCACTCTAATAGTTCCCTTTATTAGCCAGGATTCTCCAGAGAAATAGAATTGATGAATATGTATAGAGAGGGAGGGAGGAAGAGAGAGAGAATGAGTTGAATCGAAAGGTGTTATTTCCTACTGTTATGGAGGCTGAGGTGTCTCATGATCTACCTCCCCGTACTGGGGTCCCAGGGGAGTCAGTGCTGCTGATTTCAGTCTGAGACTGAATGTTTGGAAAACAGGGTCATTGATGGCCTAAGTCCTAGTCTAAGGACAGATGGAGATGAATTTCCTGGCCACATAGTCAGGCAGAAAGAGAGAAGTCTCGTTGTTCTACCCCTGGCCTGTAAGGACTGGGTAATGCCCATCTGCTTGGGGACAGGGGGTCTTCTTTACTTAGTCCATCACTTAAAGACCAATTTCTTCTAGAAACAGCCTCACAGACTTGTTTCCAACAAGTATACATTTATCCTCCTGTCTATAATAAGCACAAACTCTAGCAAAGAATAGAACACACTAACAGCTGTTTGAAAATACTGAATAGCACATAAAAGGGGGCAGAAACTGGAGGCGAAATGTCTCTTGGAAAGAGAGATACAGGCTAATGGTGTAATGGTTATGTTGCTGAACTTCCTCATGGCCAACCATGATACCGTGGTTCAAGTCCCAGAACCAGCGACTTGTAACTCACACCAGGCACGTATGTGTGCATGTCCAAAATCCTGAGAGGAGAATGGAAGAGAAGGAATTGCGGCATGGCCATCTCCCCTGAGGGTGATTTCTCACATTCTGTCTCTGCCTTTCCTGCAAGCACATGGGCCCTATAGCAAAAATCTCTAAGAAAAGAGAAAAGAAAAGCAGCAGAAGAAGAATGGGATGAGATGTGCACTTACCTCATGTTTTCCATGAGGGGCTCCACAATGCACAGGCTCGTGGAACACGGATCCAGCAATCCCACTCCTTGGTATCTACCCAAAGGATAAAGAATTCTTCATCGGAAAAGTGCTTGCACATCGATGTTTATTGCGGCACTATTCACAATTGCTAAGACATGGAACCAACCCAAATGCCCATGAACAGATTAATGGATTGAAATACTATTCAGCCATAGAAAATCACAAAACTCTGGCTTTTGACAGAAAGTGGAAGAATATGGAGGATCTAATGCTGAATGAAGCAAGCCAGGCTATGAAGGAGAGACATTATATATCCCCACTTAATATATACCGAGTGTCCACACCCTATGACTGAAACTGATTGACTAAACGATATAAAAACACAGTAAAAGGGTGTAAATACCAGATACAGTGTGTGTGTGTGGAAGAGTAGGGACTGAGGAAGGACATTTAGAAGAAAAATACAGAGGCAAAGCATTAATGGGACAAAGAAATGTGGTATTATCTGTTGAAGCTATTTTACAGTTTAATCAACTGGACTAGGGAGAAATGTTCACATGTTGAAATATTCACTTTGTAAGCTAAATAATGTGATTGAGTATATAAAAGAAAATGAAATTTTAAAGAATTTTTTAAAATAAAAACATTTAAACCTAAGAAATGCAGTACTCAAAATTGAGTTTTCAGTGATTCCTTATTGCAGATTACACATGCAGAAACAGATCCAAGGAAAGGACAGTAAAAATATTCAAATTGATTTACAAATTACAGATTGGGAAAGTTAAAGTAAACTTTAACAGCAAATGGCACAGTTTTTTTTTTTTTTTAAAAAAGAGATTTTTAAAAAGAGAGGAAATTTTGCTCTAGGGCATATGGACTTGCCAGAAAGACAGAGACAGAGAAACAGAAAGGGAGAAATCACCCCCGGGCGGGGAAGGATGGCCATACTGCAGTCCCTTCTCCTCCATTCTCCTCACAGAATCTTGAGCACATATTCACATGCACCCAACATGAGTTTAAGCCACCAGGTCCGGGACTCGAACCACCGTCGACTACATGGGAGTCCAGTGACATAGCTATTATGCCAACTTCTGGTTTTGCCCCAAATGGTATATTTTTAAGCCATTTAGTACAGGTCTAAATGTAACCCCAGATGAATAATAGAAAGAGGTAGGAGCACAGAATAACAGTAAGATATTAGCTGAGAATTTTGAAAATTTATAAAAATCCTAAAAGGACTTATTCAAGAAGTTCAGTAAAGAACAACAGAATGAATACTGAGACGATAGCTAGACACCTAGTAGTCAGACCGCATGAAACAGACATAAATAAAATATTGCAGTGAGCCAAAGCAAAATAACATTCTTCATGTAGAGAAATTATGATTCGATATTAGCTAAATTGTTGTTAGAACATTAAAACATAAGTAAATAGGCCAGTCCATGGGCTGGAGGTTAAGTGAGTTGGATCCCACATGGCTAATCACAGAGTTCGAGTTCCAGATATGGTGGCTTGAAAAACACGCTGGGAATGTGTGCACACCTGCAAAATACCTAAAGGAGAAAGGAGAAGAGGAGATGGCAGCATGACCATGACCCATGGGGGCGCGCTTTTGCTTTCTGTCTCTCTCTCTTTTCCCTCTCTCTCTCCCTGTCTCTCTCTGGTGAGTATAACATGCACCCTCTGGCAAAACAAAACAATAACACAAAAACAGTGTTTATAAATTAATTGTGTAGTTGGCAAATATGCAGATTAATTATCCCCCTGTCTTTAAATATCCCGTTTGGTACTTCTCTCCTGCGCGGACCGAGGAATGCCTCGTGATTGGCCTGCACAATTGTCTACGAGCGAATGGAAGTTGCCTGGAAGCTTATAAAAGTGCTTGTGCGTAGGGGCATAGGTTCTTGCTACGCTGCGCACGTGGCTGCGTCGTGTCGAAACCTGGCGGACCGTGAGCAGTGTTCATGAAGACGTCGATGGCCCACTGGTCCTGGTCCTTGCAGCTGAGAATTATCAACCCTCTGAAATGAACGATCCCATCAGAACACGGAGCCCGCTGACGTGACCCCGATCCAGAGAGCTACTCAATCAACCCACAGAACCCTAGGTTAAAAGTAGAACATATGAAAGCATAAGCTAAATTGGGACTGGTCAGCAAGTGGTGGCTGTGACAGTGTTGGAAGTCTCTTACCCGAGGCTGGACAAAAGGCAAAAATAGCATTGGCGTCAGGTGAAAACCTCCGGAGGACGCTGGCACAGTGTGCTCTAAATATAGTGACCCGTGTAATGCAAACACTGACAAAACACTTGCTTTCAGGGATGCTGAGGGTAAGAAGTGTGCTTACTGCATGTATGGCTTTCGTAACGCGATTTCCAGGTATCACGTTAAACGCATCAGACTGGGCTTGCTAGGTTGGAAAATAAAATGGCTTCTCATTCCCAGTCCCCTCAACTGGGCTACTTCCTGCCTTAGAGATGTATATGCCTAGGGTTGGCTCCTTAGCCTAGTGGTTCAAGGAGCCAGATCTTACAGGACCAATTACAGTTCAAACCCCAGGCCCAGTGCCTTAGAACACATGCCAGGCCCATGTGCTTGTGGGTCACAGATTCTGACAGGATGAAAAAACGAGGAGAAGGAGCTGTAGTATGTCCATGCCACACAGGGGTGCTTTCTCCTTCTCCTTCTCTGTCTCTCTCTTGCAAGCATGCTCACCCTCTGTCAAGTAAAGAATAAAAGAGAAAGAAATTTGGAGGCCCAGTGGTATTTTTTTTTTTTTTGGAGAGGTTTTTGCTATAGGGTGCGTGCGCTCGCCAGACAGACAGAGACATAGAGACAGAAAGCGAGAAATCACCCCCCAGGGGGGATGGTCACGCCGCAGTCCCTTCTCCTCCATTCTCCTCTCGGGATCTTGGGCACACACGCACATGCACCCAGCGTGAATTTTAAGACACCGGGTCTGGGACGCGAACCGCAGTTGACTACGTGGGAGTCCAGCGACATAGCCATTACGCTAACTGCTGGTTCCCGGTCCAGTGGTATTTTTAAAATGCAAAATGCCTGTCCTTCTGCATCCACATCAGTGGGGCCTTGCTAGCGTGACTCTGAACAAGTGCGGCTTTTCTGTATCCAATCAAGGCTTGTCCGATTTGAGAAAAGACTCGCTTGCCATTCATTGTGAGACGGATTTCTCCCCACGATAGTGTGGGAACTGCTCTGGGATGACCCGAAAGATCTGTAGACGTCCCTCCTGTATCCCCGAGTCTGCACTCCCCGTAGCCGTAAAATTCCGAGTTCTGAGGACTCTGCTCTCCGTTTCTTTCATTTGGTATTTGGCGTGAAGCTTCTTTCCATTTTGAAACTTTTATATCAAATACTAGTGTTGTTCGCTGGGCACATGTGTGTATGTGCCCAAGATCCCAAGAGGAGAATGGAGGAGAAGGGATTGTGGCGTGGCCATCCCCCCTGGGGGGTGATTTCTCACTTTCTGTCTCTATGTCTCTCTCTGTCTGGCGAGCGCACGCGACCTATAGCAATAAAAACCTCTCCAAAAAAAAAAAAAAAAAAGTAGTGCTGTTCCCACTTGGAAACTTGGAACCTTTCACACCTTTGACCTTTGGGGGAAGAAGGTATTTCGAGAGGAATGCCCACGCAGTGGTGCTCATCGCTCTGCAGGTATCATTTCTTCAGCACCTTCTCAGTAGTAGCATGAATCCAACTTGAATTTTAGAGAAATTGCATTGCCAGTACTGCCATAAGAGTATAAAATCCACAAAGTGCATAAATTATTTAAAAATAATTAAAACCAAAACAAAGGTTTTCTTTTACTAAGTTCCATATATTTGCCATGAACACCTCCAAAGAGCATTTAGCTTACATATATTTATAATTCTTCAGTATGAATAAATTATAAAAACTATTATAATATTGAAGTAAATGAAGAAGAGTGATATAGAAGGAGAAATCAGTCTGGAAGACATTAGGGGCAACTAAAATGCACCTACAGAATTCAAAATATCAAGGTAGAAACCCTACCAAAGCTGATATAGAATTTTCTTGATTCATTGGAAATAAAAAACCCATTTCTATACCCCCAAATTGGCCAAAGTGTGTCTGTAATGTCCCAAAAATAGAGGCATCATGTAAATCACTCACACACGGGTGCACATGCACACGCACGCACATGCACACACACTGCCCCAAAAATAGAGGCATCATGTAAATCACTCATACACGTGTGCACACGCACATGCACGCACATGCACACACACTGGTTTTTCTGCATTTGAGGAGTCACGATTGGTCTTAACGTGCCAAGCAACAAGGTGAAATAGATCCAGAGGACCAGGAAGCTGATGGCCACCCATAGAAGTCTACAGCGCGTGGTCTCTGCAGAGTTCACTGCTGAATGTTGAAAAACTAAGTGGTAAAACACAACTGCTTTTTTTCTTTACCTTTTTGTAATTGCAGTAGTTTATTAGACTTTCCGAAATTATAGTGGAGGCAATGAAAATTGATTCTAAGTAACGTAATTATCCTTTGAAATGAAAGTTATGTAGATTGGGCATTATGATATTTGTGAGACAAAGCGATTTCCATAAAGATGAATTTTTAACTACATAAAGTCAAGGAGAAACTGCCTACAGCCTCAAAACTGTAACACGCTACATCGCCCAGCAGTGAGCGGGTTCGGAGCCTGGAAGGAACTTCTTTTATTCCATAGTGTTTTTTGCTAACTATTGGGTACCTACAAGAACAGTTATTCATATGTTAATCTTATGAAAATGCAATATTATAAAGTAATGTGTACTTGCAAATCCATATAAATGGAACAATATGCACAGAAAAAATGACTAATTTGTAAATATGTCATACATAAAAAACAGACGTTAATACCAGTAAGAGCTACCAAACATTCAAGAAACAAGTCTTAGCAGTGGTGCCTTTGCCCTCACGGTCCCTACTCCCGCTCTCGGACTCGCAGAACCTCGGTCTTCTCTAATGGCTGCGTGCGAACGTGTCTGTCATCTGTGCAAACTGCGGCAGAGGAAGACAGATGACAGGCAGGCAGATGACAGACAGACCGATCAATCTCTGGTCTGAGACATTATTTTTATCTTCCTAGACAGCCTGGAAAACATAGTCCAGAACAAAAGCCATCAGTGTCTCCCCTTGCTAGAGACCGTAAATGCATGAGACCCACGGAGAGTCATCTCCCAACACGGAGTCTTTCATTGTTAATAATTGGTTTCACTATAATAGAAGCATGAAGTTAGTTTATGGAGATTTTCTCCACCTGAAATCATAAACTTGTGTGAATATAATAGTTTTAGTTCTAGAATTGCCTTTTGATGTTACAGTCATTAATCAAATTTGAAACATTGCCCAACCCTCCATGATATTAATCAAATCTGAAACATAGCCTAACCCTACATAAAATTAATTTAAACCTGCAGTTAGAGGCTGGGCATGGGCACTGGGGTAACGCAAGACGTTCTGTGACGCTGACCTGCGTGGAAGTTTCTGACCCTTGGCTGGAGACCTCCCAGCAGGCAGCAGGCGTGTTCTGTGCTTGGAGCTGGCCGAGGTTGGGGATGGAGTACGGCAGTGCGGCATTGCTGAGGTGCCGTCCCTCTCTCATCTCGTGATCTGAATAAACAAATAAAATTTAAAAACAAAACCAAAAAAAAAAAAACTGAAATTAAACAACAGAAAGCCACAAACATTACTTTTGTTTTTCTGAGCTTTAGGTTATTATTGATTTCTTTTCCAGGTATTTTGTGAGCACATAGGCAGTTTTACCTAACACACGGCTTAACCCTGAAGTCCTTTTAGCATAACCTAGACATGACAGGAGTAAGGTTTGACAGGCACACGAAGATGTGAAGAGTGATGTGAAGACTCAGGCGAACCTGCGAAGATTATGACAACTTTTCTTCATCCAGGTAATATTACTAAGTGTTTAGCCCCAGGGAGCTAGACATCATTGTTTCCGCCACATTGCCGGAGGGCAGTAGCTGTAGCTACTTTAAATCTAGCCTTGTTGAAACAGTCTCAACCTCTTAATCTGAATGGTGTGGTTCAAATGAAGCTAGAACCCAGGGCCAGCAGGTGGTGTAGTGGTTAAGATGCTAGATTCCCACATGGCCGACTGCAGTAGGAGACCCAGATGCAGCAGCTTAAGACCCCCAAATTCCAGAGGAGAATGGAGAAGGGATTGCAGAGTGGCCATCCCCCTAGGAGGTGATCTCTCACTTTCTCTCTCATTGTCGCTCTCTGTCTCTGTCCAAAGAGCTCATGCACCCCATGGCAAAAACCTAAGAAAAGACAAAACTAAAACCAGACAACTTCTTCCTGACCACCTCTCTAGTACTGTAAGTGAATGAAGAAAAGGGGGGTGCTCTTCTCTGAATACATTTCCTTTCTTAAACTTTTTGCCCTCTCGTGACCACTGATCTACCTTTGAGCTGAACCTGCACGTGCCCAGTCTCTGTACTCAGAATCCAGCCACGAAGTAAAACATTCAGGGCATGAACCGCGGTTTGCTGGATATTTTGACAGACATTTGAGTCTCTGCCCTATCTGAGTGGGTCATTCTAAAGGTGGCACAGTACGTGTTAAAACTAGAACAGCAAAGGAAAGGGAGGATTGTCAATATTTTTAGATTCTGTGATCAATTAGCCACATAATAGCTGCAGGAGGAAGCAGTCACATGATCATAGGGTAGAAAGGGCCTTTTTGCTTGAGTCTCCTGCAGTGGCTTTGGTTGACGATCTCCTCCTGAATTTCTTTTTTTAAAAAAGGAAAGAATAGTGACAAATGATGTATTTGTTGACATTGTCATTTAGTGGAATGCATGGCTTAAATTACCTGCATGTAATAATGGTTTTAGAATTCGCATCAAACAGAGTTGATGAACTGACAAGCACCTACAGTCTTCTCTCTTCTTGTTGACACAATACTTAGGCTGCTCTTGAAGAGCAGAGAAGACTTTTTTGAGGGAGAAAATCCTAAACTTCAAAAAATAAAAAACGAAGCTAGAATTCACGTGAACGGGGGACTCTCACAGGAAAGGACTAGACTGTGCAGCGGCTCACCTGGAGCTCAGCCCTCCCACCTGTCAGGAGGTGCAGTTCTCAGTTCTGCGGAGCATCTCTGCTAGCAACCTGGGATCTGAATTCTCTGAAGGGGTGAACAAAACTTGGAGCCATCCAAGGGGAGGGTAAACAAATGATTTTTTTTTTTGAGAGGTTTTTGCTATAGGGTGCATGTCAGAAAGAGACAGAGAGACAGGAGACAGAAAGCGAGAAATCACCCACCCCCCCCGAGGGGGGCTGGCCAACCCACAATCTCTTCTCCTTTCAGGATCTTGGGCATGCATGCACACGCACCCAGCGTGAGTTTAAGCCGCCGGGTCTGGGACTTGAACTGCGATTGACTACATGGGAGCCCAGCTACATAACCATCATGCCAACTGCTAGTCCCAACTGATGAGCTTTAACCATTGCTTATTTTTCCACCAGAAGTAATATAGTTCACTTATTTTCTTGAAATATGCATGCATCATAATAATAAAATATTTATTGTGATATGCTCCAAAAGAAATTTTGAGAAGAATGTTATTGGATCAACTGGAATGTCAAGACCTTCCCAATGACTTAATGTTTGCTCTGGTCATAAGAACGTATTCTCTGGTCACTTATAAACGCAGTTCAACTATGTCTCTGATGAACCAAAGCCACGATGATGTGTTAATCATTTCAGCTTATACTCTTAAAGACCAAATACTAAGCTTTCATTCTGAATGTATTAGTATTTTGGTTCAATTACTAGATCCGTTCATGTAGGAATTTCCTTGGATCAGTGTGCTCAGTGGAAATATGAAGAAGATCACACACCTTCGGTCCACACCACCCAAGCCTAGAAACAAGTGGAGGGTCAGCAGGTGGCATGGTGGTTAAGGTGCTGGACTCCCACATGGCTGACTGCAGATAGAGTTCTGGATCTACAGACTTAAAAATCATGCCGCGTGTGTGTGTGTGTGTATATGTGTGTGTGTGTGTGTGTGTGTGTGTGTGTGTGTGTGTGTGTGTCCAAAATACCTAGAGGAGAGAAGAGGAAGAATTGCAACATGGCTATTTCCCCCCGTCAGGTGATTTCTCACTTTCCCTCTCACTGTCTCTCTCGTCTCTGGCAAGTACATGCATATCCTACGGCAAAGATCTTCAAAAGAGAGAGAGAGAGAGAGAGAGAGAGAGAGAGAGAGGGGAAAGAAATAAAGAAAAAGAAGCAGAATTGTGTAAATGAGACAGGGTTTTTTAAAAATACGAATTCCATGAAAGACAACACGCCTTGCAGAGTCAAGTTTAGAACTGTTAGACAGAGTGAGTGCAATGACTATCTCAGAACTGGATTTGAGATAAAAATCGTAATCAGTCTTCAATAAAATAAAATTGCATTTTTAGCAAATAAAAGAGAGAACTGTTTCATGTAGGTGAGTAACAACAGCAACAACAAAACATCTCCTTTGGAAAGATATCGCTAGGGAACAGTTTGTGGCAGGAGGAAGCAGTCACATGATCATAGGGTAGAAAGGGCCTTTTTGCTTGAGTCTCCTGCAGTGGCTTTGGTTGACGATCTCCTCCTGAATTTCTTTTTTTAAAAAAGGAAAGAATAGTGACAAATGATGTATTTGTTGACATTGTCATTTAGTGGAATGCATGGCTTAAATTACCTGCATGTAATAATGGTTTTAGAATTCGCATCAAACAGAGTTGATGAACTGACAAGCACCTACAGTCTTCTCTCTTCTTGTTGACACAATACTTAGGCTGCTCTTGAAGAGCAGAGAAGACTTTTTTGAGGGAGAAAATCCTAAACTTCAAAAAATAAAAAACGAAGCTAGAATTCACGTGAACGGGGGACTCTCACAGGAAAGGACTAGACTGTGCAGCGGCTCACCTGGAGCTCAGCCCTCCCACCTGTCAGGAGGTGCAGTTCTCAGTTCTGCGGAGCATCTCTGCTAGCAACCTGGGATCTGAATTCTCTGAAGGGGTGAACAAAACTTGGAGCCATCCAAGGGGAGGGTAAACAAATGATTTTTTTTTTTGAGAGGTTTTTGCTATAGGGTGCATGTCAGAAAGAGACAGAGAGACAGGAGACAGAAAGCGAGAAATCACCCACCCCCCCCGAGGGGGGATGGCCAACCCACAATCTCTTCTCCTTTCAGGATCTTGGGCATGCATGCACACGCACCCAGCGTGAGTTTAAGCCGCCGGGTCTGGGACTTGAACTGCGATTGACTACATGGGAGCCCAGCTACATAACCATCATGCCAACTGCTAGTCCCAACTGATGAGCTTTAACCATTGCTTATTTTTCCACCAGAAGTAATATAGTTCACTTATTTTCTTGAAATATGCATGCATCATAATAATAAAATATTTATTGTGATATGCTCCAAAAGAAATTTTGAGAAGAATGTTATTGGATCAACTGGAATGTCAAGACCTTCCCAATGACTTAATGTTTGCTCTGGTCATAAGAACGTATTCTCTGGTCACTTATAAACGCAGTTCAACTATGTCTCTGATGAACCAAAGCCACGATGATGTGTTAATCATTTCAGCTTATACTCTTAAAGACCAAATACTAAGCTTTCATTCTGAATGTATTAGTATTTTGGTTCAATTACTAGATCCGTTCATGTAGGAATTTCCTTGGATCAGTGTGCTCAGTGGAAATATGAAGAAGATCACACACCTTCGGTCCACACCACCCAAGCCTAGAAACAAGTGGAGGGTCAGCAGGTGGCATGGTGGTTAAGGTGCTGGACTCCCACATGGCTGACTGCAGATAGAGTTCTGGATCTACAGACTTAAAAATCATGCCGCGTGTGTGTGTGTGTGTATATGTGTGTGTGTGTGTGTGTGTGTGTGTGTGTGTGTGTGTGTGTGTGTCCAAAATACCTAGAGGAGAGAAGAGGAAGAATTGCAACATGGCTATTTCCCCCCGTCAGGTGATTTCTCACTTTCCCTCTCACTGTCTCTCTCGTCTCTGGCAAGTACATGCATATCCTACGGCAAAGATCTTCAAAAGAGAGAGAGAGAGAGAGAGAGAGAGAGAGAGAGGGGAAAGAAATAAAGAAAAAGAAGCAGAATTGTGTAAATGAGACAGGGTTTTTTAAAAATACGAATTCCATGAAAGACAACACGCCTTGCAGAGTCAAGTTTAGAACTGTTAGACAGAGTGAGTGCAATGACTATCTCAGAACTGGATTTGAGATAAAAATCGTAATCAGTCTTCAATAAAATAAAATTGCATTTTTAGCAAATAAAAGAGAGAACTGTTTCATGTAGGTGAGTAACAACAGCAACAACAAAACATCTCCTTTGGAAAGATATCGCTAGGGAACAGTTTGTGTGACGAGCTCATTTCGTTTCTAAAATCAATGCCAATGGAAAGGAGGGCTTGGCGTTGTCCGTGTGTGCTGGGATCGCTGCTCAGGGGCGTGTGGGACACGAGGACACGTCTAAGTCCTGATGATCTCTTCTGGAAGAACACGTGTGCAAGCGTAGTGTGCCCTCGTGAGCCGGGGCACGCTCAGAGGGCAGTCACACCTTCACCTCTGCCCTTCATCAGCTGGGAGTCCTTGGGAGAGTCTTAGATCTCTCTGTCTCAGTGTTCTTAAATCTCCGCAGTAGACCAAGGCCAATGACGTAAACATGTATTACTGGGATTGTTGTAAGGGTTATTTGAGAAAAGCTGATATAGAATACTCATATTAATTTGAGAGCAAGATTATAATAACACATAAAGTAGAAATAGAAGTCATTCCCATTCCCATTCCCATAAGGGGCTCAGAAGTTTCCGTTGGGCAAACGCTTGCTAGGACTCAAACCATCTGGCGACCATCGCCTTGCTTAGGCGTTGGCCACGGATGGCAAAGGAGACAGAAAGCACCCCTGCTCTCACGGCACCTACGACTGAGAATTTTAAACGTGCACAGGAGAGAGTGTTCAGGCAAGGAAGATTTGGGGAGTCCAAACTGGAGGATGGCCTAATTCTGAGGCCGATATTTGAAAGGAAAAGTGGAAATTCACAGACATATTGGATGGTTGAAAAAGTCGCGTCGCATTTTTCCTGTGTGTTCTCTGCAGAAATGCGTCAGGACCTTTCCGACGGCCCGCCATTGCAAGCACAGCTGAGCGCTCTGTTCCAGGCTGCATGCACGCCGTGCAGTGGAAGGAAATGGGCAAGGAATCGTTGGTTTCCCAAGCTCTACTACAGCGCAAAGAGGAAATGTCTGAGGAGTGAAGCAATAGGAAGATGATCTGATCTCCCTGCCCTATTTTATCACAATGGACGTAACGTGCCTTTCTGAATGCAACTGGGGAATTTCAACGTTCAGATAGCTTTCTTTCCTATCCCAGCATCCCGTTGTGATGTGAAATTTGTACATAAGTTATATTTCATGTCACATTTTACTACTAAAAACAAAAGATAAGAATCAAACATGGAAAGCTCTATATAAACTAAAAGTTGGAAGAACTCCCTGCACTATTCCCATTTGGGGGCATACATAGCTTCCTTTAGAATAACACAAAAGGCAAAGTTCTGGAGAAAACATTAAAATGAGCTACAGAAGAGTAAATACATTTTGAGGCTGCGATGGAGTAGCAGAGCTGTACTCGCTGCCAGTGGAGCCGAAGGACTGTTTTCAGGCATCTGGGTCATAGTTGACGCAGAAATGTGAAACTTGAATAAGAGGAAATTCCACTGACCCCGAATGTCTGCCCCGTGACACTTTCTGAGTCGCACCCGAAGGAAGCAGAGCCAATGGGGGCGCAGTGGTCCTGCGGAGCCAGACCCAAGTTTGACCCAGAGGTGAGCGTGGATGAGGCAGAGAGGAAGGAGTGGAGAAGCGGGTTCCTTTGATCTGGGTCAGGTTTATCTCTGAGAGCTTGACTGCAGGAGAACAGAAAGTCTGCAAGGCCAATAGAAAGAAAACGGACGGGACTAAGAGCTCAAGAGGAGTCAGACATCGCTGGTGTGTGGACACCTTGGCTCTCCTCCCTTACGAGAGACAGAGGCCTTCCTATGATCCCCGCGACCACCCCGAGAGGACGGTTCTGTAGGATGGAAAGGTGTTACCTATTCCTTCCCCCTCGTAAGGGTCATGACCAAACAATAGGTTAACATGAGAAAAACATAAAAACGTGTATTTAGGGAACCAGCAGTTAGTGTAATGGCTATGTCGCTGGACTCCCATGTAGTCGACCGCGGTTCGCGTCCCGGACCTGGTGGCTCAAAACTCACACCGGGCGCGTGTGCGTGCGTGCCCAAGATCCCAAGAGGAGAATGGAGGAGAAGGGATTGCAGTGTGGCCATCCCCCCGGGGGGTGATCTCTCGCTTTCCATCTCTCTGTCTCTCTCTGTCTGTCTGGCGAGCGCATGTGCCCTATAGCAAAAAACCTCTCAAAAATAAATAAATAAATAAAAACATGTATTTAATTTAATCGAAGTTTTATCAGTGTGGGACCCTTCAGAAGAGAAGACCCAGAGACCCAGGGAGAACTGGGTTTATGCTTAGGGTCATTGCAGAATGGACAACGGTGCAGAAAGGGAATGGTCAAGAAGGATGCAGCTGAGGTGACAGATTGCAGGAGGAGGCCCAGCCCGGCTTTTCCATCCGACTCCCTTGGCCTAGGTGCTTCCCCGGGGAAAGGCAGGAGTCCTCTGGAATGGGAGTCTTTTCCGTCACTTTCAGTTACGGTGGATGAAAGGAAGCGATCTTTTCCCAGGAGTTGACATTTTACACTGGTCGCTAGGAAAGGAAGCCTTCGGTCCACATGCCACATGCAGTTAGGGTGGGACTGCCACACCTTGCCGTCATGCCTGTTCCACTTCTGGTGGAAGATGAAGGGTTACTGAACCTTGCACATTTTAGTTCATACCTGGTCTGGAAATACACCATTGATCTGGGACTGAGAATCACAGTCTTTATTTTAAAGAATTATTTTATTTAATTTTACTTATCATCATTAATTCTTAATTTGACCAGAGAGAGACTGGGAGTCGGGGAGTGAGAAAGTAAGCTTCAAGGCCCGGGACCAGAACCACAGGCCAACCAGGTGGGAGTCCAGCACCCCAGCCACCATGCCCCCTGCTGGCTGGAAGCACAGCCCTATTGCCCAGAGCGAAAGAATCAGGCCATCCCCACAGACTCTCCCTCCCCCCGAGTATTCCATTTGTGTCGTGTTAAGGGGGACAACCTGAAACCCCAATGAAGTCAGAATCTAGCTACTTCTGTTCTTGCTCAGGTCACATAGTACCCTTTTGACCCCACGCTAAATGATCAAGACCAGATTGTCAGCTTCTTGGGTGGCCACCCAGGACAGCACTCTGGCTCCCATTTTGGCAGGATGTGGGTGGCACTCTACGCATTCGATGATACACGAGGGACCAGTTCTTTCAGGACCTGAAGGCGGAGATGGTATAAAAGGACATGTGTGTGGCCTTTAGGAAAGGCTCCCTGCCACGACGGTTCTGATACCCTGCGTGGTTCCAAGCTGTGACGAAGACTGGAGTTTCATGTACGATATAATATACGGTGATGCGGGGAGTGTCTGGAGCCTGGATGGACAAAGGCATTCTGTTTATTCTGAGAAACGTGTTTCAGGAGAAATCTCCACTTACCACAATGAAAAGTCATGTCGGCTGCCAAATTTGAAAAATCTTCACTTTTTTATGGAAGCCTCTTATTTTCAAACCAGAAAAGTGAAATCCCTGGCTTCCAACCATTTCTAAAGACAGTCAGCCCCTCACAATCGTATCCATATAATACATTCTGTGGTTGTGCATCTCTGTAGTGCGCGGTACCTTTTTCAATCTCTGCGTGCAGCACCTGACAGTCAAAGCGAGGGAATCACCATATACATCATCTCAGCAGAGACCTTTACATCCTTCTGTCTGCTAAGTGTTTCCTCCCTTTGCCCCTCCCACTCCCCCTCTGCCAGCCACGCCCCTCCCTTGTAGTCGCTGTATCTACGCTGATCCTCCCTACTCTCCTACCTTCAGCACTTTCTTTTTCTTTCTTTTTAAACCTGTAACATTTTATTTGTTAAAAATGAACAGTTTCAGAATAGATCTAAATGTAACTTTTCCAAAAAACACCAAAAAGTACAGTGTAAAGCACCTCCTCATTAAATACAAACTTTCATTTTGTGATGCACTGCATCAATGTTTTGCATACACCTTGATATGCAAAGGAAAGTTGAAGTTGCACCATTTCTGAAGATCAAGATTTACCAAGACAATGTCTAAAAAATGGGCAAAGGCAATGAGATCCTAAATACCTCTATCATAAAAATAACCCATTTCTATCTTTCTGTCTTTCTGCTGCATGAGGAACCAAAGAAGTCAAATACAGAATTGTTTTGTCTGGACCAACCAAGAAATCTTTAAGAACAGATAGGTATATTCCCTGTTATTCTTTAGGGTGTTATTTGTTTGTTTGTTTGTTTTTTTTAAACAGATGTTTAAAAAAATTTTTCAAAAATAAAAATAAAGAGTTATTTAGACTTGTGAATATTTTGAAGTTTCTTGAATTTATGTGATGAACTCTTCAAGCAATTCAACTTTTCACAGTCATCAATCAAAAGTCCTTCTGACATGGATGAGATCTATCCCACTGTTAAAAAACGACTTCCTCCTTTGTTGAACGTGAGAGTAGCTCTTTGTTCTTTCAGGATCCCAAATCGTTCATTCAAAGTCATCCCTGTTTTCCAACACTGTTGATATCAAATTGTAGGGGAACACCTTTAGGAACTTTCTTTGTGTCAGATTGCTCCCGTTTTGTTAAGAATGAGGGTACAGCAGTACGAGTTAATCGTGGTTTCTGAGTTACCGGACATTGCAATGCTCCAGGATTATCAATGGATACAGTCAAAATCCCTCCAGTTGTGGTAGAAGTACGCCATTGACGAGTTCTCTCTGCTACTACATCGCCTAGTAGTTGTTCTGTGTTCGACTGGGCCTGAACCTTCAGGCCTCTTCTGAAAAGAAAAGTTACCTGACGAGTGTCTTTCTGATGACTTAACTTATTTCCATTTCCGGAAAAGTTAGCTGGGATGTTATTTTTTCTATGTAACTGGTTAGGTCTTTTGAGAACTGCAATTGGCTTCCTCTGCACTTCATTTTGTCTCAGAAGATTTGCCTTCCTTTTTAACACTGGAAAATATTGTTCTATATTCTTGTCACTTAGAGGTGGACGATTCATAGGGCTAATTCCTTTTCAAATTCCACTTGCCTTCCTAGCTGCAAGGCCAGTGATAACTCCATAAGGACGTCTCTTTCCAGGCATTACTCTTCCTCTGCGGCTCAGATTAGTCTTACCAAAACCAGAATTCTGTTGGATTCCCCACCTCACTCTCATCCTGAATTGCCGGACACCACTTTGCTGGAGTCTTCTATTCAGTCTTGGAAAATTCTGCTTCTTTGCTTCTTTCCTTCCTTTCGATTCAATTTGATGATATCATC
>NW_006159999.1:1560556-1564829 GCF_000334495.1 Tupaia belangeri chinensis | reverse complement strand
TGCCGTGGCTCCCACTAACCGGGTACCAAACCGACTCATGGCTGGAGACGTCGTGCTGAACATTCAGCTGCGAAGGCCAGAGCCGGAGGCCCGCCACCTCCCACTCTCGCTGGAAGACTAGCTGCACCCCCTTCAGCACTTTCTACTTCTGCCAGAGAGTGCAGACATTCGGCAATATTGAGTGGGGATATACAATGTGTGTATAAGAATTTCTTTATGGCCAACTCTCACATAAAAAAAGCAGAATGTTAGAATTATCTTGCTTCTGAGGCCCTGAAGTTTAAATCAGTGTCGCATGTTCTGATCCCTAACATTTTCGGCATAAGGATCATACTCTAGAGTAAGGACAATCCAAGAATAAAGTTTAGCTAACACATTGTGAAGCTGTTTGCCGAGATCAAGAAAGTTAGCATTCCGTAATGTTTCTGTCTGCCAAAACATACCACTTTTAAAAAGATTACCTACTTCAGGCTTCTTAGACTTTTAAAATGACAATACCTAGTTTTTAAAAACAAAATAAATATGAGACTTGTAATCAAAAGAGGTGGGGAAGAATTGAATAGAAATTAGATTTAATATATCCCAGATGTTACAAGTAGCTGATAAAGACATTGTCAGCTATTATAAATATGTTCAAGGGAATAAGGAAATAAATGACTACATAAGTTATAAAACTGAATCAATGGAAATTATAGAACAAAATATTAGAGGAGCTAAAATTTAAAAATTCCAAAATATAATAAATACCCCATTAAAAAGTAGAGATTATTGAAACAAAAGGAAACAGAAAGAATTTCCCAACTTAAAGAACGTATTAAAAAATAAGACTGAAAAATAGTTAAGTATTAATGAGCTTAGGCCATAATAGACTAACCTACCACAATCAGTTTTAGAAGGAGTAAAACAAAAATTATGCAGGAAAAACATTTAAGAATCCGTTATTTAAAAACGTATGCACTGAAGCATCTTGCAGCATTTATTTTTGCCAGAGAAAATATAAATAAAACCTTAACAAAACTAGAAACACCTAAAAATTCATCTCAGAAACACGGCGAAGACATACTTTGTTACATCTACAACATGGAAGTCAATATAAAAACATGTCCAACATATATTGCTGTGTTTAAAAATAAGAGTAAGACTAAGATTTCAGCTCCAAGATGAAAAGAACTTGGAAGTCGTTGGTTGTTCCTATTGTTACAGGAGAAAAGCCGGACACACTGAAAATAACAAATTTTAGGGACCCATTAGAGATTTGAAGCTGGAGGGCTAACGGCCGCCCTGAATCTGGAGACACAGGCCAATCCAGAAAGATGCAGGGAAGGTCTCGCCCAGCGTGAACTGCCAGGAACATTGAGGGGCCAATTTTATAAACGTATTCCTGGAAGCTGAGTATGGACTGGCGTGAGACAGAGAGAGTCCAGGGCCTACAGTAGAAGGGGACTCCCCACACTCCATGGCTTCCTACCTGGAAACTCCTCCAGGCCTGGCTGGAAAGATCCAACAAAGATCCCTGTGGCTCTCACGGCAGGAGGGGACGTTCCTCATTGTGGAACAGCAGTTTTCTGTGACACAGAAGTTTGTGCTCCAGGTGAAAACACTGCGCCATTGTCATATCCCAGCTGGGAGATGAGAAACGGCAGGCCTTCCATCCTGACCTCACTAGCTTTCTGTCTCACGTAAGAATAAGGAAGGATATTCAACCAGGGTTAAGACGTGGAGGGAAAGCCTGGACAATGCAATCAGGAAGAAGTAAGTGGAGAACAGAGCAAGAAAGAGGATGATTATGACTGGGGGCGGAGGGGCGGATTTTAAAAGTAACACCTGCATAGTTTGAATGCCAGAAGCAGATGTAGAGAAGAGAGTAGAAAAGGTATGTATGTTTGAAGTAAAAAGAGCTGAAGATTTCCAAAATGAACAGCTCAGTTTTGTTCTGTTCCACGTTGTGTAAGATTTCTTGTCATAAGACGTGTACTTGCTGGAGAGAAAGAAGATGGAATGGAGAGAGGGAAAGCGGGAAATCATCCCTTCTCCTTCACTATCCTCTCGGTATTTGGGCCTGCACACACAAGCCTGGTGTGATTTTCAAACCTTTGAATCCAGGACTAGAGCCAAAGTCAGCCATGTGCAAGTCTAGCACCTTAACCACCATGCCACATGCTGGCCCTGGTAGCATAGATTTTGAAGCTCAGGTAAAATCTACCAGGACAAATTTCGCCCTCTTTCCCACACCATACGCACACCTAAGTGTATCATACTCACACTGCAGAAACCAGAGACAAAGAAAAATCGAGAAAGAAGCCAGTGGAAGAGTATGTAAGAATTACAGCTGACTCCTCTTCAGACACCATGCAGGCCAGAAGAGAGCAGAATAAGTGTTTAAAACAGAAAAGACCAATCTGAAATTTCGTATTCATGTAATCATCCTTCAAAGGTAAAGGAGAAAGAGGTTTATAAAACAAAAACTGAGAGGATGTATCACAAGTAGATCTGCCTCACAAGAAATATTGGAAGTTCTCCAGCTGGTAAGTGATAGACCATTACCACAGAATGACCTGAGAAAGTGAGTGCCAGAGAAGGAATAAAGGAAGGTTAAATGGGATCTTCAAAACGTAACATTTTAGGGAACCAGCAGTTAGCATAATGGCTATGTCGCTGGACTCCCACGTAGTCGACCGCGGTTCGTGTCCCGGACCCGGTGGCTTAAAACTCACGCCGGGCGCGTGTGCGTGCGTGCCCAAGATCCCGAGAGGAGAATGGAGGAGAAGGGATTGCGGCGTGACCATCCCCCCCTGGGGGGTGATTTCTTGCTTTCTGTCTCTATGTCTCTCTCTGTCTGTCTGGCGAGTGCACGCGCCCTACAGTGAAAATCTCTCCAAAAAAAAAAAAATAACATTTTAGTTGCCAAGCAGGTGGTACACTGGTCAAGGTGCTGGATTTCCCCATGGCTGCCGATGGTTTGAGTCCCAGACACAGTGGCTTGAAAATCAAGCCAGGTGCTTATGTGTGTGTGCCTAAAATCCCAGGAGAATGGAGGAGAAGGGATTGTGGTGTGGCCATCCTCCTTGGGAATGATTTCTCCTTCTCCCTCTCACTGCCTCTCCCTGTTTCTCTCCAACAAGTACACACACCCTATGGCAAAAACCTAAAAACAAAACAAAACAAAACAAAAAACAGTTTGGTTGAAAGTCCGAATGACGACAAGGTATTGGGTAATCACAGCGCATGGACGAGTGAAATGAATGAAAACATTATTCAAGGGATGGGAGCGAGGGATTCGACACACGCTGTTGGAAGGTACGTGCACAGCGTGTGAAGCAGTACAATGTTACATGATCGTGGGCCTACATTGTTCAAAATATAAACACCACACTACAGGCAATCACTAAATTTTATTTTTTAAAATAAATACAGTTGTACACTGAGTTGTTCGTGACAGAAAGAGGACTTTAACTCGGACTGATGATCCAGTAGTCCACTAGGAAGTACACACCCACAGGAAAGGAAAATAGTGTGTTGGAGACATACCCACATGCCGCTTAGAGCCCTGTTCACAACAGCTAAAACATGGAATCAGCCTAAGTGCCCCCAAACTGATGAATGCATACAGAAAATGCAGTGTACACAGACAATGGAACACCCGTGGGCATTCAGAAGGGTCACTCTGGTCAGCAGCCGTGCGGAAGGCCCTGGAGGAAGTAACACTGAGCGAGTAAGCCATGCAAGGTAGACAGGCACTGTGCACGCACTCCATGCGGAAGCTGGAAGGTGTGATGGCAGCGACGTGGAGAGAAAAATGAGGGGCTGACGGGCACTCAGCTGGGAGGGGGGATAGAAAGAAGGTGGCCAACAGAGAAGAGAGCGTAGGGCTCTCTGAGTGTTACAGAACAGAGCCGTAATCCCAGCTGGCGACAGTCCAACCAAGTTTCAAAATAGCTACAAGAGAGGATTCCAATGCTCAAACCACGAAGTAATAGCACATGTTGGAGATGGGGGACATGCCTATTGTCCTGACTTGATTATAACACAAGTATTGAAAAACCCCCTCGGTACACCAGAAACATTTACAGCTATGACGGGCTGATTTCAAATTACAGTAAAAGATGGGAAAGTGAGCTGAACAAAAATCTCTCTAAGGAAGACGTACAAACAGCCAAAAAGCATATGAGGAAATGCTCAACATCCCTCATCATAAGGGAGATGCAGATAAAAACCACAATGAGATACCACCTAACCCCTGTCAGAATGGCAAAGATTAAGAATATAAAAAGTG
>NW_006159999.1:1547618-1560348 GCF_000334495.1 Tupaia belangeri chinensis | reverse complement strand
TAGA
This sequence comes from Tupaia belangeri chinensis, assembly GCF_000334495.1. Lineage (NCBI taxonomy): Eukaryota > Metazoa > Chordata > Mammalia > Scandentia > Tupaiidae > Tupaia > Tupaia belangeri. Next base: position 1,560,344 of record NW_006159999.1, on the reverse strand, counting down.
GAGCAAAAAATTGGAGGACATAAAAGCAGTGAAGGTACTTAATGAGAATAGGACAGTGTGGAATGGGGTAAGTGAAGAGAAGAGGATAGAGAAAGATAGCAGTGAACAATAGAGAGGCAGGACGTTAGTGAGAAACAGATATGGCTTATTAACTGTTGATGATGACATGTATAGTATTCTCAACTGGATTGGTCTGAGAAGTATTTCATGATGGGCAAAGTATTTTTACAAGCAAAATGAGAAATAGCGATTGACTGTTTTAAAAAAATAATTAGAATAATAATAATAATGATTGGGGAACACATAGAAAAGATATTGAATGTTGAAGCAGGGAGATTAACATCTCTGTATTGACTGACATGCATGGCATTCCCTTTTAAAAAAGCAATGTAATACACTGTAAAGTTATATGTAATCCAATGTAATATAAAGAATATTATGATGATAATAAAAAATTTAAAAAATGAAAATAAAATAAAAATTACAGTAAAAAAATTAAAAAGAATATAATAAAATTTAAAAATAAAACCAATGAGAAGAAAATGTAATAAATATGATAGAAAGTAATCCAACTATATCAATAATCAATTTAAATGTGAAATGAATAAGCATGCCCATGAAAAGACAAAAATCGTCAGAGTGGGTAAGAAAGCATGACCCTATGTGTTGTCTACACGAAGCCCTTTTTAAATATGAATACATACATGGATTACAACTGCAGAGAAGATGAAGGTACTCCAGGCTAATGATAAGGAAAAGAAATCCAGCAGAGCTTTAGTAATTTCAGACAAAGCAGACTTCAGAAGAAGAATTATGAGGGTAAAAAACAAAAGCCTTACACGTTCAAAAGGGGTCGGCTCACTAAAATAACTCATCTTTGCTCTGTTTGCACCTAAAGCATATCGAGATACAGGAGGTGAAAACGGATTATCCAGAAAGGAGACATAGATGAATGTGTGTTGATAAGGTGGAGACACCGAACCACTCCGTCAGTAACTGATCCGTCATGTAGGCAGACAGTCAATAAGAATATAGGTGGGCCCAACCGGTCTATCAGTGAAACTGACCTGGTTGCTGTTTGCAGAATACACAAGCTTCCTAAGCTCACATGAGATGTTAAAGATATAGGACATCTGGGGACATAAAACGTATCTTGACAAATCGGAAATAATGTTGTGAAATGTTAAATCGTCCTACGAAAAGATCTGACCTCAGGTACCTGTGAATGTGTCTTTGCTGATAAAATCCAGGCAAGATGAGAACACTAGGATGGGCCCTAGTCCAATATGAGGGGTGACCCCCCTCAGGAAAAGGGGAAGAAGACAGAGCTCTGCCTGCAGTGAGCTGGAGAGTGCCCCTGGAGATGAAGACAGAGGTTGGGAGCTACGTGGCCACAGTCACATGATGCTTGGAGATCCAAAAAGATGAAAGAGGCAAGGAGTAGTCCTCTCTCTCTCTCTCTCTCTCTCTCTCTCTCTCTTTCAGTTTGCTATAGGGAGTGTGTGCTTGTCAGAGAGACGGGGGGGGGGCACTCCCCAGTGGGTTGGCCCTGCCACAATTCCTTCTCGTCGTTTCTCCTCTTGGAATTCTAGGGACGCATGCACATGAATCTGGTGTGGTTTTCAAGCTACTGGCTCTGGGACTCAACTGTGCAGCCGGGCATGAGAGATCCAGCCACCTTAACCACTAGGCCACCCACTGCTTTAAAAGTTCTTTTTTTAGGGACTTCAGAGTGAACACAATAATGAAAACACCTTAACTTCAAAGTTTTGTCTCTAGAACTCTGAGAGAATGTTTTTGTTGTTTCAAGACAGCCAGTGTCTGGTACATTGCTGTAGCCTCTATAAAAATAAATAAAAAGGGGGACCAGCAGTTAGCATAATGGCTATGTTGCTGGACTCCCACATAGTCGACCGTGGTTCGAGTCACGGACCCAGTGGCTTAAACTCATGCTGGGTGTGTGTGCATGAGTGCCCAAGATCCCAAGAGGAGAATGGAGGAGAAGGGATTGCTGCGTGGCCATCCCCCCTGGGGGGTGATTTCTCGTTTTTTGTCTCTCTGTCTCTCTGTATGCCTGGCGAGCGCACATGCCCTATAGCAAAAACCTCTCCCCCCAAATAAATAAATAAAGAAATAAATAAAAATAAGACTAATTTAAAAATGTGCTCTCTAACACTGCAGTCAGAGATAATCTTTTTCATTTTTATTGTAAAATATTTTTAAAAGTTTAATAATAAAATATTACTAATATTATTTTAATGAACTAGAAAACATTCTACTTTGTTAATTAAATAGATAAAAGAGAAAGATCTCTGGGACATACCCAAGTATTTAGAAATTAAATAATGCAGTTCTGAAAAATCTAGAGGTCATGAAGTTTCAAAAAAATTTTATTTTAAAGTTTTAATTAAGAATGAAAATAGCTTTTGGGTTGGTTGTTTGTTTTATTTTTCAACTTGTTATAAGGTGCATGCACTAACTGGAGAGACAGAGAGAAAGAGAAAGAGAGAGAGAAAGTGAGCACTCCTCAAGGGGTTGGCCATGCCTCAATTTCTTCTCCTCCATTTTCCTCTTGGGATTCTGGGCACTCATGCACCTAAACCCTTAGTGTTTTTTTGTTTGTTTGTTTTTGGAGAGGTTTTTGCTATAGGGCGCATGCACTCACCAGAAAGACAGAGAGAGACAGAGAGACAGAAAGTGAGAAGTCACCCCCCAGGGGGGATGGCGACATCATAATCCCTTCCCCTCCATTCTCCTCTCAGGATCTTGGGCACGCACATGCGCCCGGTGTGAGTTTAAGCCACCAGGTCCAGGACTTGAATCGTGGTTGACTACATGGGAGTTCAGCGACGTAGCCATTACGCTAACTGCTGGTTCCCACCCTTAGTGTTTTTGAAGACTAGATACAAAACTCAAACATCCCAGTCCACCAGGAGAGACCCAGTCACCTCAACTACCATGCCACTGGCTGGCTCAGAAAGAAAAGTTTATAAAATTTGGGGAATATTGCAAAAGCATTGCTTTGATGGAAATTTGTACTTTTCAATACTTACTTGAGAAAAGTTTAAAAATCCCTAAACTCAGTAATCTAAATTTATCTCACATGAATCTAAAAAAAGGAGGGGGGGAGGAGACATTCAAGTCTAAAGCGAATAGCAAAAACAAAATACTAAACTTAGAGAAGACATTAGTGAAATCTAATAAAAGTCATAGGAAAAACTCAACAAAAATTAAAGCTAGTTTTTGAAAAAAATCAATAAAATTAGTATATTTGTAATCAGATTAATCAACTTAAGAAATAAAAGACCAGTTGTCGGTATGAAAAACAAAGCAGGAGGCATCTCTAATATCACAGATGATAAAAAGATAGTAAGATAGTGTTTTCTACAAATAAAGGTCTACACATTTGTAACTCAGATGAAATGGAACAATTCGCAAAGATCCAAACTCCAAGAAGAAAAGCTAACTAGAAAGTCTTTCAGGTTATCTTTTATATTATTATATTGTAGCAATTATAGTATTATATAATTTCACGAATAATTAGTCATCTATCGAGTCTGTAAAAATGGAAATTAAAGCACGTGTTTATTTGGGTGCAAAAGAATGGTGAAATTCATGCATAGCTTTTCATAAACTTTAGAAGACCCCTTGCATATGAATGACCTGTTTGTGTATGATATTTATCTACTCCTTCATGTCTGGGGTCCCTCACATTAGTATGTTGTGTGAATACATGTGCATGTGTGTGTGTCGGGAGGGTCTTCAAAAAGTTTATAAAAAATGTATATCATGGTAAAAGTATAAATGGATTTCAAAACATATTTGCAACATAATAATTCCATTTTTCCATTAAGTTTTTGCAGTATTGTGTGTGAGTGTGTGTGTGTGTGTGTATGGGTGTGTGTAGGGTGAAGGACCAAAACATAAGTCTCAGCAAGTATTGGAGCCATGCTTTTTTCATTTTGCTGTTTAGTTGTTTCCCTTTCAATTCCCAGAAAGTCCTACAGCAATATTATTTTCCAGAGAGGAGCTTCAGAAGCCTTATACTCTCACAACAGCATCCTGCGAAATGGCTCAAAAATCCCAAATATCGATGTTAGCTATATTTTGCATCTAAGTCATAAGAAGACTAGAAATGATGACCTCAAGGTCCCAATTTCATATCATTCTGACTTTAATAAATACTTAGTGTAAACAGCACCAAAAATGGGGGGGGGGGTCCAAAATAACAATATGAATATTTCTTAAATTATATAACTCATTAGTTTAAAATTAGCTCCAAGTTCCAGGCTTCACTGACAGTGTCCCAGTTTGGACTATTAGAACTTCAGCTATCAGACGTCCTCAGAGATTCCAGGGTAAGCTGGAAAGCAGTGCTAAGACGTGTGTAATTCATGGACCAGCGCTGGTGTGGTGGCTAAGCACTGGATTCCCACATGGCCGACTGTGGTTCCCATCCCGGAGCTGGTACTCTGAAAATCACAGCAGACGCATGTGCATGCATACCCAAAATCCCAGGAGGAGAAGGAAGAGAAGACTGCAGCACGTTGGCCCCTCTCGGGGAGTGGTTTCTCACTTTACCTCTCTTTCTCTCTCTCTCTGGCAAGCACATGCACACTGTGGGGCAAAAACCTAGTGTGTGTGTGTGTGTGTGTGTGTGTGTGTGTGTGTATTCTAGGTATCACAGGGCATTCCCTTTTCTCCAGGCATAGAAGAGGCAAGGTGGTTTTTGCCATGTGTTTCTGAAATGCAATATTCTTTTTTGTTGGTTTGGAGAGGTTTTTTGCTATAGGGCGTGTGCCCTCGCCAAAAAGACAGAGAGAGACAGAGAGACAGAGAACGAGAAATCACCTCCCAGGGGAGATGGCCATGCCGCAATCCTTTCTCCTCCATTCTCCTCTCGGGATCTTGGGCACGCACATCCCCGTGCCAGACATGAGTTTAAGCCACCGGGTCCTGGACTTGAACCACGGTCAACTACATGGGAGTCCAGCGACATAGCCATTATGCTAACTGCTGGTCCCTGAAATGTAATATTCTTTACGACTTGCTTAGCAAACAGAATGTGAAGTTTCAAGTCCCTCAAGTTTTCTTTTTTTTTGGAGAGATTTTTGCTATAGGGTGCATGCGCTTGCCAAACAGACAGAGAGAGACATAGAGACAGAAAGTGAGAAATCACCCCCCAGGGGGGATGGTCAAGCCGCAATCCCTTCTCCTCCATTCTTCTCTCGGGATCTTGGGCATGCACGCACACGCGCCCGGCGTGAGTTTTAAGCCACCGGATCCGGGACGCGAACGGCGGTCAACTACGTGGGAGTCCAGCTACATAGCCATTACGCTAAATGCTGGTTCCCTCCCTCAAGTTTTCTGAAGCCCAAATCAACACACATTTGGCCATCTCATGTTGTCTAAAATTACAGTATCCAAAGAGAATATAGATATTAATTTTATAACGGCAAGCCTGAGAGATACATGTGATCAATGCAAATGGTTGGAATTAGCAAGCAACTCAATTAGAAGGAAACGCAAAACGCACCCCTCCTTAGGTGACTTAGATCTCAGCCGGTCTTCACCTGTTTGCACTTTCCGTAGTGTCTGACCCTTTCCGTGCAGTATGTATCAACTATCTTACTGCTCGGAACTAACAGTCACTCAACTGTTGCTGAAAGTGCTGTGACAGACGCACAGATGCAGGCCAGCAGGCAGTGTGGAGTATGAAATGGCTGAATCCCACATGGCCAACTCCATGGTTCAAGCCCCGGACCCAGTGGCTTGAAAATATGCTGGGTGCATGCATGTGTGTGCCCAAATTCCTGAGAGGAGAGTGGAAAAGAAGTGATTGTGCATGGCCACCCACTAGGTGGTGAGTCCTTACTTTCTCTCTATCTCTCTGTCTCTCTCTGGTGAGCGCACATGTCCTACAGCATAAACGAGGGTGGGGGAGGCGAGGGAGAAGACAGATAAATGAAAGCAACGTGACCTTCCATGCACGCAAGACCAGCAATCCAAATCTCCCCTATTCTTTGACGGCATCTCTGGAAGTCCACACATTTCCCAAGGTGTGGGTGTTCTTTAAAACCACTTGAAATTATTTGAGTCTCTTTCCCTGACTTCTTTGAGGGCAGAGAGAAAACCAGGGTCTAATTTATAACTCTGAAAACCGGGACCTAATTTATAACCCTGAAGTTCATGGGAGATTTTAAGATACAGCATTCTCAGCTCACTGGCTCCTGAATGAAAGCTTTCTCTCCTCTTTTTCAGAAACAAACATTTTATTACAGTCGTGTTTAGCCCAGCTGGGGAAGCCTAATGTAGCTTGAAATAAGTTTGGTTATGATGAAGTAGTGATCGTGAGTCGGAATGCCCGATCTTGCTGGCCATGGGTGTTTGCGGAGCCGGGCAGCACCATGGGAGAAGAAATCCGAAGTAAAGGCTTGCATTAGCGAGGTATTATAAATAGTGCTTCAGCTGCAGCCACAGGGCTTGGTTTAATTTGCTTGCCGCGCTGCGTCTGTCCGGCCCTTTTTCTTCTCTCTGCTATTGCCAATTTGAGCTTCTTTGGTTTCCATAGTGATAGCCCCAGGGACACTCTTTTCTACTTGCTGTTTGGCTTTACTATTGTTGATTTCTGGTCTCAGTCTGAATCATAAACCCATTTTCTGCTGAATATCGCTGAAAGGTATTAGGGAATTGATTTGAAGAATCAGTTTGTCAGTCTTCCCCATTTCCCAAACCAATAAGTCTTGAGCTTCTAAAATGTAGCAATTCTTCTAAAAGCATCAGAATAAATCCTTAAGAGCAGCCAGTACAGGATACTTTCTAAATAAATACTGAAGAAAACATTTAACTAGATATTGTTAAATCATCGCAAAAGTAAAGCCAAAAAAAAACAAAACACGTCTTTGTAGTGATTAGCTCAACTTTTTGATTAGTGATTACTGATGAGCTCATTATGTAATTTAAAATATTATTTTTTGAAGAATAGAATTAATCAATTTTAGAGACAAAAAAACAAAATACCTGAAATAGTATTACGTGAGGCACTTGGAGAATGGCATGGGATGGGATGGGATGGAAGCTTAGCAGAGCTCTCACGACCTTCACTCAGAACTTCGGGACCTGGGTGAACCACTTCACGTCTGGAGATCCTGTCCCAACAGCTCTTAAGTCGGTGGTCTAAGAACACTGCTCTCACTTTCCCCCTTTTTAAATGCGGACACTGAGGCACAGAAAATCTAAGTGACGTGTCTAAGACGACACACTTCGTTGAAGACTGAGTCCTATTATTCAACAGCAGAGTCCTCTGTCTTAACCAGGACTGCTGACAGCATGTGAACCGAAGGACCCAGGGGCCCTGGGGCTAAGGACGTGAGGGACCATTAGGCAGCTGGTGGCATCTGTAAACACACACCTTATCATCTCTCCTCAAATACACTTTTATTTTTAATACTCAACTTTAAGAAATACATCAGGGGGAACCAGCAGTTAGCGTAATGGCTATGTTGTTGGACTCCCATGTAGTCAACCACGGTTCGCGTCCCAGACTCGGTGGCTTAAAACTCACGCCGGGCGCGTGGGCGTGCATGCCCAAGATCCTGAGAGGAGAATGGAGGAGAGGGGTGATTTCTTGTTTTCTGTCTCTAATGTCTCTCTCTGTCTGTCTGGGGAGCGCACACACCCTATAGCAAAAATCTCTCAAAAAAAAAAAAAAAAAAGAAAGAAATACATCAGGGAAACCTATGCTATTATTAAAGTATTGCAAAAAAAATGGTAAGTATAAACATTCTAAATGTATATTTAAAATATCCTTTCATGAGTTTAAAGAATTTAAAGAGGAAATTTATTCTCAGTGTTTATTCTTAGTGAGATACACTTGTACACTTAGGGTAAAAAACGCATAGAAAAGCCCACCCGTTCCTTGAAATAAGAGGCATGAGCTAGGATACTACAGGTGACTAACGTGTTTATGAGATGTGCCCCAGACTCGGGCTCCCCTCTTGCAACTTCACAGTTTATCTTTTCTTCTGGGAATGCTGGGTGTAACTAGCCTCTCTCAGCTGTGCTCTGAGCATCGTGCCTCAGCCAAACCCCCTTTTCTTTCCCTGGTTGTTGGTGGGACTTGAGTCTCAGAGTACACGAAGTGGCAAGCACTCACACATCTGCCATGTCTGTGAGGCCATGCTGGGCCAGTGGGCGAGCAGGGCTTCCCTTTCCTGGGTCTTCTCACCCAGTTAGCTACATGTACGTGACCCTTGGACTTCCCTGCTTCCTGTGGAAACCCAGTCAAAGACCTGAGGTTAGAAAGTCCAGAGACTAGATTTTGTGCATTTGTCCTTATTTCTACCTGCCTCTGGGAGGTACAGCCTAACCTAACTGCATTTCAAAGTGTGTACACTTTTATCCTTGAAAAAGTTTAATTCTGAAGTTCTTTTTAAGTGATCAATTGAAACATGCTGTATATCAAAAATGTAAGTTTTATATGCTGTATTTTGGAGCACAATAAAAAAGAATGTATACAAGACCAGTAGATGGCCTAACAGTGATGTGGCTGGACTTCCACATAGCCCACCGTGGTTCAAATCCCAGACCCAGAGTCCTAAAACTCACACCAGGAGCACGTGCATGTGTGCCAAAATCCTAAGAGGAGAATGGAGGAGAAGGGATTACGGCATGGACATTTCCCCTCGGGGAGTCATTTCTTGCTTTCTGTCTCTCTGTTTCTCTCTGTCTCTCTGGTGAAGTCAAAGACCTGAGGTTAGAAAGTCCAGAGACTAGATTTTGTGCATTTGTCCTTATTTCTACCTGCCTCTGGGAGGTACAGCCTAACCTAACTGCATTTCAAAGTGTGTACACTTTTATCCTTGAAAAAGTTTAATTCTGAAGTTCTTTTTAAGTGATCAATTGAAACATGCTGTATATCAAAAATGTAAGTTTTATATGCTGTATTTTGGAGCACAATAAAAAAGAATGTATACAAGACCAGTAGATGGCCTAACAGTGATGTGGCTGGACTTCCACATAGCCCACCGTGGTTCAAATCCCAGACCCAGAGTCCTAAAACTCACACCAGGAGCACGTGCATGTGTGCCAAAATCCTAAGAGGAGAATGGAGGAGAAGGGATTACGGCATGGACATTTCCCCTCGGGGAGTCATTTCTTGCTTTCTGTCTCTCTGTTTCTCTCTGTCTCTCTGGTGAGTGCATGCTCCCTATAGCAAAAATCTATCTTCCAGAAAAGAAAAGAGTCTATCTATCTATCTATCTATATACACACGTACATTCTTCAAAATGCAATTAATACATTTTAAGTATATGTATCTGTGCACATATTAGGTTGTTGGAAAGTCATGATGTGGTTTCCTGTGCAAAATCGTGTTATGATTTTCCCAACGACTCAGTATATTCATAATGTGCATGTGTAGAACATGTACATGGAAAACCATGCTTCAGAACTTGTTAGACCGGCACTTTCTGGATTATATTAATCACAGATTTAAACAAACAAACAAAAAACATGCTCTTAAACTTAAAACAATCTATAGATTCCATAACATCTCTCCCTTATTTAGAACAGAAACAAAAAATATCCAGGAATCATGCGCTTGTTTTCAGAACTCTGGAGTCCGTTTTACCCACGGATTGCTTCTGAGTCTCAGAGCAGGTGTTCCTCACTAGGGAGCGGCGGAAGCTGACAGGACCTTCATGCTGATTGCCCAGAGCCAATGGAGGAACGAGAGGCAGGGGAGTGGTGGGAGGTAGGCCATTAGCTAGCTCTGGCTTCTGCTTTCCTCAGGGTGGCACGAAGCTCCCAGGCGGCTCCCAAAGCAGTTTTATTGTCCCGAGTTTGGATCCTAAAGGGCTGCTTTATCCCTACCACTTACTAAGTATGAAGAGGAGGCTGCTCTTTATTACGGGGGCCACGCAGAGACTGGGCTTCTGCTCCTGCTGACCCCGAGTGTGAGCACGTGTCTGAGAGGCTGGCTGGGCAGGCACTGGAGAGGATTCCGGCGTGAGACCCTCTGGGAGGTCTCTCTCCCTCTCTCTCCTCTCCTGGCTTTTTCTCATTAAATAAAGAAATACAATGTAAAGGATACTGAATCACAAACATTTTCATGGTCACTGACTTAATTTCGTTAATGATTTCTTTCATTTCCTTATCTTTTCCTAAGACAATTTACTTTGGATAAATAATCCCTATTTATGACTACTTCAAATATCCTACAAAACTGTTATTGTAGAATTGGTGTCCTAACTCTATACAATGCTGGGAAGAACCTAAATCCATCTAATTATAAACAGAAACTCCATGGAAAGGGTGTTCCTATTAGGAGATATATTTAAAGTTTTTAAAATAAAATGTGTAACCATTTGATTTTTCTATCATTTATTTTTTATTTCTTACATCAGCTTTGTAAGTATAAATTTTAATGATGCATTTTTAAAATTCTCTTTAATTAGATCTTCAAAGCTAAGGTTTCTGGTACTCCCATTTCTTGATAAAATATCTCACACAATTTTTGAAGTAAAATGACACCAAATTTTAAAGTTCTTTTTTTTTTTTTTCTAAAGGAAAAACTCTTTCAAATTGTTGCAGGAGAACAGAGTGCTAGGGCTAAGTAGGAATGCAAGATTACTGAACGTACTGGGTCATTTTAAGAGCTCAGAGAAGGAAAATTATAGGCTGTACATGTTTGCCATTTTGCCTTCCCAAAGGAAAAGTAAACCTTGCTCTATCGTCTTCTTTACAACTTGGAATGAGGAATTCTCCTTAGTTCTTCCCTCCCACAGAGCCTAGGAGACAGAGGCCCAGTCTGCTTTGATAATTACCTTTCAAAGAGCTCTCAAAGAGCTGGCTCCCAGATCCCTGAGGACAGTCCTTGTAGTAAAACCGCCATAGCCTTTCTAAAAGATTTATGTCTCAAAGTGGCAGAGAAAGAGTTTGCAATTAGACCTGGGATAGAAGCTAGTTCTAACCATGAATATTTTGTATATCCCTTCATAGTATTTATAATTAAGTTTTATTGCTAGTAAATACTTTTTACAATTTGCCAGAGGGCAAGTGTGCTCCCCAGAGAAACACACAGAAAGAGGTGAAGTGAGAAGGCAGTCCCTGTGCGGGAAGGCGGGAAGGTCAGCGCATGATGCCCTCTCTTCCCTCTCTCCCTGGTTTGGGATTCTGAGCATGCATGCGCATGCGCCCTGTGTGTTTTTCAAGCCACTGGGTCTGGAGCTGTGCAGGCAGCACGTGGGATCCAGCTTCCTCAGTCAGTGCACCACCGGCTAGTCCCATTCCTAGTTTTATTTGCAGAGAGATAATGTTGAAACTAATGGAAGAACTATTTCACTAAAACCCAAATGAGGTTTATTTTAATAATAAATAAACAGAAGTTCTCAATGTGTATATTTTGAAAAAAAAATTGCTTAAGATTACAGGTATGTTGGAAGTTGACTATTTTCAAAAATAGTAAACTTTCTCCTTTACATTTTATTAGCTTAAATGTTTAAAATGTTACCAAAGGGTTGTGTGCTGGTCAGAGAGTGACAGAGAGGAAAACCGAGAAAGCTCCCCTCATGAGGAATGGTCATGCCACTCTTTTCTCTTTAATTTCTTCCTTCCTTTGGGATTTTGGGCATGCAGACACATGTGCCTGACATATTTTCATGCCTTGGAGTCTGGGATTTGAACCACATGGTCGTCCATGCGGAATCCAGCTGCCTTAACCACCATGCCCCAGTCTGGCCCTAAAAGTCTCTTTTCCTGGCTATCTCTTAGAGTTGCATACACTCGTAATCAAATTACTGTTTGAACTGGAGCAGGAAAGTATATTCAATGGAACACACCTTTAGAAGACATTGGTCTAATCCAGTCAAACTAATTTCATTTGATTTGGGAACTTTTTGTTTAAAGAAGAGGTAAAGCTCAAATTTTAAACTCACTGGAAAAATGCAAGAATATATACTCTCATTAATATAATTCTATATGTGGTTCTTGCACTTTTATTGCAAGTAGAAGTAGAATTTATTTTTCATAAAGTTAAATGCTCCTCCACGACTCTTATCCTGGAAGATGCCGACTCCCACGGTTTATGTTTGGGGAGTAGGAATACTTTCCTTGAAGAACTATTATCGATTCACAGGACGGACCGGCAGCGGTGGTCAGTAGCTGTGCTTCCTGCTCCTACTTCGCCCACTGTCATGGCGTACTTCCAGCGAAGTTCACTTGCAATTTGGCAGGATGCCAGGCAGGCTCCAGAGTAACTCATTAGCTGCAGCCAGCCTAAGCGGGGTAGCAGGTATTGTCCTCAATGCCCCATGACTTTTACATGCTTAATGAGTTATTGCCAAGAGAAGGGGCTAAACAATCTCAACATTGCAAATGTTAGTATCATTTTATCCTTTTCTTCATCCTTTTTATTTTTCTTTTTTTGTGGGAGGGGTTTTTCTATAGGGCACATGTGCTTGCCAGAAAGACAGAGAGAGACAGAGAGACAGAAAGCGTGAAATCACCCCCCAGGGGGGGATGGCCATGCTTCTGTCTCTTCGCCTTTCTCCTCTTGGGATCTTGGGCGCACGCATGCACACGTGCCCAGTGTGAGTTTAAGCCACCAGGTCCAGGACTCGAACCGCAGTCGACCATATGGGAATTCAGCCACAAGGCCATTACACCAACTGCTGGTTCCATCAGTATCATTTTAAAACACTTCATTGGAAAGGGTCTGAAGGTTCA
>NW_006159999.1:1536278-1547587 GCF_000334495.1 Tupaia belangeri chinensis | reverse complement strand
AGCAGGAATTATGTTCTTGCTAATAATATCCTTACTGTATACTGCAGTGTTCTGAAATTCGGATCCTGATACACTTGCCTCCCACCAAATGGAGAAAATGACAGTCAATAGCTGATTAGAAAAGTGTGTTTGGAGTAAAATGCGAAGGGCCAGAAATCCTGACGGTTTCACCATGTCTGGTGACGGGGAAATGTGTTCAAGAAGTCAAGGTCAGAAGTGAGGGCAAGCACCTGAGGTACTGGCTACTGATTCTAAAGAGCTTTCTGGGTTTTCTCAGACTGCATCACTTGGTAATGCATACAAAGGCACCAGTCTGGCACTTTCCTAAATGCGCCATCTCTCTCTTCATAACGAGGCTTCCTTATTAGACAGCCTCTAGATACTGTTATACCTAGATACAAGGACGTTTTCTTGTTTTATTTTACATACTAGATACACCCATGTCTGAAAAAGGTTAACTTTTTAAAATAATTTCATGTATTCCCATTCTATTGAATAAAATTAAAACATGGTGGGCCAACCAGTGGGGTGGTCATTAGGCAGCTCAGTCCCACATGGTTGACTTCACAGTTCAGGTCTCAAGACTGTGACTTGAGAAACACATCAGGCATGCATGCCCTAAATCCAGAAAAAGAGGGGGGAAAATAAAGAAAGGATTGCCACATGACCATGTCCCATGAGGAGTGTTTCTCATGTCACCCCTCACAGTCTATCTTTCTCCAGTAAGTATGCACCTTCTGGAAAAAAATTTAAAACAAACAAGCGAACAAAAACACATGGTTTGGGGAATTTTTTTTAGGTAAACTGAAACATCGACATAAGAAACAGACCCTATTTCAAGTATTTACATAGTGATAAAATTTTGTTAAATTCAAGGCTAAAATTGTTCATAATTGATGTCGTTTATTGTCTTTGCTAAATAGGAGGAAATGGCTAAAACGGTTTATGTACATAATCTAATTATTTCTGCAACTATCCTGAGTTATGATTGCCATTATTACACAGGTAGAAAAAATCATTTAGAAATATTCGTTATGTTTTTAAAGTTATGAGATTGATAAAGGATAACTTTCAGTCTAATCTTAATTTATCTGACTTCAAAGCTCATGCTATTAACCACTGAGAATATTCAGATATACTTAGAACTGAAAAGGGACGTAGCGATGATGACCAATATTGATATTGGATTTCAGTAAAACCAGAATGAGTGAATTATAGCAAATTCTCTCACTTCCAACTCTCTCAGATATTAGAAAAATGTAGTCAAAGAATTGTAGCTTAAAAGTAATAGCATTTTAAAATCAAATAGCTCACCTGCAAAAAAACAGTCAATCCAATTAAAAGATGGGCAAATGAGCTGAATGAATAATTCTCTAAGAAAGACATATGAATGGCCAAAAAGCACATGAAAAAATGCTCAACATCTCTTATCATAAGGGAAATCCAAATCAAAGCCATAATGGGATACTACTTAGCCTCGATTGGAATGGCTAAGACTAAAAACTAAAGAATGATTAATGCTAGTGAGGCTGTGGTAAAAAGGGAACCCTTCTACACCATTGGTGGGAATGTAAGTTAGTACAACCACTGTGGAGGACAGTATAAAGGTTCCTCTGAAACGTACAAATAGAACTTCCAAATGACCCAATAATTCCACTCTTAGGTATCTACCCAAATGTAAAAACACTTGCACATCCACGATTATTGATGCTTTATTCACAATTGCTAGGACATGGACTCAGCCCTAATGTTCAAGAACAGATGAGTAGATTGAAAAAATGTGGCATATATACACTATAGAATACTACTAAGTCATAAATAGCAATGAAACCCTGACATTTGATAAAAAGGAGATGAATATGGATGATTTAATGCTGAGCAAAGCAAGCCGTAAAGGTGGAAATTGTATGTCCCCACTTAATATGTACCGAATGTCTGCACTCTGTAGCAGAAACTGAAAGATTGGAATGTATGTTAAAAGAGAAGACAACTACAGATATTAAAGACTATATGGAGGAGTAAATAGCAGTGGGTGGTATGAAGGGAATCAGAGGAAAAAGCAAACAAACAATAATAATAAAAAAAATTCAATAGGCATGAGAATGAAAAGTTATCTGTTGATGATAACGTATATGGTAATGTCCCTGACTTGACTAATATTCACTGTATTCATGCTGAGAAAAACTATGTTGTACACTGTAAAGATGTACAATGATTAAATGCAAATTTATAAAACTAAATATATTAAATTAAAAAAAAATTTTTGGAGAGGTTTTTGCTGTAGGGCGCATGCGCTCGCCAGAAAGACAGAGAGAGACAGAGAGACAGAAAATGAGAAATCACCCCCCGGGGTGATGGCCACACCGCAATCCCTTCTCCTCCATTCTCCTCCCAGGATCTTGGGCACGCATGCACATGCACCTGGCATGAGTTTTAAGCCACCGGGTCCAGGATGTGAACTGCGGTCGACTACATGGGAGTCCAGTGACAGAGCCATTACACTACCTGCTGTTCCCACTTTTTTTTCATTTTGTAAAAATTTTAATTTAATGGGACCAGCAGATAGTGTAATGACTATGTCACTGGACTCCTATGTAGTCGACCGCAGTTCACATCCTGGACCCGGTGGCTTAAAACTCATGCCAGGTGCATGTGCATGCGTGCCCAAGATCCTGAGAGGGGAATGGAGGAGAAGGGATTGCGGTGTGGCCATCACCCCGGGGGGTGATTTCTCATTTTCTGTCTCTCTGTCTCTCTCTGTCTGTCTGGCAAGCGCACGTGCCCTATAGCAATAACCTCTCCCCAAAAAAGAAAAAGAAATGAAAAAAAGTTTGCTCTATGGTGCCCACAGGTGGTGTGCTGGTTAAGGCACTGGAGTCCCACGTGGCTGACTACAGTCCAAGACCTGGACCTGGCAACTTGCTTTCTCTCACTTTCTTTCTCTCTCTCTCTGTTCAAATTAAATTAATAATAAAAAAAAATTAAGGAAATCATTTTAAAAAGCTTTATTTTTTTTTTCACTTTTCCTGCAGGGTGCATGCAGTTGCTACAGAAATACATGGAGAGAGAGAGAGTAAGAAAGCATCCCCAGAGGGTTGACCACATTGCAATCTCTTCTCCATTGTCCTCTGGGATTTTGGGTCCATTTGCCTGGTGTGATTTTCAAGTGGCCAGGTCCAGGACTGGAACCGCACAAGTTGGTATGTGGAATCCATGCCTTAACTTCTATGTCGCCTACTGGCCCCTAAAATTTTTAAAATTAATAACAAATTAATAAAATTGTTGAATTTTAAATAACGACAAATTTTTTAAAAAACTGTCAAAATGTATGTGTAGAGATAGTATTGTATTATTGAATATTGAAGTACCAAAATAAATCATGCATGTTTGAAAGGAAAAAAATTGGGACCAGTAGATGGTGCAGTGGTTACATTGCTGGACTTCTACATGGCCAAATATGGTTTGAATCCAGGAACCGGTGGCTTGAAAATCATGCCATGCACATGTGTGTATGAACTCAAGATTCCAGGAGGAGAATGGAGGAGAAAGGATTGTGGTGTGGTCATCTTCCCTGGGGGGTGATTTCTAACTTTCCCTATTACTGTGTCTGTCTGTCTGTCTCTCTCTCTCTCCAGTGAGTGTGCACTCCCTAAGGTGAAAAATCTCTAAAATAATAATAATAGTAAAATAAAATAAAAATGAAAGGAAAAATTAGCATTTTAAATACAATTGTTTTTAAATCATAACAACTGCTTCTTACTATCAAGTGGTGCCAGAGTTGGGACCAGCTAACCAACACTGAGCTTCCAGTTGTGTTATTTAAATCATACTGAGATATACAAAACACTGAGAATGAAAATATAAGAAAGCTTATAGCCAGTGGCATGGTGGTTGGGGTGCTGGGTCCCACATGGCCGACTTTGTGTCAAGTCTCAGCACCAGTGGGTTGAGGGACACTCCAGGCATGTTTGCATGCATGGTCAAAATCCTGAGAGGAAATTGGAGGAGAGCGAATTGCAAAATGGCCATCCTCCCTGGGGTATGATTTCTTACTTTCTTCCTTCCTCCCTTTGTCTCTATGTCTCTCTAGCAAGTGCCCATGCCCTGTAGGGGAAAAAAACAAAAACAAAACAAAAACCCACCTTATTTCTTCAATACAAATGTCTAGACTTCCTTAAGAGTGTGCTAATACATCTTAACAAGAAACACAAAAGACATCATACGGCAGAGCAAGGTCTAAAGGAAAAACTCTACTTCAAAAGTTGGAAGTGCTCTTGGATCACCTAACCCACATTAACCAACTAGGAACTTGGACAAAACAATAACATTTGCAAGATCATAAATTCAAAAAAAATAAATACAAAAGAAGGAAAGGAATAATACGATGCCCTTTCCCAATTACGGTGATGTTCCACCTGGAAGCACTCTCCGGGCCGTGCCGTGGGGTGTGTGAGACACTAAGCGAATAATGTTGCTATCGTTGAAGAGCAGAGGTGTGTTGGCATTCTCAAATCTGTGAGGCAGGATACCAAAAGCTTAAGGCAAAATCTAAAAAACCAGGCCTATGCAAAAGAGGAATTCCTGAAATCAACCAAGGGACTCCCATGAGCCGTAACCAGACACTAATATGCACACGCACAGGGTATGTAGGTAGGGAAGTACCTCACCGAAGCGATGAACAGCCATTCCAGAGAGCGTGCAAGTCTGCGTGACACTGACCACCTAGGAGCAAAGGCAGAGCTACCGCACTGAATACCTGGACACTGACCGAGAAAGGAGAATATCGTACAAGAGCACGAGGACCAGTGGGCAGAGCTTAAACAACTACATCTTGAAGAGAGCAAGATAATCCAAACATTGACTCTCTGCTACAGTAAAACTTAACACTTTTTTTTTTTGAGGGATATCTGTGGTGTTTTCCATAGTAGCTGCACAACTTACATTCTCACCACTAGTGTGTAAGAGTACTCCTTCTTTCTGCATCCTCGTCAGCATTTGTTAGCTTTTATTTTTTTGAAGAGGTTTTTTTGCTATAGGGCACGTGCGCTCGCCAGACAGACAGACAGAGACAGAGAGACAGAAAGCAAGAAATCACCCCCCAGGGGGGATGGCCACACCACAATCCCTGCTCCTCCATTCTCCTCTCAGGATCTTGGGCATGCACGCACACGCGCCTGGCGTTGAGTTTAAGCCACCGGGATGGGACGTGAACAGCGATCAACTACATGGGAATCCAATGACATAGCCATTACGCTAACTGCTGGTCCCAAAACTTAACACTTTTTAACGCAAGATAACAAAACCCAGACACTCAACAATATAGTACCTGCACTATTCAAAATATAGTACCAGATACACGAATAAGAGGGAAATTGTGATCCATAGCTGAGGAAATATTTAGTCATAGAAATCAGACACAGGTGACTCCGAGATTATAAAACACCTAAATACGATCATGTTTAAGGACTTACGAAAAGAAACTAATGCGGCCTTTAGAAAAAGTCAGCAAAACTGATAAGAAAAAATTTTATGGGATGCTAATGACTAATATTGAAAATGAAAGAATGAGGTTACTCTCGGTCTCATGTACGTTAAAATGGCACTGTGAATAACCATGCCCACTAATTTGAAAAAACACATCTACCTCAACTCACTGTATGGTTCATGGTTCTGTAAAGAAAGAGAGCCAACAGCATCAACATATACATAAGGAAGGGACTGATTACAAGGCCTAGCGCACTTTCTTGATCTTTCCTTCCAGCCAATGAGAAATCCACTGACCGGTTCATCTGCTCCCAAAGGTCTCATCACCTCCTGAACCCATTACATAGGGGGCCACACTTCCAGACCATGAATACTTTCTCTTTTTATAAAAAAAGAGATCTTTTGCTATAGGTCACAGAGACAAAAGAGACAGAGGCAGAAAGCAAGAAATTACCCCCTTCCCCCCGGGGGGATAGTCACACCATAGTTCATTCTCCTCTCACGATTTTGGGCATGTACACATATGCACCCAGCACGAGTTTTAAGTCGCTTGGTCTGGGACTCAAACCGTGGTCAACTATGTGGGAGTCCAGTGACACAAACATTACGCCATCTGCTGGTCCCCAAAACATGAATATTTAAGGGACAAACCATAGAATTCACATAATAAAAAATAGAAAATCTGGGACCAGCAGATGGGGTAATGACTATGTCACTGGACCTCCATGTGGTCAACAGTGGTTCGAGCCCTTGAAGTGGTCCCTTAAAACTCAGGCTAGGCGGGAAACCAGCAGTTGGTGTAATGGCTATGTCACTAGTCGACTGCAGTTCAAGTCCCGGACTCGGTGGCTTAAAACTCACGCCAGGTGTGTGTGCGTGCATGCCCAGGATCCCAAGAGGAGAATGGAGGAGAAGGGATTGCAGTGTGGCCATCCCCCCTGGGGGTTGACTTCTCGCTTTCTGTCTTTCTGGTTGGTGAGCTCATGTGCCCTATAGCAAAAAGAAAAAAAAAAAAAAAGAACCTCTCCAAAAAAAATAAAACTAAGGCTGGATGGGGTCCAGCAGATGATGGTGGGTGGATAAAGCCACTGGATTTTCACATGGCTGACCGTGGTTTGAGTCCTGGACCTGGCAGCTTGCTTTCTCACTTTTCCTTTCACTCTCTGTGTATTTCTGTCTGGTAAAAAACAAACAAACAAACAAACTCAGGCTAAGCTCAGGTGCATGTGTGCCCAAGATCCCAAGAGGAGAATGGAGAAGGGATTGCAGCATGGCCATTCCCCCTGGAGGGTGATTTCTCACTTTGTTTCTCTGTCTCTCTATCTCTCCAGTGAATTCACATGCCCCATAGCAAAAATCTCTTTCTGAAGAAAAAGAAATAGAAAATCTGAATAGAACTTTAAAGATATTTAATGAATAATTAATAATAATTCTCCAAAATTAAAAGCACCAAGTGAAATACCATTACGGAAGAAATGACAGCAATTCTTTCTTTTTTCAGGGAGAGAGATTTTTGCTACAGGGCATGTGCGCTTGCTAGAGAGAGAGTCAGAGAGTGAGAACCCACCCCCAGGGGATGGCCATGCCACAGTCTCTCTCCTACATTCTTGGCACATGCATATGCACCTGCTGTGAATTTTAAGCTGCCAGGTCCGGAACGCAAGCTGCGATTGACTATTGGGAGTCCAGCAATGTTATGATTACGCTATTTACTAGACCCAGAAAACTATAGCAATTCTTTACAATCTCTTCCAGATTATAGACCCAAAGGGAATACTTCCAACTCATTCAATGAGCCCAGAATTACCTTAAAACTTATAGTAAGCAGTCAGCAGGTGGTGTAATGCTTAAGGCACTGGACTCCCACATAACTGATCATGGTTCTAGTCCCGGACCCGAAGGCTTGAAACTCACACCAGGTACATGTGCCTTCATGTCCAAAATTCCAGGAGCAGAAGGAATTGTGGCATGGCCGTCTCTTCTAGAAAGTGCTTTCTTTCTCTCTCTCTCTGTCTCTCCAGCAAGCACACACACCCTATAGCAAAAATCTCTCAAAAACAAACAAACAAAACCTAATCCAAAGCCATTAAAAAAGAAAAGACATTACAGACCAGTATCTCTTACACATAAATGCGAAAATTCTCAGTAAAATGTTGGCAAATCAAATTTGACAATGTATAGAATTAGTTACATTTGACAGCCAATGGAGTTTATTCTGGCTGGTTCAGCATTTAAAAATCAATTCAGATAATTGATAGTTTAAGGAAGAAAACTTAGAGCATATGATAGATTCAGGAAAAAGCAGCAGCAACAAAATGCGACACCCATTCAAAGTAAAGCACTCAGTGTAAACATGGGAGGGAAGTGTTTTTCTATTTTCTCTCTTTTGGGTAAATAAGGAGGAGAGGGACCCCGTACTACATGTATACTTTGAAACATCATCCTGTGTGCTATAGAGATTTGCCACAATTAAATGTGAATAAGAAATAAGTTAAAAAATATTCGGTAAACTAGGAGTAAAGTTGAACCTTCTCAACTTGATAAAAATTAAATGCAGCTACTGTGATGTGTGGGAAATTAGAAACTTTTCCACTATTCAAAAAGTGAGGCTCTCCCCTCTCAACACTCCTTTCAACAGTATATCTGTGTACGGATTTCAGAAGTTTTTGCTTCAGAATAAATTTTAAGTTAATTTCATTCTTCCCAAGAAATGATTTAACAAGGCAGAAGAATTTAACAATATAAAAGATAGTTGATTGTGCTTCATTTACCAAAAGTGCATTCTCTTCATTTTTCTGCCAGGTTTATTCTGGCCATTTCTTAATCAATTGCAGGTTCCCTCCTTCTCTAGTTAGCATAAAAATAGTCCGATTTTCAGTGCATACTTGTAGTTTCTCTCTTCTTCATTTGGAGCTGTCGTCTGTGTCTAAGACTTCATTGTTCCTAGACCTACTAAAATATTATCTATATATTGCAACCTAAGCAAGCTTCATAAATTTAGTTTCTGATTGGCATTTCCACACTTTTAAAAATTTTTAATAACTTCCATTTGCCCTTGCACAGACAAAGATAGTGATAATTGTAAGAATAGTCTTACTATATTTTTATTTATTAATTTATTTTCATTTTTTGCCATAGGGTACATGGGCTCGTGGGAGAGGCACAGAGAGAGGGAAGGTGAGAAATCAGCCCTGCGGGGTGGCGTTAGTGCAATCCCTTCTCCTTCTTTCTCCTCCTAGGACTTGGGCACACACCACAGGCACCCAGCATGGTTTTTAAAATTTTTTTTGAGAGGTTTTTACTGTAGGGCACGTGCGCTTGCCAGAAAGACAGAGAGACAGAGAGACAGAAAGCGAGAAATCACCCCCCAGGGGGGATGGCCAAGCCGCAATCCCTTCTCCTCCATTCTCCTCTTGGGATCTTGGGCACACACGCACACACGCACACACGCACACATGCCTGGAGTGAGTTTAAGCCACCGGGTCCGGGATGCAAACCGTGGTCAACTACGTGGTAGTTCAGTGACATAGCCATTACACTATCGGCCGGTCCCCCCAGCATTATTTTCTAGTACCTTCACCACCATGCCACCTGGAAGCCCAGAATGGTCTTACTCCACACCTCAGGCCTGTCCCTGCCAGCTCTTCCTGTTCCATGGCTGTCACTGCACTTTCCATCACGTGGGTCCTTGTAAGTTTCTTTTAGATAAGGCATCACAGGTTGATATCAGAAGAAAAGAAACAGAAAAAGAAAAAGAAGTGTAAAAATTTTGTTTTAAAAACACAGGTAAATCTTGTGCCGAGATTACAATTGTGAACGTAATTGTATGCATTCAATTTGGGTCATCGAGAAAGGTATTCATTACATTTAAGTGTTTCCCAGTAAAATGTTTGAAGAAGTTCTAAGGTGGATTAAAAAGACCAAGGTAACTCCAGGATGTTGTGTATGGGATTAAAACTGGGTGTTGCTTCAAAAACACTCCAGCAGTTTCTTGATTTCCTCCTGATCTGCTCAGCACCACGCCATGACTTGAACCGGGTGTTGAAATGCAAGAGCTGAAATGGAAATGGGTCCCTTTCTCTCTCCCCGCTGCAAGCGGTGACTCTTCCTCCTTGACCCTCCCCACCCAGTGCGTGTTACTTTTAAGCTGCTTAGAAACCCACTGCTTTTTCCTTCATTAAATTATTTTTCAACTAGAACTTTTCTAAGGTACACATGAGGTCTCTATGTGAACCAACAGGAGAGCTTTTAATTGGCTTTCAAGAACTGCAATAAACAACCTTTAAGATATTTCAAATACTAAGAAAAAATGCTACAGACATTTAGAGAAAGCTTTGAATTTACTGTCACACTTGACTTTCTTAGCGAGATGACATCACTGAGTTTTGTGTTATAAAAATGGACCCAAGTAATCTATAAACAAGTATTGCTTTTTCTTTTCCTTAATTGTAATTTTTTCCTTTTTTTATTTTTATAGAGAAAAAATTACAGAAATGTTTTTTCGACAGAGAACTTTACCTTCTTTTGCCTGTTTAATGATCCTTCCCTTTGCCCCTCGCATCCATCCTCTACCACCCACTCTCTCCCACCCTTACCCTCCTCTACAGTCTCTAGTATCTACACGTATCCTCCCTACTATCACATCTTCAGCTCTTTCCATTTCTGCCATAGAGTATAGACATTCGGTATATTGAATTGAATGGGGATATACAGTGTATATCTTTTAAAGTCTGGCTCATTTCACTTAACACTGTATCTTTATCCACTTTAAATAAAACAATAGACTTTCATTTATTTTTGTTGTTGTTGTTTTTCTTTTTTCTTTCTTTCTTTTTTTAAGGCCTGAGTAATATTTCATGATATATAAGTGCCATAGTTTTTCAACCCAGTCATCAGTTTTTTGGACACTTAGGTTGACTCTATATCTTAGCAATTATGAATAATGTTGAAATAAACATAGATGTGCAAGTGTCCTTCCAACTGTTTTCCTATCTTTGGGTAAATATCAAGGAATGGGATTACTGGGTTATATGATCATTCTTTTTGTAGTTTTTTTGAGAAACCTACATATTGTTTTCCACAGAGGCTACACTAATTTAAATTCTCACCAACACTGTAAGAGGGTTCCCTCTTCACCACAGCCTTGTCAGCACTTGTTCTTATTTTTTTTGGAGAGGTTTTTGTTATAGGGTGTGTGCGCTAGCCAGAAAGACAAAGAGAGACAGAGAGACAGAAAACAGAGAAATCACCCCCAGGAGAGATGGCCACGCCACAATCCCTTCTCCTCCATTCTCCTCTTGGGATCTTGGGCACGCAAGCAAATGTGCCCGGTGTGAGTTTAAGCCACTGGGCCTGGGACTTGAACCGTGGTCAGCTACATGGGAGTTCAACAACATAGTAATTACACTATCTGCTGGTCCCTTGTTCTTATTTTTTTGATCCTAGCTATTCTAATTGGAGTTAAATGGTAACTCACTGTGGTTTTAATTTGCATTTCCCTTATGACAAGAGACTTTGAACATTTTTAATTAGAATTTCTACTTTGCTGACCATTTTACATCTTCGTGAGGTACAGTATGGTATTTTTAAGCATGTGAGTAATACCGTGTGCAGAAATCAGATCAAAGATATAGGATGTTCACCCTCCCCAACATTCAGTACCACACCACGTGGTGCGAAGTCGAAATTGTGTGTTTTCCGTGTCACTGACACGCACTACTTTCCTGTGACACCCAGTCCGAATCCTCTTTCTCTTATTTACATGCCTGCTTGTGTCTTTTTTTTTTTTTTTTTTTTTTTGGGTGGTTTTGTCTTTGGGTGGTCTT
>NW_006159999.1:1524711-1535803 GCF_000334495.1 Tupaia belangeri chinensis | reverse complement strand
GCCAGACAGACAGAGAGAGACAGAGAGACAGAAAGCGAGAAATCACCCCCCACGGGGGATGGTCACGCCGCAATCCCTTCTCCTCCGTTCTCCTCTCGGGATCTTGGGCACGCATGCACACGCACCCGGCGTGAGTTTTAAGCCACGGGGTCCGGGACGCGAACCGCGGTTGACTACGTGGGAGTCCAGCGACATAGCCATTACACTGATCCCCACTCTTGTGTCTTTTAATCAGTTTATCCCAGTTCCTCTTAGCCCCCATACCCAGCAGCTAATGTCTACAGTTACCCTCTCCACTTCTGTACTCTTGAGTCCCTTAGCTTCTGGTAATGAGTGAAAAAACTATTTTCAAGATATATATGGGCAACTCTCAAGTAATACTGTGAAAGCCAAACCTGATGTCGATAGCGGTTTCTCAGTCTACGTTCCGATAAATAACATGCAAAGTCCTATTTCTATTTCCTCTGTTCTAGCCATCCTTCCTCCATCCCTGGATGACGGTGTTCTTCTTGATTTCAGTGTTCAGGTATGTTGGCTGTTGTGAGGGGCATTGCTGATGTTCCCCAAGTGCAGCTGTCTGTAAGACAGTGGAGCCAAGCCTCCAACGAGCCTGTCAGAAACGCGCCTCCGACTGTTCGGGCATTCTTTCATTACATGGGCTGGCAAGCCGTGTTCTCTCACCAGTGTGATCCGTGTGTTTTTGTACCGCCTTTGCGCTAAGAAAACCACAATCTTTTCTAATGGTTGGAATAAAAATCATAGAATCGTATTTTGTAAAATGTAAAATGATATCGAATTCCAATTTCAGGGTCCATTAGTACATTTTATTATAAAATAGCTGTCTGTAACCATGTTAATATTGTCTGTGACACAACGGCAAAGGCGAATCAGGGCGACAAAGACTGTGCCCCTGTAGAGCCTCAGACACTTCATACCTGGCTCTCTAGAGAACAAAGTAGCTGAAACCTTCTTTGGAAATGCAGAACTGACTTTTACACATCAAAGGTGAAGGCAACCTTAAAAGAAAAGGAGAAGCACCATTTCATAATGTTCTAGTACCCTAAGCATCAAAAAGGAAAACTCTCAGAGAGAGACTTTTGGTATATGACACTCAAAGCCAGGATAACAGCAGAGATGTTAAAAGATCAAGAGTTCACTGGGATCAGGAGGTGACATGGTAGTTAGGGCACTGGATTCCCACGTGGCCTACTGTGGTTTGAGTCCTGGACCTGGCAGCTTGGCTTTCTTACTTTCTCTCTCTCTCTCTTTCTCTCTGGTAAGCCTTTGCTGGGCGTGCATGCCCTGTAGCAAATTAAATAATAATAATAAATAAAAATGAAATAAACAATTGTTTAGAAAAAACAATAATAAATAAAATGAAATAAATAATTTTTAAAAAGATAATTGGGCCTCGAAAGAGAAAAGACGCAACTGGAGGTAATATTGAGGAAAACTCGCAGTCCACATGGCCATGCTGGGGTAGTTGCGGGACAAAATGTCTAATGGCCATTCAGACACTAAAGATAAAGATAACCTATAAAGATAAAGATGAGTCTGCATTTGTAAAACGCCACGAAGGACTTGCATTTTAAACTAAATTTAGGGATTAGCAGGAGAAAGCATTGTTTCTGGCAGCAGACTCTGGGCATTGTGTGTCTCGAGCTCCTACACAGGCGGCAGCATCAGCCTGAGACGCGGGAGATTTCCAGAGACAGGACAGAGCAGACCGACATCGCCTTAGCCTTCGTCTCATGTCGAGAGATGCAGAGGGAAGAAGCCCCGCTTCATTTTCAGAATCCAAGTAAATCCATGAAACATGTATTAAGGATCCAAAGTAGAAATCACGTGTGAGCTCTGTGCTCTGAGGGCTCGATATATCACACCTTCACGAGACAAGTGCTTGCTACACAGCACCTAGAATAGTCAGCACTGCACGTGTTCAAATGTATTGCTCTGCATGTGTCTACGACCGAGAAATAAGGAAGTGAGACGTGTTAAAGTGAACATTTTCTTGATATCTGACAACCTTGGAAAAAAAATCAAAGAACTTCGAAATGCAGCATATCATAATTAGGGAGGTGACGACCATTTGCTCGTTTCCAAAGTTTTCTTGGAGACGGGAAGAGGAGCATGTGAGTAGGTCAAGTACGAATGCTGAGAAATGTATTTTCTGCACAAAACTTGAAAGTTTTGGCTATAGGGTGCATGCGCTCGCCAGACAGACAGAGAGAGACAGAGAGACAGAAAGCGAGAAATCACCCCCCACGGGGGATGGTCACGCCGCAATCCCTTCTCCTCCGTTCTCCTCTCGGGATCTTGGGCACGCATGCACACGCACCCGGCGTGAGTTTTAAGCCACGGGGTCCGGGACGCGAACCGCGGTTGACTACGTGGGAGTCCAGCGACATAGCCATTACACTGATCCCCACTCTTGTGTCTTTTAATCAGTTTATCCCAGTTCCTCTTAGCCCCCATACCCAGCAGCTAATGTCTACAGTTACCCTCTCCACTTCTGTACTCTTGAGTCCCTTAGCTTCTGGTAATGAGTGAAAAAACTATTTTCAAGATATATATGGGCAACTCTCAAGTAATACTGTGAAAGCCAAACCTGATGTCGATAGCGGTTTCTCAGTCTACGTTCCGATAAATAACATGCAAAGTCCTATTTCTATTTCCTCTGTTCTAGCCATCCTTCCTCCATCCCTGGATGACGGTGTTCTTCTTGATTTCAGTGTTCAGGTATGTTGGCTGTTGTGAGGGGCATTGCTGATGTTCCCCAAGTGCAGCTGTCTGTAAGACAGTGGAGCCAAGCCTCCAACGAGCCTGTCAGAAACGCGCCTCCGACTGTTCGGGCATTCTTTCATTACATGGGCTGGCAAGCCGTGTTCTCTCACCAGTGTGATCCGTGTGTTTTTGTACCGCCTTTGCGCTAAGAAAACCACAATCTTTTCTAATGGTTGGAATAAAAATCATAGAATCGTATTTTGTAAAATGTAAAATGATATCGAATTCCAATTTCAGGGTCCATTAGTACATTTTATTATAAAATAGCTGTCTGTAACCATGTTAATATTGTCTGTGACACAACGGCAAAGGCGAATCAGGGCGACAAAGACTGTGCCCCTGTAGAGCCTCAGACACTTCATACCTGGCTCTCTAGAGAACAAAGTAGCTGAAACCTTCTTTGGAAATGCAGAACTGACTTTTACACATCAAAGGTGAAGGCAACCTTAAAAGAAAAGGAGAAGCACCATTTCATAATGTTCTAGTACCCTAAGCATCAAAAAGGAAAACTCTCAGAGAGAGACTTTTGGTATATGACACTCAAAGCCAGGATAACAGCAGAGATGTTAAAAGATCAAGAGTTCACTGGGATCAGGAGGTGACATGGTAGTTAGGGCACTGGATTCCCACGTGGCCTACTGTGGTTTGAGTCCTGGACCTGGCAGCTTGGCTTTCTTACTTTCTCTCTCTCTCTCTTTCTCTCTGGTAAGCCTTTGCTGGGCGTGCATGCCCTGTAGCAAATTAAATAATAATAATAAATAAAAATGAAATAAACAATTGTTTAGAAAAAACAATAATAAATAAAATGAAATAAATAATTTTTAAAAAGATAATTGGGCCTCGAAAGAGAAAAGACGCAACTGGAGGTAATATTGAGGAAAACTCGCAGTCCACATGGCCATGCTGGGGTAGTTGCGGGACAAAATGTCTAATGGCCATTCAGACACTAAAGATAAAGATAACCTATAAAGATAAAGATGAGTCTGCATTTGTAAAACGCCACGAAGGACTTGCATTTTAAACTAAATTTAGGGATTAGCAGGAGAAAGCATTGTTTCTGGCAGCAGACTCTGGGCATTGTGTGTCTCGAGCTCCTACACAGGCGGCAGCATCAGCCTGAGACGCGGGAGATTTCCAGAGACAGGACAGAGCAGACCGACATCGCCTTAGCCTTCGTCTCATGTCGAGAGATGCAGAGGGAAGAAGCCCCGCTTCATTTTCAGAATCCAAGTAAATCCATGAAACATGTATTAAGGATCCAAAGTAGAAATCACGTGTGAGCTCTGTGCTCTGAGGGCTCGATATATCACACCTTCACGAGACAAGTGCTTGCTACACAGCACCTAGAATAGTCAGCACTGCACGTGTTCAAATGTATTGCTCTGCATGTGTCTACGACCGAGAAATAAGGAAGTGAGACGTGTTAAAGTGAACATTTTCTTGATATCTGACAACCTTGGAAAAAAAATCAAAGAACTTCGAAATGCAGCATATCATAATTAGGGAGGTGACGACCATTTGCTCGTTTCCAAAGTTTTCTTGGAGACGGGAAGAGGAGCATGTGAGTAGGTCAAGTACGAATGCTGAGAAATGTATTTTCTGCACAAAACTTGAAAAGAGTAGTAAAAGCCATTAAAGTTATGCAGCTTTTTATTATCTCCAAGTACCAGTACATCTGAAAAAGTGTCAGCAATAAAATACTCTTCTCCCAAAATATCATTTCTTATCCAAAATTCTAGACATTTGCTTGGATTACAGTTGAAATTATATGTGTATTTCAAATTTGTGTATTTTTTTTTTACCTATCCTCTAGTAACCATTGCGATCTTTTTTTAAAAAAAAAATCATTATTTACTTAATTTTATTTGTTATGACTATTTAAATTTGTTGCGGGGCACTTGTGCTCACCAGAGAGAGATAGAGAGAGAGAGAGAGAAAAAGTGAGAAAGCAAGCCTCCAGGTCCTGGACTCCGAACACAGTCGGCCATGCGGAAGCCTAGCACCTCAACCACCATGCCATCTGCTGGCGCCCCCCCACCTTGTGTTCTAAACAGAAGTTATTACTATGAGCAAATTCCACCTACAAAGGCAAACACCAGTAGAACACCTGGACTCACTTCCATGTATTCGCTGTAAGGGTGACAGAGCTGGCTTGAAATACATAAATAATAGTCTATACTGCAAAATGAACAATGTCGCCCAGTGATGGTAAAGCCCAAGACAGAACTTGAGTTATTCAATGCAGTCATCCTATTGTGACCACTTAGATTTGAATTCACATCTATAACGTGAAAAAGTGAAAAGTACCCATGATATGATATTAACTTTATGGTTGGTTGCTAAGTACAGATTTAACTTCGTATTCAAAATATTTTATTGAGGTTGAATACTACCTGTGAAATTAAAATCATTTCTGCTTTTTATTTACTTTTAGGTCTTAATCTCAATAACATAAAGGACTTCAGATCACAAAGTAATGATTTCTTTTCAACCCATTCCTTCCTTAAAGCAACCAAAAACTGGTAAAATGATTAAAATCAACTTTTTCTGAATTCTGGAAGTCATGCCAAGTCTTGGAGAATTCCAACGGGAATGTTTTAAACAGAGACTGCATAACTTCAGCAAGTCCAGAGTTCCGTGGCATTTTAAGTTGACCTAGTCACGTGCTCCTCCCCCATCTCCAGGAAGACCTTGGAGGCCAGCAAGCCGCAGGGCTGCGCTGACTGCGAACTCCGGGAGGCTTCCAGCAACACGGGGACAAACCAGATTTCAAGCTCCTCAAACATCGCTCTCCACAGAGCATGTCCTCAAATGACCGGTCATAACTACCTAGAAAACCCCCATTCCCAGGACACTGTCATTACTTAACTGGAAGCAGGGCTCACCCACCGTGGGAAAGCCCTGTCGCCATGAAGTTTCCCGAGAAGAATCAGGGACAGTACTTTAATACATATGAGAGCCACCTGAGGTGGTCCAGACAAGAGTCTGCCCCCAAAACGAGAAGAAATACTTGGGAAATAAGATGGCTACAGCAGGCTTTGAGTACCTGGGGCGTGTTTCTGAGGCTGGGGAAGGGAAGGTGCTCAGGACGCATCCGAGAGGGGTTTCCTACCTGGAATGACGGGTATGGCCTAGTGCCAGGTGTACCCCAGCACACACGGGGAGGGCTCAGCACGATGCACTCCAGGAGTTTAAGGGCAGCTTGAGTGCCCACTAGCTACTAACAAGTTAACCGGGTGTCGACCTCAGTAGTCACCCTGTAAAAAACACAGGGTTCAGGAATGTGACTACACAAACAAGGAGTGACCAAACGGACGACACCCCAGAGCTGCAGAGGAGAGATCTGATTGTTAGAGTTGCCGTATTATATTGGGAAAGTCATAATTTTGTTTTTCTTAACTTTTCCGACAACCCAATATAATCTTATGTTCCTTTTTCAAGCAAACAATTATATGGAAAGAAATAGGATAAAATGGCCAATACACAGGGAAAAAAATAGTTCAACAGAAAACTCTTCTTGAGTGAGCCTAGACTTTTTTTACTAACTAGGTAAAATGAGGGTGCATGTGCTCACCAGAGAGAGAGATACAGGAAGCGAGAAATCAACCTTCGGGGGGATGGCCACACATCAATCTTTTCTCCTCCATTCTCCTCTAGGGATCTTGGGCACGCACATATGCACGCCTGGCGTGAGTTTTAAGTCACCAGGTCCAGAATTCAAACAGCAGTTGACAATGTGAGAGTCCGGTAACATAACCATTATGCCATCTGCTGGTCCCTAAATAAAGTACTTTAATTGTCTTCAAATAGCTAAAGAAACCTAGCAAAAAGAATGAAGGAGAGTATGAAAGGAATGTCTAACCAATAATCAATATTGATAGCAAGGTAGACGTTGTAAAATATAACTAAATAGAAAATGTGAAGTTGAAAGAAGATTACTTAAAGGAAAAAATACTAGACGGTTTCAACAACAGCCGAACTGATGGAAGAGTTGGTGAGCTGGAATATAGTCCATTGAGATTATCTGGTGTGAAGAATAGAAGAGAAACAATGAAGAAAACTGAACAGATCCTCAGAGACCCAAGGGACCAATATCCAGAAGGAGAGAGAGCGAGAGAGAAGAAATAAATAACCTTGGATGAAATAATGGCATAAGACACCGCAAATGTGATTTAAAATGAATGTGCTTCTCCAAGATGTTCAGTGCAGTCACACACACTTATTAAGTAGGATAAACTCAAGGGGATTTATTGAAAGACAAAGGATTTGTCTTTGTTGAAAGAAAAAGAAAAAAATGTAGGGCAGCAAAAGAAAAATGGTCAATCACCTGCAGATATCGAGATTAATATCTGATGTCTCATCAGAAACCAACAAGGCCAGGAGGAAGGGAGCGGAAAAGCCAAAGCGCTGAAAGGAGAGGACCGTCAACCAAGAATTCTGTTTCTACAGCTCGTCTTTATATATAGACTTCCATTCCACCAAGATACATCAGCCCCATTTCTCCCAGATTTCCCTTTATGAAAAAGAAAAGAAAAAAAGAAAAAACTTGCGCATAAAATAAACACAAAACTCTCAGAAGGCTACCTGAGTACCTCAGTGCTGGAGAGGCAAACAGCAGCGGGTCCCTCCACCTCCTCCTGTCTCCCGTGCATCCTGGAGAGGGCGTTGTGTTTTGCGGACTCTATTATAATTAATCGGAGAGAGATGATATTTTTTGTTGTTAATGGCATATTTATATGTAAGGAGGCTATCTCAGATGTCAAGGCAATAAATTTGTAGATCATTGCCCTCTTTTGAAGGTTTTAATGAGTCTTGGGGAAGAATTATTTTTTTCACTAAGAAGATGTTCAAGGTATCATTAAAAACACCATTTAGACATGGTCCAGCAGGTGGTTAAGGCAGGTGGATTCCCACAAGGCTAACTGTGCCCACACCAGGTAGTTTGAAAATCACACCAAGTGTGTGTGCACGTGTGTGTGTGTGTGTGTGCCCCCAAAATCCCGGGAGGAGACTGGAGGAGAGACTGTGATGTGCCCATCCCCTGTGGGGAGTGATTTCTCACTTTTCCTCTCTCTGTCTCTCTCTGTCTCTCTAGGAGCGCACACGCACCTAAGGTGAACATCCTTAAGAATGTATCTACCAGGCGAAAGTTGCTGAAGATCATGGTCATGGTTTCTTTTCACTGTCTCTTTGGAAATCATATGTATTAGAGTTAAATAAGTGCTGCTTTACTAATGATCATTACCATTACAATAAAATTGCCTTCTATTTAGGGACCAGCAGTTGGAGTAATGGTTATGTTGCTGGACTCCCATGTAGTCAACCGTGGTTCGAGTCCCGGACCTGGAGACTTAAACTTATGCCATGTGCGTGTGTGCCCAAGATTGCGGCATGGCCATCCACCCCTGGGGAGTGATTTCTCGCTTTCTGTTTCTCTGTCTCTGTCTTTCTGGAAAGCCCTATAGAAAACACCTCTCAAAAAAATTGTTTTCTATTTCATATTTATGCTCAAAGAAATGAACTGAATTTTCTCCCTATTTTCAAGTCTGATATAGACTGCTCTGTCGTTAGACTCAATTCATATCATTGCTTACAACAAGGAAATTGTTAACAATGAAGTGGAATAGAATATGCTAATATTCCTATATCTTATTGTTTGCATTAAGGACTCTTGGAGGGGAAAAACACACACTCACATAGACATTTACATTGCATATTATGAGAACATGAGAGATTGGTTTATTTCCTTCTTATCTATTTCCTGCTGCTATTTTTTCTCCTTCTTATCTATTTCCTGCGGATATATAAATATTCCTATTCATTCAGATTTTTGAGAGGAGAAACATACCCTAAAGTAGGGGGAAAATGTGTTCCTCTTTTATTTGGGTTTTTCTAAGGACGCAATGTGTGGAGTATTTAAGATTTGAAGTTTAGAATGCACCCTTTACTCTGCCACTGTTTTAAGCATAGGCAGAGAACTGAAACCATTTGAATGAAATTGTCTGTGCTAATGCACTACGTCTTTGCTATGAAAGGCCCATTTTCGCTCAGTTAATAGGCCCAGCCTGTCAGTAGTCTGCACTTGGTATCTGAGAAATGCCATTTGTCAATTTCAGCTTCTTTTCCAGAAGAGAAATGACTATTTTCTTGTCCTAAGGCTCAATGCCATTTCAACATACTTTTAATGTAAATACCTATTATTTACTTCCTTATATTTGAAAATAAGAAATTACAAAAGAAAGTCACTCCAAACAACCTCCTTCATCACATTCTGTTTCTGCGTTACCTGGGTACACCTTACTCTGTGGAAGTTAGCCTTTAAAACTGAATTCCAGGGGCCAGAGGGTGGCATGAAGATTAAGGAGGTTGGATCCCATATGGTTGACACCGAGGTTCGAGTCCTGGACCTGGTGACTTGAGAATCAGGCCAGATGAGCATGCATGTGTGCCTAGAATATACCAAGAGAGGACTGGAGAAGGGGTTGTAGTGTGGCCATTCTCCCCAGAGGTGACTTCTCTCTCTGTCTCTCTCTATATATATATCTCTCTATCTCTATCTCTATCTCACTTTCTCTCTCCAGTGAGCACAGATCCTACAACAAACTAAAAAACGTATTTTAAAATTGAATTCCAGCTTCAATCAACTCACCCACACACCATCCTCTCGTGTATTTGGCTTATTTTTCTTTTATTGTAAGTTGCTAAAACTTGAAATACAATTATTGCTCCACATTTGCTCAATCAAATCCACTAAACTTTGCTTTGCCTTACTTCATTTGTGATTTTAAAGGTAAATGTGGCACTTGAATACTTTCAGGCTTTTCTTGGTCTCTTTATTCTTTTTGGAAGAATAGCTAAAATATCAGTATTCCCCCCAAAACAAGAGACTCCTGTGCTTAAAGCCTTATGCGCAGAACTTGAATCGTGTGTCTGCTCAGCATGTGGGAAAGGGCTCCGAGGGGGCCAGGGCACCTGCTCCTATCCAGATCCACTTTAACGGTCAAGAGCATGGAGAAGGCCGAGAAGACAAAGAACAAAGTTGTCACACGTCTAGACAGATAATAGAAATGAGAAAAAGTTTCTAAGATCCATAAAGTTTCCTGTGATGTTATACTTTCACATTTTAATTTTCTTTAGGCATGTTAAAAGAAAAATAAACCAGCTAATTCAAGAGTAGTTTTAATAGAGCAAATGTTCACACAGTTTAAATTGGGGAGCTGTCCCCACTTCCGGACAACTCCAGCCAGCCTCGTGGTCCACTCGAATTGAAGTTAGTGGGACAGGAAAGTGACGTGTGAAGGAAAAAGCAGTGTGTACAAAAATCCTAAGTGAGGGAGCGAGGCCAAGACGTCATAGGTTACTTCTGAAGTTTGTTCCCATTAACAGGATTTAAAAGGTGGGGTGCCTGTGATTGACTGAAGCCCAGCTGCTGTGATTGGCTGTAACCTAGCAACCAGCTCAGAGAAACAGCCTAACATTTCAGCCCCTCATAGGAATCCCAGTGTGGGCATCCCGATTCTGGCTGTTTTAGGCCAGGATTGTTTAACAATTTACCCCCTTTTGGTCAACCTCTCAAACACTTGAGAGACTGATCAAAATTTAGGGCATTTGTGCCACTCTGTGTCACCATCTTAAATGACGTTGTCCTGCTCTCTGCGTAGAGGGCAGCAGTGCCGTCTGGTCTCCTGGAGTCACAGGTCACGATGTCAGAGGTGGAACGTGACAGCCCACAGGTCACACGGATCTGGCTGAAACAGAACCCTTCGTCGGCCGAGGGCTGGTACCAGACATTGAAGACGGGAGAGGACGGAGCTGGCCAGGAGGACTAAGGTGAGGACAAGCAAGGTGTCCCCCTTAGCAAACGTCCCCCCGAAACAAGCCGACAGGAATTTAGACAGGTTCAGGTCCAGGCCAAGACCCCGAGAGGCGAATGGGGGAGAAGGGATTGTGGCGTGGCCAACCCCCGTGGGGGGCGATTTCTCGCTTTCTGTCTGTCTCTCTCTGTCTCTCTCTGTCTTCCTGGTGAGTGCACACACCCTATAGCAAAATCCTCTAAAAAAAAAATAAAAATGAATAACTTGATTTTACTTTTCTATATACCCTTAATAACAAATCCCTTAGCAGTACTTTCTAATTATTAATTTTGCTATCAATTGCTCTAACCCTAAGTATTTATTTGTTAGGTACAATTTGTAGGTTAAACAAGGTAGAGAGTTTGTATTTTAAAGGCATGTAACAGATATAGGATGATTAAAGAACTGCTATGCAGAGTAGTTGCCAGAGGGCAGGTGTCCCTGTTAGTCTGTGA
>NW_006159999.1:1505268-1524680 GCF_000334495.1 Tupaia belangeri chinensis | reverse complement strand
AGTGGGAAAGCACCACCAACCAGGAGGGGTCACCTAGAAATCCCTCTGTCTCCATTTTTTTTCCTAATAGTGGAGGTTTGGGGGCATCTATGTCTTTTTCAAGCGGCACGCAGGGCCTGAGATTGGACCACAGTTGGCTTCTTTAAGCGATGCCCTGAACAACTGTGCTGTTATACATGTGAAGTTATGCATTTTCCACTGTAAGGAACTTCAGTGACCCAGCAGGGATGTATTTACAGATAACCAGAATTTCTTCCAAGATTTTTAAATGGACACTAATTTGTTAGAAAGTTGTATTTTTGAATACCAATTTAATGGATATGTGGTCTTTTAAACTCTGCATGTTTTTAAGTGAATAACTGATTTTAAGGTGGAGCCCGTTAATGAAGGCAGAGAAACCATTTTCAATGCTTGTAGTTCAGCGTGGCTATCACTCAGATATTGCTTAACAAGCAACAACCCAGTTTGACCTGTAGGTGTATTTTAAACCGTTTTAATAAGTCTTTTATCTAGCTTTCTTTTTGCTTTGGGCAGGCTGGTAACAGCAAAAACTTTGGTAGAACTTTTTAATGTCACGTAAGCTTATCCTTTATCTTTTAGAGTCTTAAAAGAGATAAAATAGAATTAAATATTTTAGAAGCTTCTGCGTATCAATGGGCATCCCTGGATGGACCCTAAATTGGGAACCCTCAATTTTAATCATGCTTTTTAAAGAGCCATTTGGTTTGTATAGAATGTTCTTCATAATGGCCATAGGAATTTCAGATCACGTTACTAAGATCTCACCATTTCTGTAAATACTAGTGCTTCCAGGAAGTACTTTGATCTTTAGAAATAGGAATTCCATTCTTGTACATAAATTTTAAGTCTCTTCAAGCCAAGAAAACCCTAAGTAGAAAATAATTTATCCTGGCATTGGCTCCGGACCATCCTTTATGAATTTAGTCAATGATCTTTCTCTAAGTATACAAATAAAAAACCTAAGATGTTGAGCATAAAAATTACATGAGGATTTTTTTTAATTTTAAAATTTTAACCTAAAACTTCATTGCAACTGCCATAGGAATAGCTGCTTACTGCTAGTTTCTGCCTGACCCAGACGACTGGATCGAATCCCGTTTATCACCTAATACAATCCAATCCTGGACCCAGGCCAGTTTCTGTTGTAACTCTAAACCCAATTTGGATCAAAATTTGCTCATTTAAAACTCAGAGATCAGGACCAGTAGATGGCGTAAAGGCTACATCGCTGGACTCCCACGTAGTCGACTGCGGTTCGAGTCCCGGACCTGGTGGCTTAAACACACACCAGGCGCGTGTGCGTGTGTGCCCAAGATCCCGAGAGGAGAATGGAGGAGAAGGGATTGCGGCATGGCCATCGCCCCTGGGGGGTGATTTCTCGCTTTCTGTCTCTCTGTCTCTCTCTGTCTTTCTGGCGAGAACACATGCCCTATAGCAAAAACCTCTCAAAAGAAAAAAAACGAAAGAAAAGAAAAAGAAAAGAAAAAAACCTCAGCCATCTCTGAACACAAGTGCATGGAGCTCAAGTCTGAGAGGAAGCTTACCCAGGCTCCCCCATTGCCGTGAGAGAACAATGGATGCCATTGGGTCCCTCGCTTGGTCACCCGCTGCTGCTGGGGTCACTGGAAGCTCTACTTCAGATCCTGCTTCTGACGCCAGAACTGTTCAGAGAAAAACAAGCCAGCCAATTTAATAGTAGAGTTTTAATAGAGCAGATCTGAGCAAGATGTAAACCGGCAGTTGTCCCTGGACTTGCAGACAACTCTGGTCAGCCTGTAGTTATCGCTGCGTTTAAGTCCTTGGGGCAGGAAAGTGACGCCTGCCGTGAGAGGGGAGTGTCTGGCAAGTGAGGGGCAAGGGGGAAGAAGTCATTGGTCACATGCTGAAGTTTGTCCTATTAACAGGGTTCAGAAGGTGGGGTGCCTGTGATTGACTGAAGCCTCGCTGCTGTGATTGGCTGGAACCTAGCAACCAGCTCAAGACAGGCCTAAGGTTTGTGCCCACCTGTAGGAATCCAGTGTGGGAGGACAGGCTGTTTTAGGCCAAGCTACTTTAACAGGTGGAAAGAATTGCAGGAAGCACAATCCTTAAGCTTTAGCAGTTTCATTCTTGTTTCCGTGGAAATGGTTTATTGTTGATTTCTTTTCCTTTTATGATTTCTTGGACAGGGTGCAGGGAGTGCCCAAGGCCATCCCCATGTGTGATGGCTCATTAGGGAGATCCCTGGGACTCAGCAACTTGGCACATGCTTGACTGCGATTTGCAAAAAGATGCAAAGTAAACTCAGCAAAGGACAAGGGGAGGGAGGGAAGTCCAGAAGAAACCAAGCCGAGCTTCCCAGGGGCCTCAGCTGCGGAGCGCGGGACAGGCCTATGCCAGCTGTCGGTCGTGACGACCCGCCAGGCTAAACGCGTGCAGTTTCAGAGACTCAGCAGCCAGGGTTCTGACTGGGCCCGTCGTGCAGCTGCGTTCTCCCGCAGGCACTAAAATCCGGATTCCAAGGAGGAAAGCGGACGTTAGGTAAAACCCAGGGTGCCGTCCTGGGAGAGTCACTGTCACGGTGAAGGGAAAGTTTTATGCCAGTGAAGGAAACTGCTTACAGTTCATGTGTCCAGAATATAACACAGGGAGTTTTATAAAGTTTTATTTTATGTCATTTTGCTGACAAACTGATTTGATCTTTGCTGGAAGGTTCTTCACCGTCCTGCTTTGTTAAGATTAGCAAATTTCTTCAACCTTATATTGCTTTGAGAACCAGTTTTGTTGCCTAAAATTATAAAATTTATACCTCATAAGTTATTGTGAGAAATAAATGAAAATAAGGGCCAGTCATTTTACTCCAAATATGGTACAAAAGGGGGATATCCTTGCTTTCTTTTACGTTTATTTCACCTCACTGTACTATTATCAAGCTTGGTGCCTAACTTTATTTTACAATCGGGGGAACTATGGAGAACAGAAAAATGAGAAAGTGAAAACCAAGAAATAGAATGAAATAGTTTTTTTTCTCAAATGAATTTTGAAAAACATATTTTAAAGACTATGTATTTGATATTTACTTTTACAAAATATTGTAATGTACCCAATCAGGGCTGACATATCAGAGACAAAATCTTTGCCATTTCACATCATTGTTGAAGGATTTAAAGAGTCTTAAGAGACTGATCCAAATCCGATTTAAATTTCAGAATTTTTAGACACAAAACAACCAACTGATTAAAAATAACAAAATGACAAAACTGACCAACCGACTAAAAATGTCCACTACCTCTTAGAATAGCTCATAAAAGATCTATTTGGAATCACTGTATTGTAGGAAAGTCTCAAAATTTAATAATTTACTGTTACCCATTTAGGAGGCAACGAGTCGTGTGATATTTTAAAAGCATTGTAAGAATTAAGTCCAGACTTTCTGTTTGATTTCCGTCGGGTAAATCCCCTGGAGCCTTCACTTTCAGACGCCGGCTGTACCTGACGGAAAGTCAGAAAGTGCGAGGCGCGCTGCCAAAGGCGTCGGTGCTGGGCACTGCTCGGCACTGGCCTTGCCTGGTCGGCTCCAGGAGGACGAGGTCCCGTCCGAGCTGTTTGGCTGTAGGCCCCCGGAGACCAGTGCCAACTTCTCCCACCTCTTTTTATTTCCTTTAACCTGTTTAGCAGCATGGAATCTAAAATGGTTTACCCTGAAAATAGTTATGATCTCTGCGAGGGCTTTTTATTTTTATTTTTCTTCTATTATGGATATGCTTTCTCTTATTTAATTAATTTATGTGAAAGTTGTCCTGACTGGGCACTTGAGATGCTTATTAGATGTGAAGGATTCATGGGGTCTGCTGGGACTACGCTTAGTAGTGTGGGCTGACTTATCTATAATAAAACCCCCAGGAAAGAACAGAAATGAGTTTTGAGAAACATACTACCTCCACTGGCAACAAAAAGAAGAAAAATAATTTAAAAACAAACATATATATATACACACACACAGACATATACACACATATGTATGCCTAGCATATATGTGTATATGTCTGTGTGTATGTGTATAAATAAATGTGTGTATATGTGTGTGTCTGTATGTGTGTATATGTATTTGTGTATAGGTGTATAAATGTGTGTATGTGCATACATCTGTATATGGGCATGTGTGTATGTATGTATGTGTGTATATATGTATGTGTGTGTATGTATAAGTGTATGTGTATTTGTGTATGCATGTGTATATGTGTATATGTGTATATGTACATGTATTTGTGTATGTATGTGTG
The DNA here is from genome assembly GCF_000334495.1 of Tupaia belangeri chinensis. Taxonomy (NCBI): domain Eukaryota; kingdom Metazoa; phylum Chordata; class Mammalia; order Scandentia; family Tupaiidae; genus Tupaia; species Tupaia belangeri. Next base: position 1,520,397 of record NW_006159999.1, on the reverse strand, counting down.
TATGCATGTGTATGTATGTCTGTGCATGTGTGTGCATGTGTGTGTGCGTGTATGTATGTGTATGTATGTGTGCATCTGTGTGCATGTGTGTGCCTGTGCATATGTGTGTATTTGTGCATGTGTATGCATGTGTAAGCATGTGTGCATGTATGTGAATGTATGTGTGCATATGCATGTGTGCATGTGTGCATACATGTGTGTATGTGCATATGCATATGTATGTGTGTGTGCATATATGTGTATGTATGTGTATATGTTTGTGTGTATGTGTATGCATGTGTATATGTGTGTATCTGTATATGTGTATGTGTGCGTGTGTGTGCACTGTGTATGTATGTGTGTATGTGCATGTATGTGCGTGTGTGCATATGTGCATGTATGTGTATGTGTATATGTGTGTGTGTGCATGTGTGTATGTATATTATGTGTGTATGCATGTGTGTGTGTGTGTGTGTGTGTGTACACAGTCCCTCCTCTTATCTCTATTCTGTGCTTCCTTTTCTGAGATATTGAGAATAACATGTGTGTAGTAGCCGGCCTCCAGAGTGGTCATTTTGGACCGTCTCAGACCCAGGAGTGTCTCTTCACACTATCCGCATTCCCCGCTCACACTACACAGCAGGTAGAAACAAGGCTGTCGTTCCCAAGAGCAGCTTACTTTTCAGAGACTGCAGCTTCTGCTGCCGGAATGTGCTGACCTGTCTCTCCTGCTCTTGCTTCGGGATCGTGCTCCGGGAGGGCCCATGTGGGTAAAAGCGCAGCTGCCTGCCAGCAACCGGGAGACCGAACCTGGAAGCAGAACTTCAGCTCCCAAGACCTGGGGACGGCTGTGACTGCCAGCAGCTTTTCTGCACCCTTGGGAAGACACTGAGCCAAAAACAGCCTGCTAAGCTGCTCTGCTCCTGGCACCTGCAAAATATGGGAACCAGAAATAAATACATAAATAAAAAAATAAGGCTGATTATGAAACCCCTGAGGTCTTGGGTCAGGTACTTTTTAAACAAGTTACCATAATGACAGAAACATGAACATGTATTCTTGAGAACCCGTATTATAAAGATAGCCCCTGACACAAGCAACGAATTCCCTTTGTAGTTTTACTCTTTTAGAACACATGGGCAACTTTTCATCCACGTAGTCATATGTCCTGTTTTGATATAAGGAACGTGAGTTACTTAGCAGTGAAACTGCATGACTCTCTCGTCCACTAGCAATTTAGATATTCTGGAAGCCGGACGATGTTTATCCTTTGCTTAGAAAAACCACCTGGCACAGTACAGAGCATACTGACAGGTGCTCTTCCGTGGATAGAAATGTTCTGTCCGACATTACGAAGTCTACTTGCCAGTATTCTAATACTCAAGGTTCACGTGTCTGATCGCTGAATAATGCTCCATCTGACTCATGGCAACTTTGAAAAAATTTGTTTCCACTTCAGTACCTTAAGAAGTACAAATTTTAATGCCCAGAATTATTGAGCCACTGTGTCTGATGTTAAATGACTGAGTTTAAGGAACTGCCTAAGGGATATGTATCTATAGCTAACAGATGTCAAGAAAAAGTGATATTTCTCGTAGTATTTTGCCTCCGTAATACTGTCTGCTTATCGTTTTCTATTTCACTTTGACAATAAAGGAAGTTTCAAGTTGCTTTGTTGCCATGCACTGGAAATTTTCCTTAACGTGGCAAATTATCTATTCCTTGAAAAATTACTTAAGCTTACCTGGAAAATGTGCTAGCATGTTAATCAGCTAAAAAATGAGAGACAAGCTCACGGCATGGTGGTTGAAGTCACTGAATTTCACACGGCAACTGCACAGTTCAAGTCCCAGGCCCATGGCTTGTGCCTCTGCATGCCTCAAATCCCAAAAGAAGGGAGGGAGATGTGGAGGAGAAAGGATGACGCTATGACCATGCCCAGTGAGAACTGCTTTCTCACTCTCTCTCTCCCTCTCTATTCGCTCTCTCTCTTCCCCTTTGGCAGGTGCATTTACCCTCTGGCAAAAATTAAAGGAAAAATGTGTGTATGGATGTCACACATATATGTGCGTATATTTGTATGTGTATGTTTATGTGTCTACATAAAAAGATACTGCCTTTGGAACTTGGGTCCCGTGACCACCCTGCCAGCCAGGGGTTCTGGTCTCAGCAGGCTTCATCCTGAGTGCAGCCCAACCACCCCGTGAGCCTTGGACTTGGGGCCCTGTGGCCTGTGCACTGCACCACGCCTCTTCACTAATTCCCATCTCCTCCTCTGTTACCGCTCAGCAGGAGACCCAGGTCGGTAGAGGGGCCAACCACCTGGGGTACTTACGTCCATTTTCTCTGCTCTGATCTGGAAGACTCAGTCCGCTAACAGGAACACACCCCTCCTCCAATACTACAGACTCCACTACACTAAATACGAAAAAGCGGATACTCCATAAGATGACCAAAAGCCAGCTCAGAGACAGAAGAAACACAAGAAAGCAAAACATAAAAATCTCTCCCCCAAAGAAACAAAATAACCTCTCACTAACAATAGACAGCACAAAATAATTCACAGAAATGCCAGAAAAAGAATTCCAGGCATTCATTGTGACAAAACTCAATGACATGCAAGAGAAAACAGATCATCAATTCTGGGAAATGAGAAAAACAATTCCAGGACATGACAGAGGAATTCTATAAAGAGAAAGACAACCTAAGAAATAATTTAAAAATCCTCCTGGAAATGAAGAATATAATTCAAGAAATTAAAAATCTTCCTCAAAAGCATTAGCAACAGGGAACCAGCAGTTAGCGAAATGGCTATGTCGCTGGACTCCCACGTAGTCGACCGCGGTTCGTGTCCCGGACCCGGTGGCTTAAAACTCATGCCGGGTGCGTGTACGTATATGCCCAAGATCCGAGAGGAGAATGGAGGAGAAGGGATTGCGGCGTGACCATCCCCCCTGGGGGGTGATTTCTCGCTTTCTGTCTCTATGTCTCTCTCTGTCTGTCTGGCGAGCGCATGCGCCCTACAGTGAAAATCTCTCCAAAAAAAAAAAAAAAAAAAAAAGCATTAGCAACACATTGGGCCATACAGAAGAATTTCTTACCTTGAAGACAAAATCTCCAAAGTCGACCAAATAATCAAAAATAAATAACCAAAAAAAACGAGGATAACACATGAGAGATTCTAAACACCATGTCTAGACAACATTAAACATTAAACATAATAGGTATTCAGGAAGGTGAAGAAGCTAGTAAAAGCATGGAAAGTTTCTTCTATGAAATACTATCTGAAAACTTTCCAAATCTACAGAAACATGGAGAAATTCAGACCAAAGAAATGTAAAGAAGTCCAAATAGAATCGACAAAAAATATCCTTCATCCTTCCTCCAGGACATCATGGCCATGTTGGTAAAAATCAAAGACAAAATTAATATTCTAAAAATGACAAGAGACAAGCATCAAGCTACTAACCAAGATTATCTTATTAGGCTAAAGCAGACCTCTCAACTGAAACAATGCAGGCAAGGAAAGAATGTAACAACGTATTCAAAACACTAAAAGAAAAAAATTCAGCCAAGAATCCTATACCTGGGAAGATTATCCTTTATATGGTAGAGAGAAATAAAAATAATTCTCAGATAAACAAAAACTGAAAAGAACTTACCAACACTTCACAGCTCTTCAGGAAGTACTGAAGAGAGTACTTTATCAGGAAAACTAAAGAAAACAGAAATAGGACAACAGAAATAGGACAACAACTAAAAACCAGCCAACCAACCAACCAACCAAACATACAAATAACAAGAAAATAGCCAACAGAATGAAAGGAATAAGTCTGCAAATATCTAAAATAACATTTAATGTTACTGGATTATATTCTCTAATTGAAAGACATTGATTGGGTGAATGGATTAAAAAAATACAGGACACTTCATATGGTGCTTACAAGAAACACATCTCACTGAGAAAAACATACATGGACTCAAAATGAAGGGCTAGAAAAATATATTCCATGCAAATTGAAACCAAAAAAAGATTGGAGTCATGATACCTATATCAGACAAAATAGACTTCAAGACAAAAACTGTAAGAAGAGACAAGGGACATGATGTAAAACCCAAAGAGAAAATTCACCAAAAAGATATAACACTGATAACTATGCACCCAATTCTAGAGCAACAGGATACATGAGAGAGATTACTGCACCTAGAGGGGGAGAGAGCGAGACGGCAACACAGTAATCACTAGAAGCCTCAGCATTCCACTCTCTCCTCTAGACGGAGCCTCTAGACAAAAAAGTCAACAAAATGATGCAAGATCTAAATGATACTATAAACCAAATGGGCTTAACACATCTATAGAACTGTTAACCCAACAACCGCAAGTACACATTTTTCTCAGCCCCACATAAAACGTTTTTGAAGACTGACCACATGGTAGGGCACAAAACAAGCCCTTTACAAACTTAATAGTATAGAACCCTCAGAAATACACAAACAAGGAAACTAAACAACCTACTCCTGAATGACTTCACAACCACTGAAGAAATAAAGCCTGAATAAAACGTTTCACTGAAACTAATGGTAATGAAGAAAGGAGTTTTCATGACCTATGCAACACAGCGAAAGCAGTCATAAGGGGGAAGTTTATAATAACTGATGCTCACAAGAGAAAAAAAGAACGGTGACAAATAGGCAATCTAATGATACATCTCAGGGAACTGGAAGAACAACAAGAAGAAAACCCCCAAAATACCAGTAGAAAAGAAATAATAAAGATCAGAGAAGAAATAAATAAAATAGAGAATAAAATAACTGTACAGAAAATAAACTAAACTAAAAGCTGTTTCTTTGAGAAAATATACGAAATTGACACACCAATAGCTAGACTAATTATGAAAAACAGAGAAAGGAACCACATAAATCAAATCAGCAACAAAACAGTTTATATTACAACAAACGACAGAAATTCAAAAGATCATTAAGAGAATACTATGAGCAATAATACACCAACAAACAAGAAAACCTAGATGAGATGGACATATTTCAGGACACATATTACTCACCAAGATTGAATCATGAAGAAATAGAAAAGTTGAATAGACCAACAACAAGAAACAAGAGCGAATCAGTGGTAGATAGTCTCCCAAGAAAGAAAAGTTCGGGACCCGAAGACTTAACTTTCAAATTCTACAAAACTTTTAAAGAAGAACTAACCCCAATTCCCCTCAAAATATTTATAAAAGTCTAAAAGAAAGTGGTATTCCCGAATTCATTCTATGAAGCTTCCATAGCCCCAATCCCCGAAATAGACAAGGATATAACAAAAAAAGAAAACAACAGCTCAATTTCCCTGATAAACATGCAAAAATCCTCAACAATATACTAACAAATCATGTCAATAACACAGTAAAAAGATTATACCCCACAATCAGGTAGACTTTACTCCAGAGATGCAAGGGTGGTTCAACATACACAATGCAATAAATGTAACATGTCAAATTAACAAAAAGAAAACAATGATATGATTATATCAATTTATGCAGAAAAAACATTTGTTAAAATATGACATCGCTTCATGATTAAGACTCTCAGCAAAATTGGTATAGAAAGGATATTCCTCGGGACCAGCAGTTAGCATAATGGCTATGTTGCTGGATTCCCATCTAGTCGACCACGGTTCGAGTCCCGGACCTGGTGGGCACGTGTGCGTGCGTGCCCAAGATCCTGAGAGGAGAATGGAGGAGAAGGGATTGTGGCATGGCCATCCCCCCTGGGGGGTGATTTATCACTTTCTATCTTTCTGTCTCTCTCTGTCTTTCTGGTGAGCGCACATGCCCTATTGCAAACACCTTTAATAGAAAAAGAGAAAGAAAGAAAGGATATTCCTCGACACAATAATAAACCACATATGACAAACCCATGGCTAACATCAGCTGAGTGGGGAAAAGCTGAACTTTCACTGAGGACTGGACCGAGACAAGGCTGCTGACTCTGCTCCTGTCCAGTACAGGGCTTAGCCGATGCCGTCAGTGAAGAGAGTCCAGTAAAAGGCATTCAAGTAGCAAAAGACGTGCAATGACCTCTCTTTGCAGATGATATGATTATGTTCTAGAAAATCCAAAATAAGTCACAATAAACTGTTGGAAGTGACAAATGACTACAGGGAAGTGGCAAGATACACATTCTACATACAAAACTCTATAGCATTTTTATACACTAATAACAACAACTGAGGTAGAATTGAAGAAAGCAATCCTATTTACAATAGCCACAAAAAAAGTTATGGTACCTAGGAATAAACCTAACCAAAGAAGTAAAGATCTCAACAAAGAAAACTATTACAAACTTAAAATTTAAGAATTTGAAAGTGATACAAAATTGGAAAGACATTTCATGTTCCTATATTGGACAAATTAATATAATCAAAATGTCAATTCTACCCAAATTAATCTACAAACTCGATGCAATTCTGATCAAACTACCAGAGACATTTCTCTCTGAAACAGAAAAAAAAATCATATAATTTGTATGGATTCATAAAAGGCCCTGTATTACCAAAGCAATTCTGTGCAAGGAGAATAAAGTAAGAGTATTTCACTTCCTGACTTCAAAATATATTACAAAGCCATGATAATCAAAACAGCACAGTACTGTGGCACAAAAACAGGCAGGTATACCAGTGGAAGAGAATACAGAACTCAGACATAAACCCCAAAACATACGGCCAACTGATTTTTAACAAGGAGCACAAGACAACCCAGTGAAGGTGAGGAGGGAATCGAAATAGTGCTAGAAGAACTGAATATCCACCTACAGAAAAAAGAAAAGGACCTCTATCTCCCACCATTAACAAAAATCAACTTAAAGATGTATCAGGGAGGAGTTGGCAGGTAGTATGGTAGTTAAGGGCACTGGACTTCCACATGGCTGACTGAGGTTCAAGTCCTGGACCTGATGGCTTGCTTTCTTACTTTCCCTCTTTTTCACTCCTTTATGGTTAAATTAAAATAAATACATGAAGTTAAATTAAAAAAATCTTTTTAAAAAGAAGTGAATCAGGGATCTAAATATAAAACCTCAAACTATAAAACTACTGGTGGAAAACAGAGGGGGTCACTTGGAGACATCAAAGTAGAGAAAGACTTCTTTTTTTTTTTTGGAGAGGTTTTCGCTATAGGGCACGTGCACTCGCCAGACAGACAAAGACAGAGAAACAGAAAGCGAAAAATCACCCCTCAGGGGGAATGGCCACGCCGCAGTCCCTTCTCCTCCATTCTCCTCTCGAGATCTTGGGCATGCACGCACAAGCGCCCGGCGTGAGTTTAAACCACCAGGTCCGGGACGTGAACCACGGTCGACTACATGGGAGTCCAGCAACATAGCCATTATGCTAACTGCTGGTCCCGAGAAAGACTTCTTAAATGAGACCCCCAAAGCACAGGCAATAATCCCCCCAAAAAGAGAAGTAGGACTACATCAAGCTAAAAAGCTTCCATACAGCCAAAGAGATAATAATTAGACTGAAGAGACATCCCTCAGAGTAGGAGAATATATTTGCAATCTATGCCTCAGAGATAGAGGACTGATTGATAACCAGAATATACTGAAAACTCAAGAAGCTCATTCACAAATAAATAAATAATCAATTCAATTAAAAGATGGGCAAAGGAGCTGAACAAACCACTCTCCAAGGATGATGTATGAATGACCAAAGAGCACATGAAGACATTCTCAGAATCTCTTATCATAAGGGAAATGCAAATCAAAGACAATGAGATACCACTTACCTTCAGTCAGAATGGCTAAGATTAAAAAGAAGAAAAGCGATAGGCGCTGGTGAGACTGTTGTGAAAAGGAGCCTTCTTATACTGCGGTAGGAATGTAAATTAGTATAACCACGGTACAGAATAACAGGGAGTTTCCTCCGAAACAAAGAGAACTCCTAAATAACCCAGAGATTCTACTCTTAGGCATCTACCCAAAAAATAGGAAAGCCCTCAGTCAGAAAAATACTTGCTGCACATCCATGTTATTGCAACATTATTCACAATTGCTAGGACATGGAATCCAATGTCGAAGAATAGTTTCTTGGATTGAAAAACCCATATGTCGGGGCCAGCAGATGGTGTAACAGCTACATCACGGAACTTCCACATGGCCAACAAGGGTTCTAGTCCTAGACCCAGTGACTTGAAGCCCACAATGAGTGCATATGCATACATGTCCAAGATCCCAGGAGGAGAGTGGAGAAGGGAATGCAGTGTGATTACCTGCCCCAGAGTGGGTGACTGATTTCTCACTTTCCCTCTCACTGTTTCTGTCTGTCTCTTTCTCTCTCTGTCTCTGGCAAGTGCACATGCCCTAAGGCAAAAACCTCTTAAAAAAAAAAAAGGCAAGAAAAGAAAAAAAAAAAAACCTTCAAATGTCAGAGAAGAGTTGAGTGGATGGATTGAAAAAATGTGGCACATGTACTCTGTGAAATACTATTCAGCCATAAAAAAAACAAGAGTCTCTGACAAGTGATACAAAGTGGACAATTATGGATGATTTAATGCTGAGCGAAGCAAGCCAGACTGTGAAATACAGGTATTGTACATCCCGGCTTAAAATATATCAAATGTCTGCACTCTATAGCATAAACTGGAAGATCTGAATGTGTAATAGCAGGGAGGGTTACTGTAGATACTTGTAGGGAGCGACCGAATCTGAGCTAAACAATGGTGACCTGTAAAGACAAGGGAAAGCACAGACCCGCTCTCTTGGACCAAGGTTACACAGCCGGCAGAGGTTACAGGAAACTGTTTCAGACAGAGAAGGCCAGGGGAAGCTTGTTTAGAACCACAGGATGCTCCACAGCTGCGCCAGATAATAGAAGACACCTGGCCCTTTACCTTCCGCTTCTCCCTCCCCCTCTGCCCTATAGAGCAATGAGCCTGGGAATGACTCAGTGCCAAGGCTATTTCCATCAGAGACGCCGGGTCCACCTGGTCCCCCTTGTCTCTACTTGTGTGTGTGCGAGTGTTTTCTTCTAAGCCATCTTCGCTCCCACATGGGGTCCTCCGCCTCTGGTAGCAGAAGATACTAGAGACAGTATGGAAAGAGGTGGGTAATGGGGGTGAGAGGGAGGGGATCAGGTAAAAAACAAACACCTAATAAACATGAAAATAAAGTTATCTGTTGATGATTAAGTATAAGGTAATGTCTTTGACTTGACTCATATGCACCTTATTCATGCTGGGAAAAACATGTTGTACACTGTAAAGATGTAGAGTGATTAAATGCAAATGTAATATATACAGGTAAAAAGGATATATACGTATAATTTATCAATTCCTTTATATTTAATGTTACATTTATACTTTTTTACTTGTTTCTTGTACATTTATGTTTTTCTTATAACTTAATATAATTTATCTTGTTCCCTTTTTAGCAATTCAATTATGATAATTGTAGTAAATATTATATTTCTAGGTTAACTTAATATTTTGTCTTTTTAAGACAGATCTTTGCTATAGGGCATGTGCCCTCACTGGAGAGACAGAGAGACAGAAAGCAAGAAATCACCTCACGGGGGGATGGCCACACCACAATCCCTTCTCCTCCATTCTCCTTCCGAGATCTTGGGCATGCATACAAACACGCCTGGCATGATTTTCAAGCCACCAGGTCCAGGACTCAAACCGCAGTCAGCCATGTGGGAGTACAACGACATAACCGCTATGCCATCTGCTAGCCCCCATGTTGTTGCTATTTTTTTAAAAAAAATATTACTTTGATTTAAATGATCAATGCTCCTATATAAAAGTTTTACTAATATCTGTTCCTATCTTTCTTTAACCCTTGCTCTACTTAAAATAAACCAAATCTACCTCCATGATTTAAAAACATCAGCTCTTACAAGAACTTAACATATTCTTTTTAAAAAAGCCTTAAGTGATTCATTTTCAAGAATAGCTTAACAAAATTACTTAATCACCTTGTAGATGTGACAACTCCAGAAACTACACATTCCCAAAAAGTTACAAACACAATTCAAAACAAATCCACTTGAGAAATGACTTCTCAAGGTGACCGCTGGTCTCCAGCCCTTCGCTCCATCTTACTTCCCAGGTTCTCCCTCCTCAGGACGTTGGTGGTTCTTTTCTTGGGCTCGTGTTGAGCCTGCACCTTAGTACCTAATGAGGGAATCATAAAAATTAGGTGGCATCTGGGAAGATGGTACACCTCATAGTACCCCACAGCCAGTGAGGAACCAGGGCAGGACTCTGCAGTAGGGGATAGATCTCTTGCTCTGACCAGTTTGGACATGCCTGTCCATCAGACACCTCATCTGGCGAGACCGCCACTAAAGGCTTGCCTCCTGCACCTCGTGTCTCTGTGTCCCTACTTTGACGTTGGACGGGAGAGCCTGTTTTGCACATGGTCAATACAATTGATTCTAGTTAATAAGCTCTGATATCGTCTACAAAATATGCCATTAGATTTAGTAACGTCATTGTGATTATAAAACAATGAAGCTTCTACTTTGACTTAAGATTAATATTTTCAGTAGTGCTTGAATATAATGATTCCAAATTTCAACTGAAGCACATATTAGGACCATTCATTACATTGAATGCCACCAAATAATAAGCATTGCTCTCCACCCATATTTTCTCATCATGCGTTCTAAAATTGAACCCTTGACCTATAAAAAGTTCATCTAGGGGCCGCAGTTGGCGTGGTAGTTAAGGAGCTAGACTTTCACATGACTGGCTGCAGTTCAAGTCCTGGATTTGGCAGCTTGCTTTCTTTCACTTTCTCTCTCTCTCTTTCTCTCTCCTCTCTCTCTGTCTCCCTCTGGTCAAATTTTAAAAAATGATAATGATGAATAGATTAAATGAAATAATTCCTTTAAAAACAGTTCATCTGGTTCACTTGCTATGGTCAAACACAAGCTAATAAAGTGTTTATATCAATAAGCATAAACTCAAAGCAATCATATATTTTTATCTCTTAAATGGAGGTTTGGAAACTATTTTTAACAATTAAAAAAAAATTAAATTTAACCAAGCTGCTTAGAATTACTAACAAATTTAATTACAGTACAAAGAAAGGCTTTCCAGGTCTTAATAAAAAAGCAGTTTGTGTTTCGTAGGGCCATTAGAATTCTAAAACCTGGGTTAGATGAAATGAATAGGGAAAGCTGTACAAGACCCCTCTGTGACCATTGAGTAGCTGATAAATTCATTACAGGTACCTTTGGGGAAATGCACAGGAATTTAAGACTTGGTTGTAAAGTGTTTCGTATCAAACAACTCTTGAACACTTGCGTGTGGCTCAAGAAAGAGAATGGGATTTAATCCTTCAAATTTGCTCTGTCTTCATGCTCGGGAGAAGTGCATTTAGCCCAATGTAAACACAGCCCAGGTTGCAATGGTATTCTTCTTTTTTTTTTTTTTTGGAGAGATTTTCGCTATAGGGCGCGTGCGCTCGCCAGACAGAGAGAGACATAGAGACAGAAAGCGAGAAATCACCCCCCAGGGGGGATGGTCACGCCACAATCCCTTCTCCTCCATTCTTCTCTAGGGATCTTGGGCACGCACGCACACGCGCCCGGCGTGAGTTTTAAGCCACCAGGTCCGGGATGCGAACCGCAGTCGACTATGTGGGAGTCCAGCGACATAGCCATTACGCTAACTACTGGTTCCCTGCAACGGTATTCTTGAAGGTCATCCCAGTTACATGCACCAGAGTGACTCTAGTGCTTGCCAGGGACCTAATAAAGACCAACAACATCTTAAAGAACTAATAAGTTACATCCTTGTGTTTCTTTTTATTTAAAGATTTTAGCCATAGGGCATGTACACTTGCAAGAGAGAGACAGAGACAGTGAGAGGGAAAGTGAGACATCACCTTTCAGGAGACGGCCCTACCACAATTCTCTCTCCTCCTTATTTTACTTACATTTAGATCTACCATATATTTGTAATAGGATTTTAGCATAATGAGAAATAAGTATTCAAATAATATTTTAGAATCCAGCTCCATGACCTGATGGGTAAGGTGACTAGATTGCACATGGCTGAACATACAGTTCAAGTCCTGGACCTGGAGGCTCAAGAAATTCACTGAGTGCATGTGTCCTCCTCCTGGGCTTTTGAGTAGACATGCACGTGCACCCAGCACAAGGTTCAAGCATCCAGGTCTGGGACTCAGACTGTGGCTAGCCACGTGGAAGTTCAGCAGCTTACCCAGCACACCATGGTCGACTGTGTTAACCTCTCTTTGGAAGTCACCCGGTCTCAGGGATCTCCATTTAGCACTGCAATAATGGGACTGGACCGTACAGTACTCCACTGTGTAGGCTGCCAGCCTAGGAGCGCTAGACCATTCCATAGCATAGCCTGTCCGAAGGTGTATTCCAGCTAGGTGTGTGTAGTACAGTGTGTTGGCTCCCACAGGGATGGCATCACCAAGGGATGCGTGTCTCAGAAGCTCCTCCCCTCCTTCGGCAACGCCGACTTCGTGTGCCAGTACCATGTACGCATCTTTACCAAGTAGACACGCAATGCTGGTAGCTTATCTGTCATGTCTGTCGTTTTCTCTTTGCTGAAAACAAATGCCGAAGTTTCGAGTGCTGGATGGGATGTGCTTCCTGACCTCCTGGCCTCGTTTCTACCTGAGATTATGAATGTGACGGTCTTAGTGCACTGCATTCAACTGCAGCCTCTTTTCCAGAGAAAATGACAAAGTGACTCTAACATACTTTAGTCACCAAAGAGATCTTCTGCTGGAGTTCTTACACTTGTGGAAGGCTTTTTCAGTGTGAAATACTCAGATGCTTAGCTATTTATGGCGTTAAGATTTGTAATTTGTGCTACCTATGACAAAAGAATATAGTCAGTCTGGAATCTCTGAGGATTTTCCAGAACTTGCGTTATTATCTTCTTTAATTTGGTAGGATAATTTATTTTTATTTATTTTAGCTTTTTGCCTTAGGGCATATACTTTTGCTAGAGACAGAAAGTGAGAAATGACCCCCTAGGGCATGGCCATGCCACATTCCTGTTCTTCCATTCTCTTGGGGTTTGGGGCGTGCGCACACACACACACACACACACACACACACACACACATCCAGCGTGTTTTTCAGGCTGCTAAATCCAGGACTCAGACCATGGAGTCAGCGGTGTGGGACCCAATGTCCTTACCACCATGCCACTTACTGGCCCAAGTTGCATTTTTTCAAGTACACTTAATGCCTATGTCTAAAATGCTGTTTGTGTGTAGGAGTGAGTGCAAATCTGGGTGTAGGGGCGTTTCCCACTGCTGGGTGCTTTGGAATGCTTTCTTTACCTCTGGCATTGAGACCTTCTCTCGCAGTTTTATTTTTTCAGTCACCTGGTTTTGTGCTTGGGGGCCTTTTGATTTGAGAGCTCCTAGCAGTTTTTGATTCTGGATAATGCTTCTTCCTAAGGGTGGTTCTATTGTGGCCCACATGGCCATGAGAATATCGGCTCATTTCAGTCGGCCGGACAGTATGTATACCTGAGTACGTGCCATGGAAGCTGCGAATGGTACCTTATGAGGAAAAACGACTTCTGCTGATGTGCCTAAACTAAGCATCCGATGGGGGAATCATTACAGATTATCTGAGTGGGTCCAAGAGCAATCACAGGTAAGAGAGAAGCAGGAGACTTGATACAGATAAAATCAAAACAACAACAACAAAGAGAGAGTAGAACTAGATTTAAAAATGCTGGAATTGATCCTTTCACAAGCCAAGGGGTTCTGGCAGTCCCCAGGACCTGGAAAAGGCAGGGAGTGAATTTTTCCCTAGAACCTCAGAGGGCCAAGCCCCTGCCAGTTCCTTAACTTGGACATGGTGACATTGAGCTCAGACTCGAACCCCAGAACAGGCAAGAATGCATTTCTGTTGTTTTAAGCTGCCAAGTTTGTAGTGCATTGTTATAGCAGACACAGGAAGCCAACGCTGGTTTCTGTCTGCCTTCACAACGCTGAGCACACACACACACTGAGCACACACACACACTGAGCACACACATAACCAAGGTATTCCCAATATTATTTTTTTCTATTATTTTGACTCAAACTTGTGGGATGTAGATGTCCTGAGGGGTGTGTGTGTGTGTGTGTGTGTGTGTGTGTGTGTGCTCAGTGTGTGTGTGTGCTCAGTGGACGTTGGGCTCCTACTCTGCCATTCCCTCTACAGGCTGCCCTACCTGACCTGTCATTTGGAGATTTCATGTGGTTCCAGATCAGCCGAGTTTTCTTTGTTTTCCAATATCCTCACATTTGTGTCTTTGTTCTTTAACAGTTCAGAGTTCTTCCTATTTATTTTTAGCACTTAGCGTGACATAAATTTGCAGGGAACTGGTTCCCTGTGAACCGGTGGGCTCAGACTCCTTCCCATGGGTTCTCACACGGCGGCTTCTCTGGATGGAGCAGGCTGGCGCTTCAGTTGAACCCAAGCCCCTTCTCTTTGGCTTCCTTCTTTTTCTGGTCATTTTCCTTCACATGTGTTAGCAAGCTACCCCTGCTCTTAGAGCACTGAATATGCTCAATATAGGAACGTTCATTCCTTGTCCTTCCCTTATTTACAACATTGTGACAGCATGCTGGGTAACACCCTGGACGCTTCCAGTGTTGCCATGGTGACATGTGTGGGGCATTCCCTTTAGAAGAGTATCCATTCCTGTGATGTCTATATCACCTTTCTTGTAGATTCCATGTATGTTGCCAAAGGAACACTCTGTTTTCTAAAAGGCCTAGAGAACACACATTGGTTGCCTCTCCTCTTTTCCTTCGTGTTTGTCATTTTAGTGAATTCCTGGAAGATGGTAGTTCCGGCCAAAAGGCACATTGGCTAGTCTATTTTTAATGAAAATAATAGAAAAGAGAATGTAAAATTAGTTTAATTTAATTGCTTATTTTCTGTTTTCTGTTTTTTCATTTTGTCTTTAAATACACACATAACCAAGGTATTCCCAATATTATTTTTTTCTATTATTTTGACTCAAACTTGTGGGATGTAGATGTCCTGAGGTATGTGTGTGTGTGCGCTCAGAGTGTGTGTGTGTGTGTGCTCAGTGTGTGTGTGTGTGCTCAGTGTGTGTGTGTGCTCAGTGTGTGTGTGTGCTCAGTGTG
>NW_006159999.1:1503663-1505113 GCF_000334495.1 Tupaia belangeri chinensis | reverse complement strand
TTTGTTTGTTGTGTGTGTGTGTGTGTGCTCAGTGTGTGTGTGTGTGTGCTCAGTGTGTGTGTGTGTGCTCAGTGTGTGTGTGTGTGTGTGTGTCTGTGTGTGTGCTCAGTGTGTGTCTGTGTGTGGCGATAATCTAAACATTGTTATTTGACATGTTTATAGTTTTTCATGTCTACCAAAAATTACAATACTGGTTTTTTGGGATTTTTTTTGGTAGAAGTTTTTGCTATAGGGCGCGTGTGCTCGCCAGACAGAGAGAGGCAGAGAAACAGAAAGTGAGAAATCACCCCCCAGAAGCGATGGCCACGCCGCAATCCCTTTTCCTCCATTCTCCTCTCGGGATCTTGGGCACGCACGCACACGCGCACGGCGTGAGTTTAAGCCAGCACACACGACGATGTGGTGTTCTCTGCTGAAAATGACGGATGCCGTGTTACCCTTGGTTTGACGGTGCCATACTGCGTTTATGCTCAGCAAAGCCATGTGACACCCCACAGGAGGTACCACAATGACGTGTTGCATAAGAAGTTATAAAATGAAATGAAATAGAAAAAATTCTGTCACTCTGATATTAAAGTTCACATTCTATTATCACACTCCACTATTTTTATGAAACCAGGAAAGAATTAGACATTTGCTGTCACTGGTTTTGTTTTTAATTTGCTGTCGGGCACGTGCACACAGCAGAGACAGGGAGAAGAAAGTGAAAAGCACTTGGCAGGAAGATGGCCATGCCATAATCCTCCTCTAGTCTCCTCTCAGAATTGTGCTCTTTATAACCTTCTTTTAAATTTAAATTTATTTATTTACATTCATTTACTATACATCATTATAGCATACAAAATGAGATTTCCCATCCAGAACACACTGTATATTGGCTTAATCAAGCACATCAACATACATGTTATCATCAACAAATAATTTCCCATTTATTGTTTCCTGTATATTTTGTTTTTTTCCCCATCCTTGATTCCCTATCCCTCACCCTCTGCCATCTCCCACCCTCCTCCCACACTGTCTCTGGTATCCACGGTTGCTTTCGATGCCTTTTTCCTCCACATTTTACTGATTCACTAGAGATTTTAATTAATCTAAATATTTTCAGTAGCAAGTACAGCTGATATATACATATCCATGAACACAAGTCTGACTTTAGGCATAAACCTCAGTGAGTAGAATGAACATACTATAAAGTAGCACCTAGCTGGGGCTATATAGCTTACTGTAGTCACCGAATAGGTATTTTTAATGCATTTTTTTAATTTCAAGAAAAATAGTTCTCATGATTTTTTTTTGAAAGGTTTTTTAAAATTAATTAATTTACATTCATTCCCTGAGCATCATCACAGCATATAAAATGTGATTTCCCATCCAGGATATACTGCATAGTGGCTTAATCATGCATGTTATCATCAATAATTTTCCATTTTTAGTGATATATATATATATA
>NW_006159999.1:1499960-1503420 GCF_000334495.1 Tupaia belangeri chinensis | reverse complement strand
TGTACTTAATCTATCTTCTGTTGTGGTTCAATCTTCCTGATTGAATTCTAGGATATAATATTCAACTCCAGATGTGTCTCTACAATTAAGTTGGCCGTTTTCTTAGTTTTTGAACTCTTATTTCTGTGTGTCTGTATTTAATTTCCTGTTATAGCACTCCCTTGAGACCTTCTTGGAAATCTGGTCTGGTGCTGGTAAATTCGTTCAGGTTTTCTTTATTTGAGAATATTCTTGTCTTTTCTTCCCATATGAAGGATAATCTTGCATAATGGCTGTGTTGCTGAACTCCCATGTAGCAGACCACGGTTCGAGTCCTCTCAGAATTGTAAGCATGAGCACGCACACACACACACACACACATGCATACACACACACACATCCAACACACTCTTCAAGTCTCTGAGTTCTGAGTCCAGGATTCAAACCACAGAGATGACCATGTAGGATCAAGGCACCTTAACCACTACGTCACCAGCTGGCCTGACATTTGCTATTGGCAAAGGTCTAGCAACGGTGATATTCATTACCCCCTAGATATAGGGCTACATGTCGACCAGTTTTCACCTCTGTAAATGATCAGTTGGACAAAGAAGTGTTTTCTTTTTCTTTTTTGTAAGGCATGGAATAGTACTTTTCATTTAAACCAACCATTTTATTCGTCTGTTAAAGTTCTATCTATATGTCCTTTTTTTTTTAATTGGGAGATAATTTTGCTCTAGGACACATGTGCTTACTGGAGAGACAGAGAGATACAGTGAGAGAAAAAGTGAGAAATCACCTCCCTGGGGGGATGGCCATGCTGCAGTCCCTTCTCTTCCATTCTCCTCTCTGGACTTTGGGCACACACGCACATGCACCTAGTATGAGTTTCAAGCAACTGGGTCCGAGACTCGAACCATGGTCAGCCATGTGGGAGTCCAGCTCCTTAAGCACTACACAAAGTGTGACTCCTACATGTACAATTTTAAGCAGCTTTAGAAAACCTGTATAAATGATCAGCAATGCAGGGACTTTTACTTACGGTCTCTACTTGATCAGTCAGTCTATACCACCTTAAATATGCTGCAGCAGTGGAGAGGAAAAGGAAGATAGCTTGCCTCCCTAGGAATTGAGAAAGCAATTTGTAATTGATGTCCAAATTGGGTAATTTTCACCATTCAATGTAAAAAAAAAGAAAAAAAATTAAGGAAAATCGTTGCTACTTGGGATTCTTTCTTTCTTGAGCAGCAATCAGGGAGAAAAGAGCCAAACTAATTTTTTTTATATAGACTCAAATTAGACTTAGAAAAGTGCCTTTTGCTCTGTGGGCAGCTCCTTGATTTTGTTAAGTTGGCACTCGCTCTCCCTTCTCTATTGAGTCGCTCATCAGTTGGCCAATCGGGGCTTATTAAAGACATGTCAAGTGAAGGCAGAAGCTCAAAGCCGCTGGTCACGAAGGAGCATACCAGTGTAGCCAAGAGCTGCACAGACGTGTCCCCGAGAGTCACACAGAGGGCGGCCGAGTCAAACTGCAGATGGCATTATGACGCTGAATTTAATTGTTCTCTTCGCCTATTCTAAGCGATTTTAAGGGTCTCAGAACACCTTGACTGTGAGAGCATACTTACTATTAGCTCATTGCCAATTAGAGAGGCAGGAGGCCAGACTGCAGCCGGCCACACAGAACTGGTGCCACCGCCCGTCACCAGAGTCAGGGACTTCTCTCCGACAGGAGTCAGGAGGCCTCATAGAAATGAAAATGGAGGGCTCGCCTTACTTTTAGAAAAAAGCATGTTTCTATTAACACAATTAATATCCAAACAAAGATACAGTTTTGCTTCATTTTGTTTATGTCAGAGGGTGCATGTGAAGGCAACCCCCACAGGGAGTCAGTCTTAGTGAAGCCACTTCTTTTCATATTTCCCTCTTGTCGGGATTTGGAGCACACATGTGTTCCCAGTATATTTCTTTCCATTTTTTTTTTTTAGAGAGATATTTTTGCTATAGGGCATGTGCACATGCCAGAAAGATAGAGAGACAGACAGAAAGCAAGAAATCACTCCCCCCCCGCCCCCGGGGGTGATGGCTACACTGTAATCCCTTTTTCCTCAGTCTCCTCTTGGGATTTTGGGTACACATGCACATGTGCCCAGGTTCAAGACTCAAACCATGGTCAAGAATGTGGGCGTCCACGTAGTTGACATAACCATTATGCTATCTGCTGGTCCCCCCAGTGTGTTTCCTAAGCTTCTGGTCTGGAATTTGAACTGCCCAGTCAGCTTGTGAGATCCATCTGTTCCGTCAGTATGTTATGGTTAGACCCTAAGATACTGTTTGTTAGGCCGAGACAAGGGCTAGGACTACCGCCCAGAAAGCTTCAGAACATAGCTTTCAAAGTGAGGAAATTGTTTTTATGAAAGTAATTACTGCTAAAACCATCCTTTTATCATAGACAGAGAGAAGGCGAGAAGTTACCCTCTATGGGAGATGGCCGCATCGCAATCCCCTTTTCTCCATTCTCTTGGGATCTAGGGCATACACACACATGCACCCAGTTTTTGAGCTGCTGGATCCAGGCTGCGAACCACGAGCTGGCCATGTGGAATCCAACACCTTTGCTACCATGTCACCTGCTGGCCCAAGATTAATTTTTTAAAGTACATTTACTACCTATTTCCAGAAATGCTATTTGTGTGTCGGTGTGAGTGTGGGTGTAGGGGCATTTTCCATTTCTGGGTGCTTTGGAATGTTTCTTTATCTTTGACATTGAGAGCTTCTCTCTGTAGTATAAAATTCTTATCATTCTCTTTTGTCATTGTTTCTCAAAAAATACCATTCCTTCTTTTTCCAGAGGTAAAGACAGACAAAAACGTTTTGTACATTAAAGGGTTCTTTTGACTTTTGGCTAAAGAAAAATTAAAATATGATTTTTACTATGGTTCTGGGCCTTAACTCATAGAGACACACATACTATATTCTTCTGTGAGACAAATACTTTTAAACATCTCTTTGTCAGGCAGTGATCTAGGTCCCAAGCACATGTTAACAAATAAAAAAAAACCCAAAAAACAAATTTGTCATGTTAAAACTTACATAGTGGCCTTCCAGCCCAAAGCCAAATCAGAATCCATCCACATTAAAGGTGGGCCCAGCGCTGCTCCTTTAACTGAAGAGCTTCTACCCCAAACCTCTCCTTCAAGCCCAACACCTAGCCTTTAGGGTGGCCTCTGTCTTCTCTCTGTCTCTGTCTCTTTCTCTTGAAATTTTTTATATCTATATCACTTTTTTTTAAATCTGTAAATATTGTCTCTTACCTCTGACTTTTCTTTTATCTTGCTAATTTCAGAATCCAGCTAAATCTGAGCTGGGCCTGGCCCTGCTCCTTTTGGCTTTTATTTTTTGACTTTTTTTTTTTTTTAAATCCTTTTTAGGGGGGTTGTTCTCATCTTCTTTTTTTTTTTTTTTTTTTGATTTTTCTTTC
>NW_006159999.1:1474593-1498293 GCF_000334495.1 Tupaia belangeri chinensis | reverse complement strand
TGGCCAATAAGAGAGGCAGGAGGCCAGACTGCAGCCGGCCACACAGAACTGGTGCCACCGCCCGTCACCAGAGTCAGGGACTTCTCTCCGACAGGAGTCAGGAGGCCTCATAGAAATGAAAATGGAGGGCTCGCCTTACTTTTAGAAAAAAGCATGTTTCTATTAACACAATTAATATCCAAACAAAGATACAGTTTTGCTTCATTTTGTTTATGTCAGAGGGTGCATGTGAAGGCAACCCCCACAGGGAGTCAGTCTTAGTGAAGCCACTTCTTTTCATATTTCCCTCTTGTCGGGATTTGGAGCACACATGTGTTCCCAGTATATTTCTTTCCATTTTTTTTTTTTAGAGAGATATTTTTGCTATAGGGCATGTGCACATGCCAGAAAGATAGAGAGACAGACAGAAAGCAAGAAATCACTCCCCCCCCGCCCCCGGGGGTGATGGCTACACTGTAATCCCTTTTTCCTCAGTCTCCTCTTGGGATTTTGGGTACACATGCACATGTGCCCAGGTTCAAGACTCAAACCATGGTCAAGAATGTGGGCGTCCACGTAGTTGACATAACCATTATGCTATCTGCTGGTCCCCCCAGTGTGTTTCCTAAGCTTCTGGTCTGGAATTTGAACTGCCCAGTCAGCTTGTGAGATCCATCTGTTCCGTCAGTATGTTATGGTTAGACCCTAAGATACTGTTTGTTAGGCCGAGACAAGGGCTAGGACTACCGCCCAGAAAGCTTCAGAACATAGCTTTCAAAGTGAGGAAATTGTTTTTATGAAAGTAATTACTGCTAAAACCATCCTTTTATCATAGACAGAGAGAAGGCGAGAAGTTACCCTCTATGGGAGATGGCCGCATCGCAATCCCCTTTTCTCCATTCTCTTGGGATCTAGGGCATACACACACATGCACCCAGTTTTTGAGCTGCTGGATCCAGGCTGCGAACCACGAGCTGGCCATGTGGAATCCAACACCTTTGCTACCATGTCACCTGCTGGCCCAAGATTAATTTTTTAAAGTACATTTACTACCTATTTCCAGAAATGCTATTTGTGTGTCGGTGTGAGTGTGGGTGTAGGGGCATTTTCCATTTCTGGGTGCTTTGGAATGTTTCTTTATCTTTGACATTGAGAGCTTCTCTCTGTAGTATAAAATTCTTATCATTCTCTTTTGTCATTGTTTCTCAAAAAATACCATTCCTTCTTTTTCCAGAGGTAAAGACAGACAAAAACGTTTTGTACATTAAAGGGTTCTTTTGACTTTTGGCTAAAGAAAAATTAAAATATGATTTTTACTATGGTTCTGGGCCTTAACTCATAGAGACACACATACTATATTCTTCTGTGAGACAAATACTTTTAAACATCTCTTTGTCAGGCAGTGATCTAGGTCCCAAGCACATGTTAACAAATAAAAAAAAACCCAAAAAACAAATTTGTCATGTTAAAACTTACATAGTGGCCTTCCAGCCCAAAGCCAAATCAGAATCCATCCACATTAAAGGTGGGCCCAGCGCTGCTCCTTTAACTGAAGAGCTTCTACCCCAAACCTCTCCTTCAAGCCCAACACCTAGCCTTTAGGGTGGCCTCTGTCTTCTCTCTGTCTCTGTCTCTTTCTCTTGAAATTTTTTATATCTATATCACTTTTTTTTAAATCTGTAAATATTGTCTCTTACCTCTGACTTTTCTTTTATCTTGCTAATTTCAGAATCCAGCTAAATCTGAGCTGGGCCTGGCCCTGCTCCTTTTGGCTTTTATTTTTTGACTTTTTTTTTTTTTTAAATCCTTTTTAGGGGGGTTGTTCTCTTCTTCTTTTTTTTTTTTTTTTTTCAATTTTCCTTCCTTTGACCTGACTTTCCCACTTTGCTTCTCAACTTCTACACTCCGAGTGTCTAGACAGGTTTAAGTGAACCGTAGCCACACATTTGAATACTTTTAGGGTCATAGAAAACCTCAACTCCCGCTGAACCTGCAGCACAAAGGGAGAAACTTATCTTCATAAATCTGAACTCCAGCCTCTTTCTGTGGATACCATGTTGCAGAACACAGCAGAGGAGAGAAATTGGCCTAGAAGTACCTCACAGTAAAGTGAAACATATGAGCTTACAGTTGCAGAAATCTAATATAACAAATTAGCCAAAAGTGAATATACTACAAATGACTAACAATCAGAGAAGAGAGACAGCCAAGTGAGCAGCAGGGAGAGATACGGAGCTGCACAGAGAGCACAGCTTGTCCCCTCCCGCACACCTCTGAATTCTCAGTCGAAAGCTTACAGCTCACGCTAGGTGCACCTGTTCTTTAGAAACTGGGAAGCCTGTATAATATCCAGTTCCAAAGACAAAAGTTCATGTTGCTTGGTGAGCACCAGGGACACAGAACTGCAGAGATATTGCAGGCCTTCTCCTGCACACCTCTGAAGCTCAGAACTAACTCCAAGAAATAAGGAAGAAATGCATAATCCATCAGATGATCAGAAACCATAGCAGAGGCACAAATGTGAGAAACCAATAAAATATCTCTCCCCAAAGGGAAAAGAACAGCCCCTCATCATCCACGGACAGTGCAATGGAACTCATGGAAACGTCAGATAAAGAATTCAGAATTTCACAGTGGCAAAACTAATAAAGGTGCGAGAAAAGAAAGACAACAAACTCCAGAAGATACAAGAGAAAAGGGACAATAAGTTCCAGAAGGTGAGGGACTTCTTCCAAGATCTGAAAGAAGTACACACCATAAAAAAGACTCAAAGAGGGACCAGCAGTTAGCGTAATGGCTATGTCACTGGACCCCCATGTAGTTGACCGTAGTTCCAGTCCCAGACCTGGTGGCTAAAACTCACTCTGGGCGCACGTGCGTGCGTGCCCAAGATCCCGAGGAGAGAATGGAGGAGAAGGGATTGTGGTGTGGCCATCCCCCTTGAAGGGTGATTTCTTGCTTTCTGTCTCTGTCTCTCTCTGTGTTTCTGGTGAGCGCATGTGCCCTCTAGCAAAAACCTCTCCAAAAAAAAAAAAAAAAGGAATCAAACAGAGCTGTTAGAGATGAAGACTCTAATAAAGGAAAATCAAAACCTCAAAAGTATTAAAAGCAGATTAGACCATGCATAAGGTCAAATCTTGGTTATAGAAGAAAATACCTCTGTCTGAGAAGAAATCACAAAAAATACTGACAAATTAACCCCCCATGAGAATAATATAAGAGAAATACTAGATTCCATTAAAGTACAAAACATTCAGATAATTGGGATTCTTGAAGGGGAAGAAACTAGTAAGGGCATTGAGAATTTATTCCATGAAGTTCTGGAAGAAAACTTTTCAAACCTAGAGAGGTATTCAAATATCCAGGAAATACAAAGGACCCTAAACAGAACCAACCCAAGAAGATCGTCTCCAAGACACATCACAGCCAGATTGGGCAAAACCTCAGAAAAAGACAAGATACTAAAATTGACAAAAGAGAAATGTCAAGTTACTTATGGAACCAGCAGTTAGCATAATGGCTATATTGCTGGACTCCCATGTAGCTGACCGCGGTTCATGTCCCATATTCAGTGGCTTAAAACTCACACCGGGTGCGTATGCGTGCGTGCCCAAGATCCCAAGAGGAGAATGGAGGAAAAGGGATTGTGGCATGGCCATCCCTCCTGGGGGGTGGTTTCTCACTTTCTAGCTCTCTGTTTTTCTGTCTGTCTGGCAAGCGCACACGCCCTATAGCAGAAACCTCTCTAAATAAATAAATAAATAAATAAATAAATAAATAAATAAATAAATAAATAAATAAATAAATAAATAAATAAATAAATAAATAAATAAATAAATAAATAAATAAATAAATAAATAAATAAATAAATAAATAAATAAATAAATAAATAAATAAATAAATAAATAAAATTTTAAAAAGTTACTTACGAAGGTTATTCCATCAGGCTAAAATAAGACCTCTCATTGGAAACAATGCAGGCAAGGAAAGAATGGGAAAATACATTTAAATTGTTAAAGGAAAAACAATTTCAACCAACAATATTATATCTGGTGAGATTATCCTTCATATGGGAAGAAAAGACACAAACATTCCCAGATAAACTAAACCTGGAAGAATTTACCAACACCAGGCCAGCTTTTCAAGAAGTTCTGAAAGGAGTGCAATACCAGAAAAACTAAAGACAGACAGACAGAAATAAGAGAACAAAAAACAACCAAGAAAATGTTCAGCTTAATGGTAGGGACAAGTCTGGAAATATCAATGTAAATGTTGAATGTTAACTTGCAGGATTTAAATGGAAAGATCAGACCACAGTAATACTGAAAATTCAACAAAAGAGAAATTAATTACATGAGACTGAATTGGTGAAATAGAATTTTATGACTTTTGACTAAAATATTAATGATTTTCTTCAATGCTTTGTTTTCCAGATTTAAGTCTTTTTGTTTTCTTTTGAGTTGTTGATTGGTTCAGCAATTTGTTAATTTTTTTTTAATTGAGACATAAACTTTTCTCTCTTCCTGACCCCTCTGCAATTGGAAAATATTGTGAGCATTCTTATGTGCCAAAATGTCTATTTGCATAATTTTAATAATACAATATTGTTGCCTTGAACCAGAAATTGAATTCTTATGGGGCTTTGTGCAAATAACAGACCAAACTGAGACTAAACATGTTTTTTTGGCAAATAAGTTAGTTTATGCCTCTCTTTAGTAAAAGAGGGAATGGAGAGAGAAAAAAAATGTTTCATAAGAAAATTACAGTGCACTTGTTACTATATTTTAGCTTTGTCCATATATTTAATTTAATTAAGATCTTTTGTAGATCAATAAAATGTGAAAAAAAGAGTTTAATATGAGAGAAAAGAAGGGGAAGGGGGAAGAAAAAAGTAAAAATATGTATAATTGGAAAAATAAGCTATTTGCTGACAACAATGTATATAATAATAATATCTTTGTCTTGGCTGATATACACAGTATTTGTGCTGGAAAAAGAAATGCTGCACCCTGTGAAGATATATGGGATTAAATGTAAATTAAAAAAGGAAATTTACAGGACCAGTGGTTGGCGTAATGGCTATGTCACTGGACTCATGCATAGTCAACTGTGGTTTGAGTCCTGGACCTGGTGGCTTAAACTCATAGTGGGTGCTTGTGCATGCATGCCCAAGATCCTGAGAGGAGACTGGAGGAGAAGGAATTACTGCATGGCCACCACCCCTGGGGGTGATTTCTTGCTTTCTGTCTCTCTGTCTCTGTCTTTCTGGTGAGCACGCATGCCTTATAGCAAAAACCCCTCCAAAAAGAAAAAAAAGAAGGAAATTTACATAGTGGACAAAGACCAATAATACATAATAAGCATAACCACTAAACTATACAGTATATTCATGGAGAAAAAAGCCCCAGAAGAAAAATATAGCATGAATAATATAATAAAAAGTTGAGAGACAGGAGGGTGGACAGTCAAATAATTTTTCCTAAGAAGGTTGCATTTAAATACGGTCTAGAGATATGTTAGCGTTAACTAGGAAATGTTCATTGTTAAAGATAGAAAGGACAACCAACACAAAATACCTGAAATGGGATATACCATATTCATGGAACATCAGCTTGCACAAATTGATGTTCGGCTTCAAGATATATAATATATAGTGATAGAATACAGTAAAAGAGAAAAGGAGAAAGGCAATACAACGCAGATGATATAGAGTTATTTGATCATTATGATAATTTTTATTTTAACTATGAAGTCGGGAGCCAATGCAGTGTTTTGAGATACAGATTGACAAGATGATATAGATTTTAGAAGGTCACTGTGGATACTATGTGTAGTTTGTGTGTGTGTGTAGTGTGGGAGCATGGTCCAAATGAAAGCTGACCATCTACCTAAGAAAGTAATGATTAAAGCTCAAATTTAGAATTAATATTGAAAGAAGAACCAACAGGAGTTTCTCACACCTTAAAGGTGGCATGGAAGAGAAAAAGAGAGGAGAAGGATGATCCTAAGGGTTTTTGGTAGAAGCAGATAGAAGGTTGGGGTATATATATATATATATATATTTCATACATTAAATTGCTATACATCATTTAAATTGTGAAGAGACTTTACCCAGCAGGATATACACTTCAGCCCAGTCCAGTTGAGACCACTATACACATGCTTGTCAACATATAATAGACCTTATCTGTGTCCCACAAGTGTCTTACCTCTACATTTCCCCCCAAATTTTCTATGCTCTTCCCCTCTCATACTCTTTATCCACTTTGTCTCTAGTGTCAATTACAATTTTTAATACTTCTATGTTCTTCAGTCTTTCAGTCTCTACCATAGAGTGCAGACAGTCAGTATATGTTAAGTGGACACATGCAATTCTTTATAGCCTGACTTGCTTCACTCAGCAACAAATCTTCCATATTAATCCACTTTCTATCAAATTCCATGACCTTGTTTTTTTACAGCTGAATAGTATTCCATGGAGTATATGTGCCACAATTTTTCAATGCATTCATCTGTTTCTGGACATTTAGCTTGATTCTATGTCTTAGCAATCATGAATAAGGCTGCAATGAATACAGAAGTGCAAACGCTTTTCCGACTGAGTGCTCTTCTGTCCTTTGAGTAGATATCCAGGAGTGGAATTGCTGGATCATATGGTAGTTCTAGTTGAAGGTCTTTGAGGAACCTCCACATCATTCTCCACAGTGACTGGACCAATTTATATTCCCACCAACAGAGTAGGAGTGTTCTCCTTTCACCACATCTCCTCCAGCACTTATCATTATTTGTTTTTGTTTTTTTTTTAATTTTTGCCATTATGACTAGGGTTAGGTGGTATCTCATTGTGGTTTTGATATATATCTCCCTTATAATGAGGGATATGAGTATTTTTTCATATGCTTTTTGGCTGTTCATATGTCTTCCTTAGAGGGTTGTTTATTCAGCTCATTTTCCCATCTTTTAATTGGATTAATCATTTTCTTCTGGTAAGCTGCTTGAGTTCCCTTTGTATTCTGGCTATCAGTCCCTTATCTGAGGCACAGTTTACAAAAATTCTCTCCCATTTCGAGGGTTGTTGATTTACACCAATTACAATGCCTTTGCTATGCAGAAACTCCTTAATTTGGGGAATTATTGCCTGTGCTATGGGGGTCTTACTTAAGAAGTCTTCGCCTACCCTAATGTCTCCCAGAGTTTCCTCAGGGTTTTCCACCAGTATTTTTATAGTTTACGATCTTAGGTTTAGATCTTTGATCCACTTCAAGTTGATTTTTGCTAATGGTGACAGATAGGGGTTCAGATTCATCTTTCTGCAGGTGTATACCCAGTTTTTCCAACACCATTTGCTAAAGAGGTTTCTCTTTTCCCACTGGATTGACTGGTGCCCTTTGTCAAAGATGAGTTGACTGTATGTTTTGGGGTTTATTTCTGGAATCTCTACTTTGTTCCATTGGTCCTCATGTCTATCTTTATGCCAATACCGTGCTGTTTTGATTATCACAGCTTTGTAATATATTTTGGGATCATGATGTGAGATGCCACCTACTCCAGTCTTCTTACACAGCATGGCTTTAGCAAAACGAAATCTTTTAAATTAAAGACAAATTCTATGATTGTCTTTTCTAGATCTGTGGAGAATGTCTCTCATAATTTTATCAGGATTGCATTGAACATTTAGATTAATTTGGGTAGGATTGCCACTTTGATTTTATTGATTCTTCCAATCCAGAAACATGGGATGTCCTTCCACTTTTTAGTGTCCTTTTTAATTTCCTTTTTAAGTTTTTCATATTTTTTTCTTATAGAAGTCTTTGACTTTCTTGGTTAGTTTTATTCCTAAGTATCTTATAAGTCTTCTGTCTATGGTAAATGGAATTACATTCTTCAGTTCTGTCTCTGTCTGCTTGTTGTTTGTATATAAAAATGGTATAGATTTTTGTAAGTTAATTTTGTATCCCGCCACTTTACTGTATGCATTTATTACCTTGAGAAGATTTTTCATAAATACTATTGGATCTTTTATGTATAAAATCATGTCCTCTGCAAACAGAGAGAATTTCATTTCCCTATTGCAATGTCTTTTCTTTCTTTCTCTTATCTGATCGCATTAGCTAGAACTTCCAGTACTATATTGAATAGTAGTGGAGAAAGTGGGCAGCCTTGTCTTGTGCCCACTTTTAGTGGAAAAGCTTTCAGTTTTTCTTCATTCAGTATAATGTTAGCTGTAGGTTTTTCATAAATGACTTTTATTATGCTGAGAAATGGTACTTCTGTGCCAATTTTATTGAGAGTGTTGATCATAAAGCCATGTTGTATTTTGTTGAATGCTTTTCCCACATCGATTGAAATTATCATGTGATTTTTATCTTTCTTTCTGTTAATATGTTGTATTACATTTATGGTTTTGCATATGTTGAACCACCCTTGCATCCCTGGAATAAAGGCTACCTTGTTGTGATGAATAACCTTTTTTACATGCTGTTGAATACAGTTAGCTGGTATCTTGTTGAGAATTTTTAGATCTATATTCATCAAGGAAATAGGCCTATAGTTTTTCTTTTTTTTTTTTTTTTTGTCATATCCTTATCCATTTTAGGAATGAGGGTAATGGAGGCTTCATAGAATGAACTTGGAAGGGTTCTTTCCTTTTGGATCTCTAGAAATAGTGTGAGTAGAATGGGGGTTACCTCTTCTTTAAAAGTTTTGTTAAATTCAGCAGTGAAGCCATTGGGGCCTGGACTTTTCTTTGTTGGGAAGTTATTTATTACTGATTCAATCTCATTGCTTGTTACAGGTCTATTCAGGCTTTCTATGTCCTTCTGTGTCAATCTTGGTAGATTATACGTGTCCAGGAATTTGTCCATCTCATTCATGTTTTCTTCTTTGTTGGCATAGAGTTGCTTGTAGTATCCTCTAATTATGTTTTGTATGTCTGTTATGTCTGTTGTAATGTTGCCTGATTTGTTATGGATTTGACTTATCTGGTTCCTTTCTCTCTTCTTCTTAATTAGTCTGGCTAATGATATGTCAATCTTTTCAAAGAACCAGATTTTGCTTTCATTTATTTTCTATATAGTTTGCTTATTTCCTATTTCATTTATTTCTGCTCAAATCTTTATTATTTCTTTTCTCAAAGACTGATCACATGATAGGGCAAAAAACCAGCCTTTCCAGATTCAAAGGCATAGAAACTATATCCGGCATCTTCTCTGACCATGATGGAATTAAACTTGATATTAATCTCAGTAAAAGCCCTCGAAAATATGCAAATACATGGAAACTAAATAACCTACTCTGAATGACTTCATGACTACTGCAGAGATTAAGGTGGAAATCAAAAGACTTATGGGAACTAATGAGTACACAAGTTTCTATAATCTATGGGATACTGCAAAAGCAGTCATCAGAGGGAACTTAATAGCAATTACTGAGCATTAAGGAAAAGATGGAAAGGTAGCAAAAGAACAACCTAACATCATGTCTCAGGGAATTGAAAAAAGAACAACAAAAAAATCTAAAAATGCCAGGGCTGAGAAAAATGTATATTTTGAGTTTTTTGGGGGGTGGAAAGTTCTATAGATGTCTGTCATGTCCATCTGATTCATGGTATCATTGATATCCTGAATCTCCTTGCTTATTTTTTGTCTCATTGACCTGTCTAAAGGAGATAATGGGGTGTTGAGATTTCCAACAATTAAAGTGTTACAGTCTATCTCTCCTTTTAGATCTAGCAGTCTTTCCTTTACATATTTGAGTGCTTCTGAGTTTGGTGCATAGATATTTATAAGCATTATATATTCTTGGTGAATTAGCACTTTCATTACTATATAATGCTCTTCTTTGTCTTTTCTTATGGTCTTGTTTTGAAGCCTATTTTGTCTGAAATCTGTATAGCGACTCCTGCTCTTTTTTGGTTTCCATTTGCAGTGAATACCTTTTTCTATTCCTTCATTTTTAGTCTATGTATGTCTTTACGCATGAGATGGGTTTCTTGTAGGCAGTGGATGGAAGGTTTCTGATTTTTAATCCATTCAGCCAGTCTGTGTCTCTTGATCAGAGAATTTAATCCATTAACATCCAATGTTATTATCGATATTTCCAGACTTGTCCCTACCATTAAGTGGGTCATATTCCTGGTTGTTTTTTGCTCTCTTATTGCTGTCTGTCTCTCTTTAGTTTTCTTTATATAGTACTTCTTTCAGAATTTCTTGAAGAGTTGATCTGGAGTTGGTAAATTCTATCAGGTTTTGTTTATCTGAGGATGTTTTTATTTTCTTTCCCCATATGAAGGATAATCTTGCCAGGTATAGTATTCTTGGTTGAAATTGTTTTTTATTTAACCCTTTGAATATATTTTCCCATTCTTTCCTTTCCTGCATTGTTTCTGATGAGTGGTCCAGTGTTAGCCTGATGGTATAGCCTTTGTAAGTGATTTGACATTTCTCCCTTGCCAATCTTAGTTTCTTGTCTTTGTCTGTCGTTTTGGTCAATATAGCTATAATATGGCATGGAGAGGATCTTCTTGGATTGATTCTACTTGGAATTCTTTGTATTTCTTGGTTATGTTTGAATGCCTCTCTAGACTTGAAAAGTTTTCTTTAGGATTTCGTGGAATAGATTATCAATGCCCTTATTACTTTCTTCACCTTCTGGGATACTAATTATTTGTATATTTGTGTGTTTCATGGTAACTAGTATTTCTCGTGTATTATCCTCAGTTTTCTTGGCTTGTTTTCTCAGTATTTTTTATCATGTTTTTTAGGTGATTGTTTTTTTCTTCTACTTCTGAAATTCAATCTTCTGCATGGTCTTAGCCTGCTTTTGATACTTTTGAGGGAGGTTTTAATTTCCTGTATTATAGTCTTTATGTCTAACAGTTCCAATTGATTCTTTTTTTATGGTATCCACTTCTTTTTTCAAATCATGGAAAGACTTCCTCATCGCTTAGTACTCAACATCTCTTTTCTCTTGCATCTCATATAATTTTGTTACAATAAATGTTCTAAATTCTCTAACATTTCAGTAATAAGATCTAAATTTTCCCTACTTGGAGACAGGTTACACTGTTTCCTTGGTGGGGATGTACTACTTGATTCTCTCATCCTTGAGGCTCTTCTTTGATTTTTAGTCATTTGGGGATGTATTCATTTCTGGTCAATTTGTTGCAGAGGAATTCAGTGACTGTGAACTCATGTGTTTCCCCCACTGTGAGACAATTCTGTGCTATTTCTCCCTCTTACTAAGTCCCCAGATGTGGGACACACTGGTGGAGATTTACAATTGGATATGTGAAGGAGAATTTCACTAATTTTGCAACCCCTACAGTGATGTTCAAAAGAATTCTCAAAAGCACACTATGCTCGGATGATTAGCCACTTTGCACCTAGACTTCTCTAGGCAGAGGGTAAGCTAAGAAGTAAAACAGAAAAATACGGTAAAGAAAAAGAAGGTAGAAAATAGAAATAGAGAGAGAAGGAAAAGAAAAAAGAAAAAAAAAGTGCTAGAAAGAAAAAGAAAAAAGGAAAAAAATCACTTTGTAAAAAATAAATTGGGATGAAAATGGAAAACTTCACACATCGTGAGGCCAAAATCAGGGAAACTTGGAGGTGGCTAGCAGACTTCTGTCCTAGGTGAAAAAAAGGCAGAGATTAAAAAGAGGAAGGCCCAAGGTGGGCAGAGAGCTGTATTTTCAAAAAGAGAAAAAAATGGGACCAGCAATTAGCGTAATGGCTATGTCGCTGGACTCCCACGTAGTCGACCATGGTTCGAGTCCCGGACACGGTGGCTTAAACTCACGCTGGGTGCGTGTGCGTGTGTGCCCAAGATCCCGAGAGGAGACTGGAGGAGAAGGGATTGCAGTGTGGCCATCCCCCCTGGGGGGTGATTTTTCGCTTTCTGTCTCTCTGTCTCTCTCTGTCTGTCTGGCGAGCGCACGTGCCCTATAGCAAAAACCTCTCCAAAAAAAAAATAGAGAAAAAAAGTGTTAGAATGAACAGAGGAGGACAGCAAGAGGGAACAAAGCAGCTATCTTACCTGACTGATGAAGGCTCTGGGGGGGCGTGGACACTGACTGGGAGTGACTTCACAGCCATGAGTTGAAGCCAGATGCCAAAATCAGGGAAACTTGGAAGTGACTAGCAGGTTTCTGTCCTAGGTGAGAAAAAGATATTAAAAAGAGAAAGGCCCAAGGGGAGCAGAGAGCTGTTTTCTCAAAAAAGAAAAGATAGAATGGACAGAGGAAGATAGCAAGAGAGTGAAGGCTGGCTTCTCATTGAATGAGCTGAGAAGGCTGATGGTAGAGCAGGACTTGAAGAGAGGAATTATGACTTAATTTTTTTTTTTTTTTGAAGATTTATGCCATAGGGCACATGTGTTCACCAGAGAAGGACAGAGAGAGACAGTGAGGAGGAAAGTGAGAAATCACTCCCCTAGAAAAGTTGGCTATATTACAATTCCCTCTCCCCTTTCTCCACCTGGGATTTTGGGTATGACACACGTGTGCCCACTGACTTTGAGCACCAGGTCTGGGACTTGAACTGCAGACGGTCATGTGGGAGTCCACACCTTAACCATTATGCTACCTGCTGTCCCAGGGATGTATTTTTTTTCTTGTTCACTTTGCATCTTGATAGATGAGCACCCTGCCTTGAATATAGAAGAAGCAAAATACATCTGTTGAGTGGATGACTGAATCTACCAACTTTTGCATCTGGAATGCTGCTAAGTCCAGTTATTTCAAAAAGGTTTGGCGACACACACAATTTCCCATGTAGACCACTGATTCGCATTGAGGATTACACACAGGCCAGGGAAACGCATTGCTGTCCCTGATGGTGCAGTCTGGAATCAGAAGCCCCTTGGTGCACCTGTGATTGCCGAGAAGTGAAATGAGCATTGCAGACAGGAGGGTTTGGAGTGTGCCAGCAGTGCCAGCAGGGAACTCACAGCCCATTACACACTTCCAGGTGCTTGATGGCAATGCTTTGGTCCCCTTCGTTCCTCTGCATCAGCACACAACAAACCTAGCATCACCCAATTCGAGAATCTTAGGGAACAGTACATTCACTTGCTGCTCAACTAACTGAGAAAATTAGCAGCTCGTCTTTCTCCTTGCACTGAGGTATACTGTAATTTGAATGGACATGTCAATAGTCTTAGAACTTAGACTCTGAGAGCAAGAATATTGAGTAAGAATATTGTCAGGGACACAAATCCATTTATTATTTCAGTGTTGTAAAGAAACCTGTACACGAAGCCATGCCTTTTTAATAATACCCAAAAATTCAAAAGCATTAAAATGTAATAATTTATAGTAAATTTATAATTTACATAAACTCTAAACAAAAGATAGTAAACACTATATTAATGATTCTCTTTTTTTCTTTTTTAGAGAGAGATTTTTGCTATAGGGTGTGTGTGCTTGCCAGAGAGACAGAGACAGAGACAGAAAGTGAGAAATCACTGTCCCCCCAACCCCCAGGGGATGACCATGCCACAATCTCTTCTCCTCCATTCTCTTCTCTGAATCTTGGGCACACCTCTTGTGAGTTTTAAGCCACTGGGTCTAGGACTTG
The DNA here is from genome assembly GCF_000334495.1 of Tupaia belangeri chinensis. Taxonomy (NCBI): domain Eukaryota; kingdom Metazoa; phylum Chordata; class Mammalia; order Scandentia; family Tupaiidae; genus Tupaia; species Tupaia belangeri. Next base: position 1,484,740 of record NW_006159999.1, on the reverse strand, counting down.
AACCAGAGTCGACTACATGGGAGTCCAGTGATATAACCATTACGCCATCTACTGGTTCCCTCATTTTTACTAATAAAAAATGTGTGTGCTTAAACATGAACACCAATAGCAAACACAAAGTATTTATGTTGTACCACCTTCAATAATAGCTGTAGAACTATTGTTCATCTTTCTGTATTTCTTTTTTGTTTTATAATAAATGTGCACTCTTTTCAAAGTTAATGTAAAATTTACCTGAAGTTTCCACTTGAGAAATATTAACATTCTCTTAAAATGTTGCAAAAGTTTTGCTGGGGATTTTAGGAAAACATCTCTCCATCTTTTTTTTTTTTTTCTTCTAGCAATAATTTTTAAAGAAAATAATTATATAGAAATAGAAAAGTAATTCTTTAGATTTTTAAAAATACATATATATATATTTTTTTTACTTTTATCTCAGTAGAGTAGTTAAGGCTGAATAAGAAAATGGCTTTATGAGCTAATGTGAAATTGCTATAACCTTCGGAAATGGCTCTTCTCATTATCTCCCTGAGACATCTGTCAATATTTATCTGTTAATAGACTAAGCAATCAGCCTCAGTAAATAAAATACCAGACTCAAATATATATGTGCCCTTTACAGAATGAAAAGGATGCTCAGGGATAGCCTATTAGCCTGAGAATCCCGTCGCCTAGCCTTCTCCGGTGAATTGCTCCTTCGTGAAATGGAATGGTGGTGCAGCGGGCACAACTGTGGCATCCTTTCGGTTTCCCCAGTCAGCCACTCCATTGTTGCTAGCCAGAGCTGGAAGCAAATTCCAGAATGAACAGGGCTCCAGGGTATAAAAGTGAAAGGAACATTGGGGTCACTTGCTGGTAATTGACTAAAGCAAAGCTGTTATTCTCACTGAAGCAGTATACTTTTCATGACGTTTGTGAAATCCCACGTTGTGCATTATTGCTAGTTTTGGAATGGGTGCTGGTACCTATCTGCCTTTGCCTTACTGGTTGTACAGCCTGAGGTCATTTAAACTCTTTGAAGCATATGAAAAGCATCCATAGAATGGGATTATAAAATACAATTCATATAAATTGGTATGAGAATTCTCAGATACAGTTTGTAAATTACTCAGCACCATGTCCAATGCATAGTAGTTAGATCGCATATGAATATTAAGAGAAATTTAAACACATGAAAGTCACTCAGTGAATAATCACTTCCTTAAAGCAGTATCCCTGGCCTAGTCTAGAAGATACTGATAACCTTAATCAGCACGTGGACAAACCCACAGGAACATTCAGCTGTGGATCTGTTACATTCCTCTAAGCCCTGGCTCTACTCTTGAAAGATGGACCATTTATGAAATGTTTTTTTCTTCTTTATGCACACAGAAAAATGGTGGTGATGGTGCAAAGTATGAGATGCAGTGAAGTACAGAAAAAGGATGGTCTTACAATAAAATTGTTGTTATAAAGGTTCTAGATGGTAAATTCATTATTCTTCAAATTATCCAGATCTAATCTTAAAATCAGAGGTAGCTGTACCAATTTCACATGGGTTTAGAGAAAACTGACTGAGCTAATAGATAGGAAGAACCTATCTGAGTGGGTTATAACATACAACTTGCCTCCCTACTAAAATACTACCTTTCTTCTGCATTATATATATATATATTTCAGGGACTAGCAGATGTCATAATGGTTACATTGCTGGACTCTCAACCACAGTTCAAGTCTCAGACCTGGGTGCATATGCATGTGTGCCCAAAATCCATAAAGGAGCCCGGAGGTGAAGGGATTGCAGCATGGCCATCCCCCCTAGGGGGTGATTTCTTGCTTTCTGTCTCTTGGGTGAGTGCACATACCCTATAGCAAAAAGATCTCTCTCTCTCAAATAAAAATGTATTAACTTCATAATAAAATTGTGCATCAGGACCAGCAGTTGGCACAATGGCTATGTCACTGGACTCCCATGTAGTCGACTGCAGTTCGAGTCCCAGACCCAGTGGCTTAAATTCACTCTGGGTGCCTGTGCATGCGTGCCCAAGATCCCTAGAGGAGAATGGAGGAGAAGGGATTGCAGCATGGCCATCCCCTCTGGAGGGTGATTTCTCACTTTCTGTCTCTGTGTCTTTCTGGCGAGGACATGTGCCCTTTAGCAAAAACCTCTCCAAAAAAAAAAAAAATAAAATTGTTCATCAACTAGTTCATAATTCTACAATATTATGGTAACAAAAACAAGTTGATTTTCCACAGTCATTTTTGTGTAAAAATTTTAGTGCATATAGAAAAGTCCTGGGGGCCCACCAAGTGGTGTGGTGATGAAGGGGCTGGATCCCACAGGGCCGGCTGTGTGATTAGAAACTCAGAGCCTTGGCTGCATGCACCTGTGCCCCAAGTTCCTAGAGGAGAGGGGAGGAAAAGATTGCAATGTGGCCGTCTTCCTGGGGATGATTTCTCACTTTCCCTCTCTCTGTTTCTGTCTCTTCTCTCTGGCAAGCATACGTGCCCTATGGCAAAAAAAAACCACAAAACAAAACAACAACAACAAAAAAAACCACCCCAAAAACAAAATCTTAAAATAAATAAAGCCTAGGAAAATAGAGATTATGTCTTTTCCTGGGGCAAATGGCAGTTTGTTTATTGCCATATAATAAAGAAAATGTCTTCATTCAGGGCAAACATCTTATGTTTGTTTATTGTTTAAGATTCTAGTCTCAGGGCTGGCAGGTGAAGTCTTGGTTAAGGCGTTGGATTCTCACATGGCCAACTGTGGTTCGAGTCCCACACCTGGCGACTTGCTTTTCAACTTTCTCCTTCTCTCTGTCTCTTTCTGGTCAAAGTTAATAATAATAATAAATAAGATTAAATAAAATATTTCTATAAGAAAAGAATTCTAGTTTTCTGACCACGGGATTAACATATCCTGCACACACAGGTATCACTCAACCCTGTTTTCATTTCCCGGTGGGAACTGTGGTTCAGGAAAACTGCACAAATGCTGATCTGTCATGGAGGAGCCTGTAAATAAGGAATTGTCCTATCCCTGACCCATGGGTCTAGTGTTTTTTTCCTACCATTCATGACCCCAGGGCTATGGGCTTGCAGTAGGGTAAACATCTCCAACTCCCAACCAGTTCTTGGGAGGTTGGCCTCAAGTGTTAGGTGTTTCGCAGACATGAACTGCTAGAAAAGGAAAGATAAAGTCCTCCCAGACTATTTAATGAGATGTGAAGGAAGTGTGTTGTAATCAACAGCAACATGTCGAAAAACCGTAAGGTTAAAGGGGCTGTTCATGAGAAGAAATGGGTGAGGCGTTTGCAGGCGAAGTGTCAAAAAGTAGGTTCCGGGCAATTGCCCAGAAAATGCCCTGGGTCTTGTCAAGGTGGGGGTGGCGTGGTAGGGACAGTTAACGCCAAGCTGGCCATTATCCTCAACTTAAACCACGACGACAGTGAGCACAAAGACTTACGTCAGGTTGTCAGGTGTTTTCCTGTTACTATATTTCAGACCACCTTTATAGAAGTACGCCTGTGCTGACAGTAGAGGTGTGCTAGTTACAACTGCTACAGGCGTCAGGGGGCCGAGTGGAAGAGGAGCGATAAAGGTCCATGCACGATGCCCGTTAAGGAGAAATGGTAACAGCTGAGCCTTTCCTGCGATTTGCCATGCCAGCCTTACAGGTATTCACACGTGACAGTAAAAGGTCTCAGAGATGTGTGTTTATTCTGCTCCCGTTTTCTGTTTTTCCCTTTCTCTTTTTGCAATACTCCTGGATTACCTAAGTTTTTACCTTCTCAGAGAGATTTCACTGAGGGGCCATCAGGTGGCATGGTGATTAAGGCTCTGGACTCCCATGTTGCTGGCCAGAGTTCAAGTCCCAGATTTGGCAGGTTGCTTTCTCACTCTTTCTCTGGTCAAAATTAAAAAGAATAATAATAATAGTAATTAATAAATAAATAAAACTAAATAAATCATTCTTTTAAAAAAATCTTAAACCTCGCAGAATGTAGCTGCTGGGGCCTTTAACAGAGAGAGTTCTCTGAGACATAAAAAGAATACCTTGGAAAACTATAAATCTCACATGCAAACTTGCACTGCCCTAGATTGGGGTTAGTAGTAGAATTGGAACACCAGGATGCAGCCCAGGGCAGTGCTCGTGTGGTTCTGCCGTATTCTCATGTATTGTTTCTACTGACACTGGATGTGATTGTGCGATGAATGCTCTAAGGGGGGCTGTTACTCAGGGACTGCAGCATGTGGAGAAGTATTAATGAAACACGTCAGTCAGTCCTCCAGCTTCCTGTCCTCCTGCAGAGAGCTACGGAAACGATGGAGCGATGGTATCTCAGGAGGACGAAGGGAAGCCACAGCCTGATTGAGGACTTCCATGTGCCCTGAGAGATGCAGTCTCTCAGTACGGCAGCCCCGCGAGGTCGGCTGCAGGGACAGCAGGAGCCAGGCGGCAGGGAACTCCATGTTTGCCCCCGTCATTGTCTTGTTCGATATTACGGCCGTGAAGCTACGGGGGAGGGTAACTTCACCCGCGGCACCAACTGCCGGCACTTGGAAAGTCGTTGCAGATTCTGCCAGCACGTTCTTTTCCATCCCAGGACACCTGAGAACCAAGACCTACTGGAGTTCGTGCGGCCAGGCCTCGAACTCAATTTCTTTTTTTTTCTTTTTTTGCTTTCTTCTTCTTCTTTTTTTTTTTTTTTTTTTTTTTTTTTTTTTTTTTTCTCACTCGTTTTTTATATCATTCGTTTTTTTTTTTTTTTTTTTTTTTTTTTTTTTTTTTTTTTTTTTTGGCAGAGCTTTTTGCTATAGAGCGCATGCGCTCGCCAGACAGACAGAGACAGACAGAAAGCGAGAAATCACCCCCAGGGGGGATGGCCACGTTGCGATCCCTTCTCCTCCATTCTCCTCTCGGGATCTTGGGCATGCACGCACACACACCCGGCCTCGAACTCAGTTTCAATGCTCGCCCAGGAGTACTACACCTCTGCCATTTGACTCCTGTGACCGAGTCAGGGTTTAGCAGGAATCTGCATTCTAACATCCCAAGTTGTCGGGTGACAGCATTCCCTCACCTTGGCCTCCGATTCTCTACAGGAGCGAACCTGCTGGTCGCCAGGCTGCGTTTCCTGTGAGATGACCTCAGGGTACACTGGGAGCTAGTCAGTGCAGCCTGACTGTAGGAAAGATGCCCCCGAAATCCACGGTTGAGACTGGGTCGTATGTCAAGTCCTTAAGTGGAAACTCCATCTTTTTGTGATGTCTCACATTAGGGTCTTTAGGTGTGAAAAGGCCATGAGGAAAAGGCCTCTCTGCATGAGTACAGGTACACTGAGAAGCCAGGAAAGGAGAGGAGAGCACGAAGAACAGGGGCAGCTGCTCTGCTGAGGATCCTGCCCCGGGGGCCAGCAGGTGGTGTGGGGCTTAAAGCTCCGGACTCCCACGTGGCCCACGGCAGTTCAAGTTCCAGAGCTGGCAGCCAGGCATGTGCGCCTGCGTGCCCAAAATCCCTGGAGAAGGAGGGATCATGGTGTGGCCAGGTGATTTCTCTTTGACTCTCCCTGGAAAACATATGTACCCTGTGGCAAAAACCTAAGGAGAGAAACAAACAAAAAATACAACAACAAAAATGCTCTGACCCTCTGTCATGTTCTAGCCATATCAGAGGTTGGCCCCTTGCACCCTGACCTCCAGACTGTGAGCTGAATAAACCTCATTTTCCTTATAAATCTATCCAGTCTTGGGAGCCAGCAGGTGAAATGGTGGTTAAGGTGCTGAGTCCCACACGGCTGACTCTGGTTTGAGTCCCAGACCCAGCATTCTAGAAAACATGCTGGGAGTCTATGCAGGTGAGCCTGAGACGCTGAGAGGAGACTGGAACAGAAGGATTACAGCATGGCCATCCCCCTTGGGGCAGGGGTGATTCCTCACTGCCCCTCTCCTGTCTCTCTTATGTGACTAACGGCAAAAATATAAATAATAATAATAGTAATAATCCATCCTGGGACCAGCAGGTGGTATAATTGCTACATCGCTGGACTCCCATGTAGTCAGCTGTGGTTTGAGTCCCGGACCCGGTGGTTTAAACTCACACCAGGCGTGTGTGCATGCGTGCTCAAGATCCCGAGAGGAGAATGGAGGAGAAGGGATTGTGGCGTGGCCATCCCCCCTGGGGGGTGATTTCTTGCTTTCGGTCTCTCTGTCTCTCTGTGTCTTTCTGGTGAGCACACGTGCCCTACAACAAAAAACTCTCCAAAAAAAAAAAAAAAAAGAGCAAACCACAAAATGAAAATGTTGCTATATTTGAAAACAATGAAATTCAAAACTCTCATTAATTAATAGTTCACTAAGAAAATAGACAGATGAGCCATTGATTGGAGAAGACCGTGATAGCACACAAGACTTATATAAAAATTCATAGGTGTAGGGGCCAGCAGGCACCGTGGTCATAAAGGCACTGGACTCCCACATGGCCGACTGTGGTGTGTGTCCCAGACCCAGAGACCCAAAGATCACGCCAGGGGCACGAGTGTACAGGCCCAAAATCCTGCAATGAGAATGGAGACGGGACTGTGGCATGGAGGCCGCCCTCACTTTGCCTCTCTCTGTCTCTGTCTCTGTGGAGCACATGTGCCCTGTAGTGAAAGCCTAAATAATTTAAAAAATGCATAGGCATAGATGCAGAGGAATAACTTCATAACAAATATAAACAACTTAATAGAGAAAATGTACAAAAGATATTAGCAAGCCATTCACAGAAAATAAAATATTTTTTGCCTATAAACATATAAAGAAATGTTTAACTTTACTAATAACTCTATTAATCCCATTCCCTCAGAGAATTTAAGTGAAAAATGCAAACTATTTCTGAGCATATGGGTCTCTTAAAAACTAGTCATTGTCACAAACAACTTTTACAAAACTTTGGTATTATATTTTAAATGTAGACACTCTGACTGGGTTTTTCTGCTCCCAATTATACATCCAAATAACCTCATTTGTATACCAGGAGATTTTTATAGAAATATCCATTGTGTCATTCTTCATAATAGCAATAAATATGGCGGTAACGTAAGTATGTATTGACGGAAGGAATAATAAGTAAGCTGTAACTTTCTTCAACCAAATTTTACCTAGCAGTGAATCTAAGGTTCCATATGAAATGTGAGTTAGCCTTAGCATTATAATATAAAAAAGAAAATCCTTTTTTTTTTTATTTGAGATTTTTTTATAGGGTATGTGCGCTTGCTGGAGAGGCAGAGGCAGAAGGCACACAATCGTCCTCCGCCCCCAGGAATGGCCACGCCACAGTCCCTTCTCCTCCAGTCTCCTCTCAGGATTTTGGGCACGCACACGGACCTGGGTAAGTTTCAAGCCACCAGGTCCAGCATTGGACTATTTGTGACGATGCGGGAGTCCGGCAATGTAACCATTATGCCATCTGCTAAAAAGCAGAACAAACACATACGTGTGTGATAGAAACACACAGAAAAGTACGTAAATGATAACTGCTAAGAACACACCACTCGTCGAGGCAGGCAGGTGAGAAAAGGAAGATGTGTCCATGATCTAGGGCTGAATCGTTAGTGATGGCTTAGTTTGAGCTACAATAATGTGTGTGATGTATATTATGAGGTATTAATGTATATTATGATGTTCAGAATAATTACGTGAGCAGGTACACCTTTATTTTTTAATGCTTATTTTTAAGAGAGAGTTCTGCTGTAGGGCATGGGCATTCGCTGGAGAGACAGAGAAAGACAGAGAGAGGGAAAGTGAGAAGTTACCCCCCTCCTCCAGGAAGATGGCCACGCTGCAGTCTCTTCTCTTCCATTCTCCTCTCAGGATTTTGGGCACACATGCACAGGTTTTAAGTCGCTGGGTTGAGGACTCGAACTGCAGTCCATTATGTGTGAATCCAGTGACATAACCATTATGACATCCGCTAGTCCCTGAGCACATATGTCTTTAAATATACACATATGTGAAAAAAGATCCACATAAAAATAATAACACACGGAATAACACACGGGGTGGGGGGAGCTCAGCAGATGGTGTAGTGGTTAAGGTGCTGGATTCCCATGTGGCCAACTATGGTTCAAGTCCCAGACCTGGTGGCTTGAAAATCACACTGGGCACATTTGTATGCCTGCCTGAAGTCCAAAAAGGAGAATAAAGGAGAAGGGATTGTCGTGTGGCGATCCCCCGGGGGTATCATTCCTTACTTTCTCTCTCTCTGTCTCTCTGCCAAGCACATGCTCTCGATGACAAACGTCTTAAAAATAATAAATAAAAAAGGAATAAAACATGCATGTGATATTTAGGATACTGCATTATGGTACAAAGGGTAATCATTAATCACGTTCTGCATACACAATCATCTGCCTAAAACAAAAAGCAAAAGCAAAACACTAAAGCATATGGCAAACACAAAGGTTAAAGCTACAGTGAAGAAAGTCACTTTCAAGGGCCCAGCAGGTGGCGTGGTGGTGAAGGTGCTGGAGTCCCATGTTGTCCATTACGGTTCTAGTCCCAGACCCAGACTCAGACCTGGTGGCTTGAAAATCACCCTGGGTGCATGTGTGTGCATGCCTAAAATCCCAAGAGAAGGATGGAGGAGAAGGGCTTACAGCATGGCCCCCCAAGGGTAATTTCTCACTTTAACTCTCACTGTCTTGCTCTGCCTCTTTCTGGGGAGTACACATGCCCTTTGACAAGAACCTAAGAAACAAATTTTCATTTGAATTCTTTTTTTTTTTTTTTTTTTTTTGGAGAGGTTTTGCTATAGGGTGCGTGCGCTTGCCAGACAGGCAGAGACAGAGAGACAGAAAGCTAGAAATCACCCTCCAGGGGGGATGGCCATGCCGCCATCCCTTCTCTTCCATTCTCCTCTTGGGATCTTGGGCACACACATACACGTGCCTGGCGTGAGTTTTAAGCCACCGGGTCCGGGACGCAAACCGCGGTCAACTACATGGGAGTCCAGCGACATAGCCATTAGGCTAACTGCTGGTCCCTGAATTCTTGTATTATATACTCTTCAATATCAAACGTGCCCTTTTTAGTCCTGGCTGTATGAACAGCATGCTTCTCCATGCGTTCTGTACAAGTGACACGGAAGTCCTCATCACACTCTTAGATCTCAGACTCGTGGCGATGTTGTTGCTTTTGATGTGTGGAAGAAGTCATGGCACCGGGGAAGGCTGCAGCAACATTAAAGTTGCTTTGTGTTGTTTCCATCTATCTGTGGCACATTCTGGCTAGTAAATAACAGGAGAAAAGATGAATATCTAAATAGATAGTGACAACTTGATCAAAGGGGGGAAAAGAAACAAGTCATGCACAACAGTTTTAATCAGGATAATTGAGATCTGGGTTGCAGTTTGGACTGGGAATACTCGTCAACAGGCTGTCACCCAATGAGGGATTGTCCTCACTTATGCAAGGAGCTGGCAGGTGTGGAGCATTGGGTAGAATATTTCACACTGGCTCTCTGGGAAGAAGCGCTTCCATAGAACTGCCATTTGTAGGCAACCTCACCGTAAACGGAACAATGCCTGGTGCCCTGCTCTGTGAATATCTGAAAGTGTCATTGTCGAGGAAGTGTTGGTGGGAGTGTAAAACGAGAGGGAGTGGAGAGGGAAAGAAAGAAAAAGTGGGAAAAATAATGGGGAAGAGAAATGCAGAGGAAGAGGATGAGAATAAAGAAGGGGCTAAGAGAGGAGAGAGGAGGGCCAGCAGGTAATGTGATTACACCTTGAACTCCCACAGGGCCAACCACGGTTCAAATTCCAGACCTGGAAGCTTGAAAATCATGCCAGGCACATATGTGTGTGCATGCCCGAAATCCCAGGAGGAGAACAGATGAGAAGGGATTGCAGCATGGCCATCCCCCCGGGGGTGATTTCTCACACTGTCTCTCTGGCAAGCACATGGGCCTTATGGCAAAAAAAAACCCTAAATATATCTATATCTATATCTAAATCTATATCTGTATATTTATGTCTATGTCGGTATCTATGTCTAAATCTGTATCTGTATATCTATGACTAAATCTATATCTATATATCTGTATCTATATCTAAATCTATATCTGTATATCTTTATCTATGTCTATATCTATATCTATATCTATGTCTATATCTATCTCTAT
>NW_006159999.1:1438001-1473943 GCF_000334495.1 Tupaia belangeri chinensis | reverse complement strand
ATATCTATATCTATATCTATATCTATATCTGTATCTATATCTAGATAGATAGATAAAATAAAAGGGGAGAGAGAACACAAGAGGCCAGAAGTCAAGGGTGACAAGAGGAATATTGTGGAAGGAGCTTAAAGCTACAAAACCACAATAAAGTAGAGAGCACATGATTTTAAATAAAATGCTAACCTTCCTTTTGGAAGTGCAGTCGGTAGACACTTTTTATAGATTTAATCTATATACAAAATGTTGTCTAGATTTCTTTTTCTCCTTAATTTCTTCCTCCTCCTCTTTTTCATCTCTTATACCTTCTCGTTCTTCTTTATCCCTCCTCCTCCCACCTGCATGTAAGAAATGTCTATGAATGAAATTCATTTTCTTAAACTGCAAGAACCACACTTTCCAACTCAGCCTTAAACAAATGACAGGAAAAACTGGATAAGACGTGCTCTACTTTTTCTGCAAATGTACATTACTTTGGATGGTAGAAGTTGGTTCAATTGTTGGGCCCAGTAGGTAACGTGGAGGTGAAGGTGGCTGTACCCCACGTCGCTGACTGTGCAGTTCAAGTTCTGGACCAGGGTCTGGAGAGATAAGACAAGCACATGTGCGTGCATGCCCAAAACCCCGAGAGGAGGGTAGAAGAGAAGGGCTGTGGTGTTACCATCACCCCGGGGGTGGGGGAGGTGATTTCTCACTTTCCTCTGTGTGTGTGTGTGTATATGTGTGTGTGTGTGTGTGTGTGTGTGTGTGTGTGTGGTGAGCACATATGCCCTACAGCAAAGCTAAACAAAAAAACAATATTTAGCTCAATTGCTTATATTTGCCTCACTGGAAGAAGCATAATAGCCATAAAGATAAGATTGTTAAAAATCTTAAAAGGCAAGAAATGTGAGTCCTAGAAAAGAAAAAGAAAAACTAACAGAAAAAATAATTAATTCCGTTGAACACAGTGGAGAAACAAGAAGAGATGATTTTTAAGATAATAGGCACTGACTTTTTTTGAAAGAGAGAGACATGGCAGAGGGATGGGCACCCCCAAGAGGATCCACGTGCTGCCTCCCACGGTCTCAGTCATCTCAGCCAACCCCGTCTCCGAGCTGCCCACCTCCATTGGGCAGAGCAGTTACGAACACACAGTAGAATTCAGAAACCAGAGGGATACTTCTGGGGTACCTCCAAATAGCCTTTCTTCTGCTCTCAACTACATGTTTTGAGCTACAGTAAAATCGTCGGAGTCCGAAGCAGTACCTGCTTACTCCTACTGTAAATGACTGTTACACAATAGCACATATTACTCTACCACTATCCACCTAACACCGACTCACCTGACACCCTGCTGCCCCACCCTCCCCTTCCATTGCAGTCCCCACCTCACAGAGCTGTCTATCAGCACTCAATAATTTAAAGAATGTTACATGTTTTGGGGTCAGCAGGTGAGGTGGTCACTAAGGTGCTGGACTCCACACAGCAGACTGAGATTCAAGCTCTAGACCCATTGTCTTGAAAGTCATATCAGATGCATCTGTGTCTTTAGCTATATCTAAATCTATATCTACATATCTGTATCTATGTCTATGTCTATATCTATATCTAAATATATATCTATATATCTATATCTAAATCTATATCTATATATCTGTATCTATATCTATACCTATGTCTATATCTATATCTAAATCTATATCTATATATCTATATCTATGTCTAAATCTATATCTATATCTATGTCTATATCTAAATATCTATATCTATATCTATATCTATGCCTATATCTATATCTATGTCTATATCTATATCTATGTCTATATCTATGTCTATATGTCTATATCTATGTCTATATCTATATCTATGTCTATATCTAAATCTATATCTATATCTATGTCTATCTCTATATCTAAATATCTATATCTATATTTACCTCACTGGAAGAAGCATAATAGCCATAAAGATAAGATTGTTATCTTGTGTGCATGCCCAAAGCCCCAAGAGGAGAATGGAGGAGAAGGAATTGCAGCGTGGCCATCCCCCAAGGTGGGTGATTTCTCAGTATCTCTCCCTCTCTGTCTCCAATGAGTACATGTGCCCTATGGTAAAAATACTAAAAGAAAAAAAATGTGTAATATATTTTTTCTCGATATCAGCAACTTTATTTATATTATTTTTGGAGAGCTTTTTGCTATAGGGTGCATGAGCTCGCCAGAAAGACAGAGACAGAGAGACAGAAAGTGAGAAATCAACCCCCCAGGGGGGATGGCCACGCCACAATCCCTTCTCCTCCATTCTCCTCTCGGGATCTTGGGCATGCACACACAAGCACCCAGCATGAGTTTAAGCCTCCAAGTCCGGGACTTGAACCTCAGTCAACTACATGGGAGTTCAGTGACATAGCCATTACTCTAGCTGTGGGTCCCATGACTTTATTTTTTAATATATCAATAATACTTCAATATATATTTATTGAATAAAAAACGAGCAGCATCAGGACCAGTAGTTAGCATAATGGCTATGTCAGTGGACTCCCATGTAGTAGACCGGTTCAAGTCCCAGATCCGGTGGCTTAAACTCACGCTGACCGTGTGTGCATGCATGCCCAAGATCCCTAGAGGAGAATGGAGGGGAAGAGATTGTGATTTATTTATTTATTTATTTATTTATTTATTTATTTATTTATTTGTTTATTTATTTGGAGAGGTTTTTGCTATAGGGCAAATATGCTTGCCAGACAGACAGAGAGAGACAGAGGGACAGAAAGCGAGAAATCACCCCCAAGGCGGGATGATCACGTCGCAATTCCTTCTTCTCCATTCTCCTCTCGGGATCTTGGGCATGCACGCACATGCACCTGGCATGAGTTTTAAGCCACCGGGTCCTGGAAGCGAACCGCGGTCAACTGCGTGGGAGTCCAGCGACATAGCCATTATGCCAACTGCTGGTCCCAACTATTTAGAATTTTTAGAATTGCGCACTCTCATACTTGCACATTTTCTCTCAATCATTTCCATATAGTTGTATTACTAATTCAGTAAAACCAATACTCAGTTACTTTCACCAAGTTATGGAATTCATTTAATACCTCATTAGAGTTACTAAAGTAACCAGTTGCAAGTCAGCAGGGTGACATATTAGAAATATGTCACTTCGTTACTTTCCACTTATTTCATATTAGCGTATTCCTCATTGACTGGTTGTTTTCAGGTATCATCAGCAATCTGTCCCTAACCACGGCAGCACCTCTGAAACGACGCTAATACAGTGGCTAGGTGGTTTCCTGTGGATGCCATCAGTGCCCTTTCTCAGAGCTCCCAATCCTGTTCCAGTCTCCACCTTCATTCAACGACACAAGGAACAGTGAGTGTCACACACATAAAAGGACAATGTCATTGTGGAATAAAAGAAATAAACGGGTGACGCAAATTTCCCCTGCAGGATGGGAATGAACTCAGTAGACGAGCGGGGACACGAGTTATGTGAGTTATCGCAGACAGGGAGAGAAAAACACCAGATGAAACACGGCAAGTCAAAGAAGCACCTTCCCCCGACGATGCCTTAGACAGCAGGCCGTTGACCGGCAGGCATCCAACAGAAAGCTGCAGAGAAGCCCCGTCCTACCAAAACCCAGCTCGAAATAGGCCACTCCTTCAGATTGCCGGGGATTTTCCTGTTTTACATAGAGAGCTAAAGCCTCTCTCTGAGTTTGCAGCTTCATTGGGGGACAGGCAAGTTATCCAACCGTGCCGTGCAGGTAAGGGCGCTGCACGTTTCAGAGGCAGGGATGAGGACAGCCTCCCGACCTGAGCCTGTGAGTGGAGGCGGACGGGAAACGGAGGGAAGCTTTCGGGAAGGGCTGACCCTGTGCTAGGCCTGGAGAACAGCGAGAGCGCAGGGATGGGACAACGCAGAGAGGGCTTCCCTGAGCATCAGTGTCCCCTCTGACACCAAGCCCAGCCGCCGGCCGCTGTAGGTTAGGGACGCCACTGCCGTCCACCGAGACATGCTGACCAGCCAGTGGGGCTCCTGCCACGTTTGGACAGCATGAACTGCCATGTCGGTGATGAAAACCGACCAGATCGAGCAATGCGTGACTGATGCGATGATGGAAGAACGCCAGCCACCCCGGGGAAGGGGTGGGAATGACTTTCCACCATGTTCAGAACTGTGACAGGTCTCCTCCTGTCGCTGAGTTCTCACTATCTGCCTGACAGCCTTCCAGCACGAGCTCACCTGTTGGACGAACGTGGCTGAGTGCTTGTTCTAAGGACAAAAGAGACTGCCACTTGTCAGAGAGGAGATAAACAAACGGTCTGGAGCCATTAGAGAAGCTTGCTCCTTTCCGTATTAAGTACTTTCTGGAGACAGGATGCACGTTCACGAGATGTCCATACGGCAGAGGGCTTTCAGGTTTTATCTCACAGAGATAGAAGACACGTGTTCATCTTAGGGAGCTTTAGGAGGACGGCCATGTTTCAGTTCATCGTATCCACGTCTGGGGCTTTGTAAAAGTAGAAACAATGGCGTGGAACGCTAGATCGTAAATGGAACAGTCTTTCTCTAGGATGTTCCATACACTCCCTCCTATTTTCCCCTCAGTATCGGATTAACCAGAGTCTCAGATAGGACATAGAAAATCCTCGCACCTGGGAACAAAACGCACAGCTCTTAGTGTGACGGCCACAACCTCCACCTGAGACGTGCACCCAGACCTGCCCCTACCGAGCCCACGGAGGCTGTCAGACAGCTCCAGCAGAAAGGTAAAATAATTACCTCGCTGCACGAAATCAGATTTCACATGCATTTCCAATTCACACTGGAGCACCCTCAATCAATAATATCAGATTTTAAGCAAGGCCCGGAATGAACAATTGTATAATAAAAGCATAAGTAACGTAATTATTTTAGTTGTCTTTGCTAAATAAGAACAGAAAGATACCATTTCTTACAGGAGAAACTAGGCTGTGTTAGACAATGTTCCCAAGCACATAATTCGCAACAAGATACAAATAGTATGGACAGTTCAAATACAACTTCAGGTTGTAAAGGCTTAACAAAAAATAGAACAGCGTCAGGTAGGTGAAGGCTCATTTTACCCTGCCTCTAAGAAAACAAAATATACAGCAATCCAGTCTCATAAGTACTAATCCAGCAAAACTTACTTCACACAAAAGAAACTTCTCTGAAAGTATGCAAGGGCACCTTTGAACAGCAGATTGCTTGGTGAATGTTACATTTATTTCTAGATAGTTTACTATTGGTAGAAAGAATTGGGGAAGGAATGAGTATTTTGAGTGTCTTTCGCATGCCATAAAGTTTATGCATGTCATTTATCTCGCATCATATTAAGAAGGGTATCACGTCTTCACTACATACACAAGATCCTCAGATAAAGAGTGTCGTAGCTGGGAACCAGCAGTTAGCGTAATGGCTATGTCGCTGGACTCCCACGTAGTCGACCGCGGTTCGTGTCCCGGACCCGGTGGCTTAAAAAACTCACGCCGGGCGCATGTGCGTGGAGGAGAAGGGATTGCGGCGTGACCATCCCCCCTGGGGGGTGATTTCTCGCTTTCTGTCTCTATGTCTCTGTCTGTCTGGCGAGCGCACGCGCCCTACAGTGAAAATCTCTCCAAAAAAAAAAAAAAGAGTGCCGTAGCTAAAATCAGGAAGTGCAGTAAGGAGAGTGCGGTGGATTTCAGAAGCCTGGGTTTCATCATGGCTCTGCCACGTTCTCGTGTAACTTTGTACACGTGATTTGATGCTTCTCCGTGACCACGTTTTCTCCTGGACGAGAAATGGAGTGGGGTATGTTTGGTTTAAATAACGGGAACAGTACCTGGACTGACGGCCCGCTATCTGTAAAGTTCCCTCAGGGTCTCACCGCCAGTAAACACCAGGGCTGAAAGTCAAACTTAAAATCTATCTAACCCTAAAGAATATTTCCCTTCCGCATTGTCATGCTCTCTTCTTCCCCAGCGGAGAAGTCAGGAGGGGAAATGGCAAAGGGAACGGAAGCGATAGTGTGTGTGTGTGTGTGTGTGTGTGTGTGTGTGTGTGTGTGTGCCCGGAAATGAACTGTCAGTATCTGGGGAGTTACATTTAAAATTGGTGGAATTGAAGATGTTTACTTTTTAAAATGTATCTATAGGACAGGAATCTGAGCTTAGTGCCCCGCTTTTTTTCTTTTGTTTTGGTGAGGTTTTTGTTATAGGGTGTGTGTTCTCCAGAAAGACAGAGACAGAGAGACAGAAAGCGAGAAATCACCCCCCAGGGGGGATGGCCACGCTGCAATCCCTTCTCCTCCATTCTCCTCTCGGGATCTTGGGCACGCATGCACACACATACACACACGTGCCTGGTGTGAGTTTAAGCTGCCGGGTCCGGGACTCAAACCGCAGCCAGCTACATGGGAGTCCAGCGACATAGCCATGACACTAACTGCTGGTCCCAGCCCTTTTAAAATGGATTCGTAGTTGTCTTTCCCACACGGAGCTGTACTGAATTTGTGCGCCACGTAAAATAGCAGACTGAGACGTCGGGGTGTCCCTGACCTGGCCTGCACTGGCTGGGACCGGCGCCCAGTCTGCCCGCCGAGGTTCCTGCCACTGGATGTCAGGGCAGCTCCAGGCGGCTCTCGGCTCTGCTGCACCCTCGCTGCGGCCATGTGCCGCGTAAAACTGAACATCGGTCTCGTTTCTTCGCTTTACTGTACAGGTGCACATTCTGCCCCAAGACCACCTTCTGGGTGGTCTGTCAGAGGAGGGCTGGGACCCGCGTATCACGCTCAGATTTCTCTGGAAGGGTCCACAGTTCATGCCAACTCCTTAGAGGACTGAGGGCCTGGAGAAAACGCAGATTCGAACTCACACTGCGCGACACTCATTCTCAGTGTCCCTCCGCAGTCCAGTTCCCACTGCTCTGTCCCGGCTGTCATGTCAGGCCTTCTGAGTCTGGGCTTCCGGGTCCCCGCGCCCTCCTGACAGCTGAGAAAGGGAATGTGCACCTACCACGGAGAGTCCCTCCCGACGCCCTCGCCCATTCTCAGCCTGTCTGTCCATTCTCACATGCGGTCTAGACACAAGAACCCAGAATCAGGACATAATACACATGCTTTCAGGAACACAGGTAGGGCTCCCAGAAAACTGTTTGGAAACGTAAGTACTTTGAGTTACTGTTTATACAAAATCCCCATCGTTATTAACTGAGTATGTGTGTATAAGATAAAGATACAGAACATCGCTTCATGCCACCCGTTCTGTATCACACGTATGCATGTGCGTGTGGGTCCTGCACACCTGTAACTACCGACACGCTGTCCCATGGTGTCACCGGTGTTAGGAAGCTCTGTAGAAGCCGCCATGCTGTGGGGGCAGTTAGGGCACAGGTAGGACCTGGCCAGGGTCCACCCCATCCGCTGCCTGTCTCTCTCTTCTGCTTCCTTCTGCTAAGAAGGCTGGTACTATTGGCTTACAACTTCCATGGCAGACTGAGCAGAATTGCACCTGGCTTACACACCGCCTAGATTACCGGTTAAACTTCAGGTTTAACAAGTAAAACAGGTAACAAGTAAAAATCTTTTAAAAAAATTCTTTATTTTTCCCCAGATCCCAAACTGAACTTTTCATCATCTGTAAATTTGAAAAATAACCTGCACATTTTTAATCTGTAAGAACTGGTCATAGGTGGCAATGAGAGATTAAAATCAAAGAGATCTCAAAATTAATTTGAGATTTGTGAAATCCATTTATCAAATTGCATTTTCTTTTTCTTTCTTTTTATTTTTTTTGAAAGGTTTTTGCTATAGGGTGCCTGCGCTTGCCAGAAAAACAGAGCGAGACTGAAAGTGAGAAATCACCCCACAGGGGGGATGGCCTCGCCGCAATCCCTTTTCCTCCATTCTCCTCTCAGGATCTTGAGCACGCACGCACAGGCGCTCAGCGTGAGTGTAAGCCTCCGGGTCCGGGGCCTAGAACCGCTGTTGACTACATGGGAGTCCAGCGACATAGCCATTACGCCAACTGCTGGTCCCTCAAATTGCATTTTCTGACTTTAATAAAGTCACTGAAGTTTTAAGGAAATTCCTTAAAAAGAGAGGCCTACAGATTTTGTTTTGCAAAAGAAATGAGTACTGCTAAAAATTATCATTAAGATAGATTAGGGTGTTGCATTAATTTATTTTTATGTAGGCAGGGTCTCACTATGCTGCAATCCTGCCACTGCCTCCTAAGCAGCTGTGAGACAGAGATAGGATACCCCTCCACAGCCAGACTTCAGGGTTGACGGAGATTCAAACCCGGGCCTCCCATGTGCCTCAGCCGATTCGGTAGCAGCATTTATCAGAGCTTACTCCCAAGGCTGGGCCTAGAACACATTACTTTGAACTATTGGAGTGTTTTTCTTACATTTCATTTAATGAATAATCCTAACAACCCCTGTGTTCAGGTCACTCATAAAGGTGGGTCCCGTGAATCCAGGACGTTTCCCTGACAGTCGTCTGCGAGTAAAGCGGCACGTCTTTCAACCAACTTTTAGAGACATGCCTACATAATATTTAGAAATACCTTGCCCTGCAAATTGAAAGCAAGAAAAATGTTAATGAAATTTTTGAGATTTATTTTATTTTGATATATTTTACTATGTTTATACATTCAAATCACTATATATCTTGCCAGCATGCAAAATGCATTTTGCCCCATGAATTCAGAGATGTTATCATACATGTTATCATCAACACATAATTTTTCACTTTTGTGTCCTTGAAAGGTTTTGCCCCCCCCCCGCCCCCGTCCCTCCCTTTCACCCTCTCCTGGAAATATTCTTCTTACCTTGGCATTAAAGACCTCCCACAGACTCTCTCCTCTCGCCCAACCACCCCTCCTTATCTCCCCTGCTTTCCCAGATAAAGCTCTTTGTTCTCCTAAACCCTTCTCTTTGTTAATCCTTTGTTCTTTGCCTTGGTCTGTTCTGATTTCTTGGCATGCCTTGCTCCTCGCCCTTCCTCAGCCCAACACCCAGATTCTCACCTGACCAGTAGCTGCTGCTTAGTCACTGCTTTCTTCCCTCTGCCACTGGCATTGGGGAAGCATCAGGTCTCCCTCCTCCCTAGAGGTATGAGGATCTCTCCTTCTTTAACACCCACCTGCTCTTGTGCTGAACTCTTTACAGACACGTTTAACATCCCTCATAAATTGCCTTTCATAGCTTCTCATTGAAATTTATGTCCCGGATTCATAGTCCTAGAGTAGAGAAGCCTCTTATTCAATCTCTTTAGAACAATAGAGGAAAACGAGGTCCACTTAGCCGTTCAATACACTCAGCTAGATTGTGAGAAAGTGGAATAGGAATCTCTCCATGCCAGTCACAGTCCGTTTCTATCCTGAAGGTGATCTGCTGTTTTATCCTGTTAGTCCGAATGGATTGTAATGTGTCACCTGCTTTTCTCTGGAGTCTCTGCTGGGACTTGCTCAGTTATTGCATTTGTGTCGACACTGATTGATTGAACTCTGCCCATGGAATTTATGTGATTGCCATAGAATCCACATGCTTCCAAATTTGGAGTAATGTATTAGTTTGGCACGCTTACTGGAGAACACTGAAGCACACATTCTAGGCCTCCAAGGTCCAAATAAATAGGATTGCTTCAGAATTCTATTTATAAGTTAATCACATGTTTCTCCCAGACAACTGAGAGCTGTAAAATAAATTAGATGAAAACTTTAAATAAATTTCTTGGTTTCCAACACCTGGGGGATATTATAGCACAAAACTGTTCTTTTTTTAAATATAAAAAATATACAATTCTGAAAGGAGAATGTGTGGACTTCTCATAAGTTCTGCACAGCCAGACACTTCCTATTCAGATGTTTTCGTCATCACTTGATGTGACATTACATTTGTGTGTGAAATCTGTACCAGGTAGGAAGAAGGAAGCCAATAATAAACACTCAATGTGGGATCCCCATTTTTTTGTTTTCAAAAGTACTATTACTTCACAAACTCGGAAGACAGGTATTATTCTGTAGCCGTCAAGGCTTCGAGGGCTGTAATCCCTGTTTGTATAGTGGTGGGCGGGTGTGAGGCAAAATGCTGCCATTCCCTTACATTGAGAAATTTTACCAGAGGTCACCTACATAATTTGGGTATATCAGCTAATACTAAATCCATGAATCAATACAGCTTACAATTAAAACTAAAATCTAAGTAGGATAAACAGGAAAAGAAAGAAACTTTTGTTTTCCTTATTGTTTTTCCTTTTTAAAAGAAAAAAAAATTGCTAGAGGGTGCATGTACTACCACAGAGAGAGAAAAGAGAAACACGGGGAGGGAGAAACACTTTCCAATGGGGTATAATCATACCACAGTTCCTTCTCTTCCATTTTTCAGTCCTATTGAGATTTTAAATAATCATTGCCCAGTGTGTTTTTCTTTTTTACTTTTTTCTTTCTTTCTTTCTTTCTTTTTTTTTTTTGGAGAAGTTTTTGCTATAGGGTGCGTGCGCTCGCCAGACAAACAGAGACAGAGAGACAGAAAGTGAGAAATCACCCCCAGGGGGGATGGCCATGCCGCAATCCCTTCTCCTCCATTCTCCTCTCGGATCTTGGGCAGGCATGCACATGCATCTGATGTGAGTTTAAGCCATTGGGACCGGGACTTGAACTGCAGTCGGTTACATGGTAGTCCAGCGACATAGTCATTGCACCAACTGCTGGTCCCCACCCAGTGTGTTTTTCAAGCCACTGGGGCTGGAATTCAAGCCAGGCAGCCAAGGTGAAATCCTGCTCCCTTAACCAATAGGCCATGGGCTGAACCTCATTTTGCTGTAATTATTTTCTATCTTTTCATCATATAAATTTCCATAAGCTATTTTGTGCTAGGATTAAAAACTCCAAAATTTTACTGAAAATAAATATCAGGTTATTTTCATAGAATTACTCAAGATAAGGAGGTAGAAGGAGGCTAATGACCAAAAAAAATCCCCCTGTAAATTTTCACAGATGTAAGAAATTTAGGGCCAGTCAGTGGTATGCTGCTTAAAGCTTCTGCATCCCACATGATCTACTAGATGGTTCAAGTCCTGGCTATGGTGACTTGAAACACATGCTGGGCACATGCTTGTGAGTGCTCAAAAAATCTAAAGAAGAAAGTGGGAGAGAAGGGATTGCAGCATGGCCATCCCTCCTGGGGAGGTGCCTTCTACTTTTCTTTGTCTCCCTCCAATAAGGGCACTCTTCCTACAGCAAATTTAAAAATAAAAAGAATTTTAGAAAACCTAGATAAATTGTAATGAATGTTCACTTGAATAATCTTTAGAGTTATTACAGCTTAAAACTGAAATATTTTTTTCTGGAATTTTTCAATGATATAAAACGGCTGCTTAATATGACAATCTGTGCCTGAACGTAATTAATTTGGAGTTTCTTATTCAGAAGGATCTTAATGCATTAACTATTATCATAGAGGCTCAGCTTGTAGGAAATAATACGGCAGATAGATACAGATTTGTAGACACATAATGAATTCCTGGTGTTTGGGGAGGTCTGGATGCAGCATGTGCATCTTAAGACACTTCATAAGGATTATATAGTCCATTACAAACAAAAATCCATTAGTTTGCAATCCATTATTTACTTAATTATGTATATATAAAGAATGTTTATATCAGCAGTGAACAGAGTTTCTGGAAAACAATGGCATAGCAATAGAGGCATGTGTTATTTAGCCTAACAATAAATGCGAAATATCAGATCACTTAGTCCATGTTCCTCTAAACACTTCGCCCTTGCCCTTATGTTGATGCAGTGGCCACTGAATGTGTAAATGCAAATGTGCTTTTCTAACGGTATGCAAAAGCAGGAAGCAGCGAGGAGCTCAAGGAAAAGTGCAGGAGAGGAAGGAAGGCTTTGGGGAGTGCTGTTGAATCCCACTGGTTTCTGCCCGAGTCATTTCAGTTGAGAGATACTCCAAAAGCATGCGACCATCTTGTGGATGTTTGGCCCATTAGGAAGTCCATTTTGTAATATGGCTGTTAAAGAAGGTGAATCATGGCCACTTACATTTATTTTCAGATTATTTTAAAATGCAAGACTATTTTAAATAATGTTTATACATTTGGCATTAATGTAAACTATTTTATTTTATTTTATTTTTTAGGTTTTTGCCATAGGGTACACATGTGTACTGGAGAGAGACAGAAAGAAGGAAAGTGAGAAATTACCCTCCTGGGAGGATGGCCATGCTGCAATCCCTTCTCTTCCATTCTCCTCTCAGGATTCTGGGCATGCACACGTATGTGCTCCGTGTGATTTTCAAACTGCCGGGTCTGGGACAGGAACTGTGGTTGGCCGTGTGGGAGTCCAGCCCATTAACCTTTACCTAAATTCAAATTATAAATTAAAATGACATATTTTCTTCCATTTTTAATAATTAATTAATTACCTAAGTAACTAGTTTAATAAACAGGCAAAATGCTATGGATTTATGGTGAATACCATGATATTTTGACGTATGTTCATAGTGAATTGCTATGGTAAGGCGCTCGTTGTACGTACTGCTTCACATATTACTTTTTCAATATGTGTATGTGATGAGAACATTTAAAAACCATTCTCTTAACAACTTTGAATATATACATTATTATTAACTGTCTTCACCATACTGAGCCATAGAGCTCAAAGTTCTCCTGTCTCAGTAAAACTTTGTGCCCACAGACCAATATCTCTGTATTCCCTTCCTCCATCTGCCCCTGAGAACTACCATGTTACCTTCTGCTTCTTAGAGTGTGACTTTTTTAGTCAAATTTAAACCTTAGTTTACATACAATGAAATTATGTAGTATTTGTCTGTTAGTATCTGGCTTTATTTCATTTAACATATTCTTCTAGGTTCTTCCATGTTGCAGATGATAAGATTTTCTTCTTGGTAAGCCCTGATGAATAGTAATTTGTTACATATGCAAAGAGTTTTTAAAAAGTTCATGGGTAATACTTATTTAAAAATTCTGCATGAATTTTAAAAATATTTTGCACCAACCAGCAGGTGGTGTGGAAGACCAGCAGGTGACATGGATCCTATATTGCCAGCTCCACAGTTGGAGTCCTGATCCTGTGGTCTGAAAATCACTCCAGGTGCATGTGTGTGCATATCCCAAATCTCAAGACAAGACTATAGTAGGAAAGACTGTGGTGTGGCCATTCCTCCTGGGGGGTGATTTCTTACTTTCTTCCCTCTCTCTCCCTTTCTCTCTCTTGTTCTCTCTTTCTGGCGAGTGCACACACCCTATAGTGAAAACAAACCAAAAACAAACAAAAGTTGCATCAAAATAAACGTCCACTTTGATTTCATTTGTCCACACTTTTGAAGGTCCTTTGTATACACCACCCCTTCTTTAGCCATTCTTGCTTTGAAGGGTGTTTAGAATGTGAGGTAATAGCTAATCCCTCCTAAGATATACTCATGCCCGGTGTAGTTTTCAAGCCACCAGGTCTGGGACTCAAACCACCATGGTCCTTAACCACCATGCCACCTGCTGACCCCTCTCTCTTTTTAGTTTCTTCTTCACATTTAATTGTACATCGTCATTGCACACAAAATGGTTTCTCAAAAACATGTAATATGCTACCATCAAATCAAGGCTAGTTCTATATGTATCTTTTCTTTTGGAGACCCTTCCATCCTCATTTCTGTCAATTTTTATTTCTCTTATCAGTGGTATTTAGCATTTTTTTTCACATACCTGTTGACTATTTGTATGTCTTCTTTTGAGAATGTCTTTTCAAAGACGTTGCTCATTTATAATAGTAGTTTGTTTTCTTACTACTGAATTGTTTGATATTACTTGTATATTACTGATACCAGCTATATAGTTCACAAATATTTTCTCCTATTCTGTAGGTTGGCTCTAGACTCTTCTGATTGTGCCCTTTGCTGTGCACCATATTTTTAGTGTGATGCAATCTCATTTGCCTGTTTTTACTTTTGTTGCTGGTGCTTCTGAGGTCATATCCAAGTAAGTCTTTCCTAAGACCAATGCTAACCTTTTTGTCTGCAATTTCTCCTAGTAATTTTACAGTGTTAGGCCTTACATGTAAGTTTTAATCTATTTTGAGTTGATTTTTACATGTTGTGATGAATAGGTCTGATTTTACTTTTCTGTATGTGGATATAATTTTCTAAACATCTTTTTCTTTTTAAATTAAGGTACTTTCCTTTCCCATTTGTGTGTTCCTGACACTTTGGTCAAATATCAGTTGATTATAGATGTGTCTTTATCTCTGGCATCTCTCTTCTGTTCTGTTGGTCAACGCGTATGGATTCATGGTATCACCATTCTGTTTGGATTCCCTTAGTTTTGTAATATATTTTTTTTTGAGAGAGAGATTTTCACTGTAGGGTGCGTGCGCTCGCCAGACAGACAGAGAGAGACATAGAGACAGAAAGCGAGAAATCACCCCCCAGGGGGGATGGTCATGCCGCAATCCCCTCTCCTCCATTCTCCTCTCGGGATCTTGGGCACGCACGCACACGCGCCCGGAGTGAGTTTTTTAAGCCACCGGGTCCGGGACATGAACCGCGGTCGACTACGTGGGAATCCAGTGACATAGCCATTACGCTAACTGCTGGTTCCCTGTAATATATTTTGAAGTCAAATATTGTGATGTATGTGATGAGAACACTTAAAAACTATTCTCTTAGCAACTTTGAAGCCTATAATGCATTATTATTAACTATATTCACCCTTGTGGTAGTGTGGTGGTTGAGGCACTGGATTCCCATGAGACCAACTGTGGTTTGATTCCCAGACCTGGTGGCTTGCTTTCTCACTTTTCCCTCTCTCACTCTCTTTCTCTGTCTCTCTCTTTGGTGAGTACACAAGTACTTTAAGAAACTAAAAAATACAAATCGTGATAAATAAAATTAAATGAATAATTTTTTAAGTGTAAGGGGCCAGTAGATGGTAGCAGTTATGTCACTGGGTTCCCATAGGGCTGACCATAGTTTGAGTCTCATATCTGGTGGTTTAAAAATCACACCAAGTAGGTATGCCGAAGATCCCAGGAGGAGAATGGAGAAGGGATTGTGGAATGGACATCTTCCCTGAAGGGGGGAGAGATGAAAGTGAGAACTTTTTCTCTCACTTTCTCAGTCTCTCTCTCTCCCTCTCTCTCTCTCTCTCCCCCCCATAGCAAGTGCACATGCCCTGAGGCAAAACCCTAAAAAAGTGTGCCACTTCTAAGTGTGTCCTTTTTCCTTAAGAGTGCTTTTCTTTTCTTGGTTATGAACAAATTTTAGGATTTTTTTTCTTTTTTGTGTGTGAAAAATGTCATTAAACTTTTGGAAAGGGTAGCAATGAATCTGAGATTTTTTTTTTTTTTGAGAGGTTTTTGTTATAGGGCATGTGCACTTGCCAGAAAGAGAGACAAAAAGCGAGAAATCACCCCCCAGGGGGGATGGTCACGCTGCAATCCCTTCTCCTCCATTCTCCTCTCGGGATCTTGGGCACTCACGCACACGCTCCCGGCGTGAGTTTCAAGCCACCGGGTCCAGGATGCAAACCACAGTTGACTATGTGGGAGTCCAGCGACAATAGCCATTACGCTAACTGCTGGTCGCCTGTGTATTTTATAGCTTTTTGGTGTACAGATAGATTTTTTACCTCATTAGTTAAAATTATTCCTAAGGTTTTGTTTTCTTTTTCTCTTTTTCTTTTTTTTTTTTTTTTTTTTTTTTTTTTTTTTTAAATATTTTTTTTTTTTTTTTTTTACTTTGTAAATATAATTGTTTTTTGCTATTTTTTTCTCATAGTCTATTGTTTGTTCTATTTTTTTTAAATTGCTATAGGGCATGTGTACTCACTTGAAAGAGAGAGAGAGAGAGAGAGAGAGAGAGAAGCGAAAGCACCTTCACAGGGGCGATAGTCACTCCACAATCCCTTCTTCTCTATTTCTCCCTCATTTCAAGATTTCAGTCATGCACTTACGCATGTCCTGACTGTTTTGTTTTTCTTTTTTTTTTTCAAGTTCCCAGGTCCAGAACTTGAACAATGTAATCAGCCATGTGGATTCTAGCCTCCTTAACTACTCTGCCATTGGCTAATCCCCATTTTTTCCTTTTTAATGCTGAGGTCAAGTGAGTGTATGAGAGAGAGAGAGAAAGAGAGGGAAGAAAGCACCTTCTAATAGGACCCAGTCATGCTTCAATTCTCCAGTTGCCCATCCTGTCAGGATTTTGGACACGTATGCATGTGTTCTTGGCATACCTGCCTACGTATGGGGGCCAGGACTCAAACCCTGGTTGCCCATGTGGGATCTGGCTTCCTCTGCACAGTGACTAATCACTGTACTTTGGGGCAGCCCAGTATTTATAGTTCATTGTTTGTAGATGGAAACGGATATGTAATTCAGAATCATAAATTAATTTTGTATATTGATTTTGGATCCTACAGCTTTACTGAATTCATTCATCTTTTGGAGTAATTTTTTGGTGTAGTCTTTAGAGTCTTCTGTATATAAAATGATGTCATTTACAAACAAAGACAGCTCATTGTCAACAGATTCCTCACAAGAAATTTTTGAGGACAAGAGAGTATGGCATGATGTACTCAAAGTGCTAAAAGAAAAGAAATCAAAAAGAAAAATAAAATTTCCAACCGAGAATACTTAATTGGCAAAGCTATCCTTCAGAAAAGAAGGAAAAGTAAAGCCTTTCTCAATCAAACTAAAATTCAGTGAGTTCATTACTAGCCTGAACTTACCAGAAGTGCTAATGTCATTTCTTCAACTGAAAAAGCAGGATCCTAATCAGTGATATGAAAACATGAGTATGTCAGAAAACTGGCATCATAATGAAGCTGTGTATTTCACTTATATCGGCTGGATAAATGCTGAAATACAAAATTACTTAAAAATAGCAAAAACTGGGAACCAGCAGTTAGCGTAATGGCTATGTCGCTGGACTCCCATGTAGTTGACCGCAGTTCACATCCTGGACCCGGTGGCTTAAACTCACACCGGGCGCGTGTGCGTGCATGCCTAAGATCCTGAGAGGATAATGGAGGAGAAGGGATTGCGGCATGACCATCTCCCCTGGGGGGTGATTTCTCGCTTTCTGTCTCTCAGTCTCTCTCTGTCTGTCTGGCGAGCGCACGCGCCCTATAGTGGAAAACCTCTCCAAAAAAAAAAAAAATAGCAAAAACTGAAACTTACCTTTTTATTGCATGATGAGCACATGCATCTTTTGGCAATTAAAATGAATAAAAAAGAACATACATAGATTTAATGTGAAGGGGCAAAAAAAGATACAACATGCAAATGGAAACTCAAAGAAAGCTGGAGTAACTAACTTACGTGAGACAAAATCATTTTTAAATAAAAAACTGCAAAATAGTTTGTCTATTTGAGGGATTATTGCTTGTGTCTTAGGGAGTCTTATTTGAGAAATATTTTACTACTCCAATATCTTCAAAAGTTTCTCCTAAGTTTTATACTAGTAGTTTTATGGTTTGAAGCTTTACACTTAAATTTTCTGTCCTTTTTGAGTTGATTCTTGTTAATGGTGAGCGATAGGGATTCAGTTTCTTTATTCTGCAGGTGAATACCCATTCTTCCAGCCTCATGTGCTGAAAAGCATCCTTTCCTCCACTATGTTGTCTTCGTTAAAGATAATGGCTATATGAGTTGGGATTTTCATCTGGGGTCTC
Organism: Tupaia belangeri chinensis; assembly: GCF_000334495.1. Lineage (NCBI taxonomy): Eukaryota > Metazoa > Chordata > Mammalia > Scandentia > Tupaiidae > Tupaia > Tupaia belangeri. Next base: position 1,456,263 of record NW_006159999.1, on the reverse strand, counting down.
TATCCTTTTCCATTGGTCATTGTGTCTATTTTTATTCCTGTAACATGCTGTTTTTACTATCACCACTTTTTAATGTATTTTGAATTCAGGCAGTGAGATGTCTCCTACTTTATTATTTTTGCACAGCATTGTCTTGGCAGTAGTGATCTTTCATGATTACAGACAAATTTTATAATTATTTTTCCTAGTTCTGCGATTAGGGTGAAAAGACCCTTGGAATAGGAGAAAACCTTGACAAATTATTCCTTAGACAAAGGATTAATAACCAGGATATACAGGTAACTCAGGGTCTAACCCATAAAAAATCCAATTAAAAAAATAAGCAAACAAATTGAATAAACAACTCTCTAAGGAAGACTTACAAATGGTCAAAAAGCATATAAAAAACATTCAAATTCTCTTGTCATAAGGGAAATACAAATTAAAACCACAGTGAGATCCCATTGAACCCCAGTTAGAATGGTTAGGATCAAAGCAATAAATAAAATAAAATAAAGCCTTTTGAGGAGTCTATGCTCTTGCTCATGTTGTGCCGAGTTGTCTCTGCTAGAGGTGCCAGTTGTGCTCCTCACAGATCTGACAGAGTGGAAGGATGTACTGTTTCCTGAGTGGCTGTGTAGCACCTACATGCCACTTCCCGTTTCCATGTTTCTTTCTTACTGGCTTTAGTTCCATTTAATCCCAGAGAAGAAAAGTAAAAGAAGCCACAAAAGCCACAAAAATATCTGTTAGACTAGATGTTTGTGTCATTGTTCAAGAAACTTTATTCAAGATTCGTATTCTTTTTTTTTTTTTTTTTTGAGAGAGATTTTCACTGTAGGGCGCGTGCGCTCGCCAGACAGACAGAGAGTGACATAGAGACAGAAAGCGAGAAATCACCCCCCAGGGGGGATGGTCATGCCGCAATCCCTTCTCCTCCATTCTCCTCTCGGGGTCTTGGGCACGCACGCACACGCGCCCGGCGTGAGTTTTAAGCCACCGGGTCCGGGACACGAACCGCGGTCGACTACGTAGGAGTCCAGCGACATAGCCATTACGCTAACTGCTGGTTCCCTCAAGATTCGTATTCTGATCAAAGATAGAGTGAACTAGCGTAAGAGTTAAGAAAAATGTCTGTTGGGGCCAGCAGATGGCGTGGTGTATAAGGCTCTGACTCCCATGTGGCTGACCACGGTTCAAATCCTGGACTGGTGGTTTGCTTTCTCTCTCTTTGGTCAGCACGTGTCTTAAGTCAAAATAATAATAATAATAATGATAAATAAAATTCAATAATTCTAATAAAGAGATAAAATGTTCCAAGTAAATTTTAAAACATTAAGAATCAGGGTACACATGGCACTAGCAGGTATAAACTGACTGCTTCTGAAGTAAATTCTAAGTATGGTGTAATTCCGGAAAGTTCCAATTACTGATATTTCGTTCAAGGAGAAACCAAAATGCATTTGGGGGCCAGTCTGTGGCCTGTAGTTTGGGGCAGCTGGATTCCTAAAGGCTGACCACACAGTCTGAGTCCCAGACTCAGCAGCTAGACAACACGCCACGTACACGTATGTGCATGTTCAAAATCCTGGAAGGAGGGAGAAACGGAGACATGATTGCAGTGTGACCGCTCCCCATGGTGTGTGTGGGGGGTGCTTTCTTGTGTCTGTCTCTGTCTCTGTTTCTCTCTGGTGAGTACACATACCCTTGGGAAACTTAAAATACATTTATATTTGTAGCATATTCTTCAAAAGAATTCTCCGGGCCTAGAATTCTCACTCATCACCGAGATGCAGGCTTCTCCTCCTGTATCCTAGTACCTAACTCAGGTTCCTTCTGTGGAGCAAACTCAGTCAGACCTGCCTCTCCTTAGACAGAACCAGTTTTGATTTGTTTAAGTCTAGCATAGAAGCTGAAAATCTTCAATTTTTAATAAATGGCAGTAAAAGTTGCTGAGACCAGGCAAAGCAAAGAGGTGGTCCTACTAATTGATTAGGTTGTCCAGAAAATCATGACATATTTTTCTGTTTTTCTAAGCAAAAATGTGTCATGACTTTCCCAACAACTCGATATATCCAATATTTAACATTTTTGTGATTTTACACAAAGAAGCAATTTCTTTGACACCTTTTACATGTTTATTCTTACTTTTGATTCTACTTGTCTCCTGAATTCCTTAACATGACATTGTTCCAGATGAACGTTTTATTAAAAAACAGGTGTGAAGGTTATAGTATACAGTGGGAAGAAATATTCATAATACCTCTCACATACAGGCTGGTCATTCCATTTCCCTGCAATTGTGCTATCATACCAGTCTTTTTCTCACAACTGTAAAGGGTAAAATGTTTGACTCAAGAAAATTAAGAATGGGTCAGCAGGTAACATGGAGGTTAAGGAGGCTGGATTTCACATGTCTGCCTGCTGGTTCAAGTTCAAGACCCAGCAGCTTGAAAACCAAGCCGAGTACGTGTTCTTGTGTGCCCAAAATCCTAAGAGGAAAATGGAGGAGAAGGGGTTGCGGTGAGGGGCTGTCTCTCCTGGGGGGTGGGTGCTTTCTTACTTTTCCTCTGTGTCTCTGTCTCTCTCGATGGGGGCATGCACTTTATAACAACAACAACAACGAAAACCAAGACACAGAAAAACGAATCACAAGTGGCAGATGTAATGACGCATGGAATATGAACTAATGAACAAGGTAAAGTCCAGCAACGATTTGCTTTATTCCATAGAAAGATAAAAGCTGAATTGTGTTCACCAAAATTCCATATGTTGACTTCCTAAACCCCAATGTAACTGCGTATGGAGACAGAGATTTTCAAGTGGTAATTGAGGTTCAATTAAACATAGGGATCTGATGGAATCAGTGTCCTTGTGAGACAATTAAGGAGACCACAGGTGTGCTGAGTGTGCGCAGAGAAAACACCGGTCACGAGGGAGCACGAGAGTGCCGTCTGCGAGTTCAGGGCAGGCTTCAGAGTTGCGGGCACTGTGTGCAAAAATAGGTTTCTGCTGGTTATCCCAGCTAGTTTGTGTTGTCTTGTTATAGTCACCCTAGAAAAATGACATAGTCACCAGCTGATAGATAAAGTGGGAAAGAAACTGAACAGGAGAATAAGGAAAAGAAATAAAAAGGAAGGAGAGAGCAGTTCCAGGCAAAACCGAGACTGGGTCATTCACTTCCTATTTTCTGTACCAGAGACTCGGACTGATTATGAGCTTTATAGAAGTAATCGGTAGCTCTGAGAAAAATAAATGATAGTTATGATGAACAGTGTTGTCGATCCTTGAAAAATCAATAATTTGAACAATGCTAAAAACTGAGAAAGCAAAACAAAACCCAGAATCATCAACTCCAGGCTAATTGTTAACAATACTACAAAAGACAGCAATTGAGGGGCCAGCAGTTGGCGTCATGGCTATGTCGCTGGACTCTCATGTAGCCGACCGCGGTTGGAGTCCTGGACCCAATGGCTTCAACTCACTCCAGTCGCATGCCCAAGATCCCGAGAGGAGAATGGAGGAGAAGGGATTGCGGTGTGGCCATCCCCCCCCGGGGGGTGCTTTCTCACTTTGTCTCTCTGTCTCTCTCTGTCTTTCTGGCTAACACACATGCCCTATAGCAAAAACCTCTCAAAACAAAAAAAAAAAAAAAAGAGAAGAGAGTGATTGATAATTTGATAATAAACATTAAAATCACACACTAGTTAAGCATTTATTGCCGTTTACTTTGCATATTACTATGCATTTTGCTGGACAGTAAATGATTGATTCTCTTTAAATTCTATCATTTGCACCTAATTCTTAGATTCTTTTCATTATCAATTGAAGATTTTTTTTAATGAGATGGGTCAGAAAACTATAGCCTGAGGGCAACAGCTAGCCTACTACCTGTTTTAGTAGATGAACTTTTTAGGGCCCCCAGTTATATCCACTTTTTATCTATCGTTTTGCCTGTTTTAACCATGACTATAGAGTTGAATAGCTTTGATAGAGAACGTTTGATGACAAAGACTGAAACGGCTATTATTTGGTTCTTTTCAGGAAAACAAAATGGACCTTCCTGGAGACACATAGACTTCACATGCATGACATTTGCTGCTGCTCGCAATGAAATATTTAGATGTACTTTAGTTTAATGTGTTTGCCGCCACTAAAACATTACCACCGTTGGCTACTGGACCATGTTTCTTCTATTCACTCCTGTGTACAAGGTGTCTTTGTAATACTCTGGACAATAAGTGTATTCTCTTTTGTCAGCAAGAGCACAGTTTTGAATTTTGAAATCCATTATAAACTGCCAGAGATGATCGAAGCGATGGTGTAATCATTATTCATTATCTATCACTAATTCACTGCATGCTTGAATGGACGTTTCCAAACATCACGAACCCTGACTCTCTATCCCTCCAGGATTTCTGTTCTTTCTCTTTCTTCCTAAAACTGAAATTGAATTGTCTGCTAAGTGTAAGTACCAATTTCCCACAAGCGATAGGACACTTTTGTTCCTGACTCAGTGTTCATCATCTCATTCTTCTTTGCTAACAGAAGCCAAATGTTATCTGTGCCGGCAAAGTACTCAGCTAAACCAGTCTCTGTAGTTAGAGTTTGCCAATGAGAGTGAAGTAGAGAGGATCGATTGTCTGGGCTTCTTGTAAACTCTTGAAGAGGAATGACACGTCTGGGAAGCTCACACATTTGAGCTTTTTTCTCTTCCTTCTTCATCTTGCCAGAAATAGGCATGTCATGAGAGTCGCTTCAGTGCCTCTTTATTCACATGTGAGATGCTGCTGATGAAATCCAAGTTTAATGAAGGCAGATGAGAAACACATGACCCTGATTCTTTGACGATATTCATGCACTCAGATGTCTACTGCTCTTCATGATAGGTGAAAGGAAAATCACTGAGTATAGTTTTGCTGTTGTGCGATCCTTACTACCATCAAACTCCAAAACTTTCATTTTGTTTATGCCATTGAAACTCAGATTTTCCATATTATTAGAAGACACAGTGTATGACCTATACACCCTGTAGTGCTCCTGAAGGTGAGCTGCTCTTTTTATTCCCATGTAGCGTGTCCTGGGCTCAAGAGGCAGGACTACGATGCTCTTTTAACCATTTTGCTGATTAGACCGTGGCTGCTCCTCTCTGTGACACGTTGGAGAATTGTAGCACCCAGATTTATTATACCCTCTCTTCCTTTCTGGTGACCTTTACTGGCCTTCTGTTCAGAGTGCCCTTTTATACTTCAGACCATTTGTCCTATTCACATTTTCTCCCACATGTCATTATTCCCAGTGACTTCCACAGCCGCAAAGATGACACACGAGGAGTATAGCCTGCAAGTCCATAATGTGCTCATTTCTACTGACTTTTGTCCTCTAATATGCATTTAAGTTGTAGAAAAATATACGTAACATAAAATTCACCATTTTAACCAAGTAAGTGTACAGTTCAGTGTAACTGAGTATATTTTTGTTGCTGTACAATCATTATTACCATCAAGCTCCAAAATTTTTTTATTAAGTTTACTTAGGTTTATTCTCAAGAGCACGTGTGCACACACACTAGAGAGAGAAAAAGAGACAGGGACAGAGAGAGGAGAGAGGAGCACCTTCAACAGGATCTCATTATACCACAATCCCTTTCTGTGGTCCCCAATGTTGTCAGGATATATGGGCATGTGTACATATACCTGGCCTGTTTTCAGGGTGACCCGGGGTTCAAACTCATGGTTCACCATGTGACTTCCAGCATAGCTGTTTGGTTTGCTACCAACTGTGCCACCAGGCTAGAACATCATCCTATGGTTGCCTTTTCTTTTTTAAATTTACATTTAATCATTGTACATCTTCATAGCATACAATGTTTCGTCCAAGCATACATGCATGCATGTTAATCAAGTAAAACAGATCACCATATACATCATTCTCAACTGATATCTTCATGTTCTTGTATCTCTTACATGCCTCCTTCATCATCCACCCTCTCCTATACAGTTTCTGGTGCCCTCCCTGCTATTATATCTTTAAATCTTTCAATTGCTCCCACAGGCTGTAAACATTTGGTATATATTGAGCAGGGATGTAAAATGTTTATCTCTCACAACGTGGCTTCTTTTATTTAGCATCAAGTCTTCTGTACCCATCCACTTTATATCAAATGACAAGATCTCATTTTTTGTGTGTGTGTGGCTGACTAGTATTCCATAGTGTATATGTGCCACATTTTTTAAATCTAGTCATCTGTTCTTGGGCACTTAGGTGGATTCCATGTCTTAAAGGATTAAATCCTCCAGTTAAAACAGAGATTGGCTAAATGGGTAAGAGAAATGGGAGCCTTCTATATGATCCTTACAAGAAACACAGCTCATTGATAAAGATATACACATATTGAAAGCGAAGGGCTAGAAAAAGTCATTTCATGCAAACAGAAACCCAGGAAAGTCTGATGTAGTCATAATGGTGTCAGATGAAACAGATTTCAGGAATTAAAAATACAAAAAGTGACAAAGAATGATACTCTATAGAATTAAAGGGATTAATTCACCAAGAAGATATAACAAACATAAATATTTATCCACCCAGCACTGGGACACCCAAATATGTAAAAGAGAGACTGCTAGATCCAAAAGGAGATAAACTTCAACACAGTAATCACTGGGGATTGCAACATCCCACAGTCATTACTGGTCTGGTCATCTAGAAAAACATAAATGAAGAAATACAAGAGCTAAATGATACTATAAACCAAATGCACCTGACAGGCATTTATAGAACATGTCACCCAACAGTTATAAAATACACATTTTATCAGCCCCACGTGAAAGAAAAATGCACATCTGCTTTTCAGAGATTGACCACATAACAGGGAACAAAACAAGCCTTTACAAATTTAAGAGTATAGAGACTTCATCTATCATCTTTTCTGACCATGAGCAAATTACACTTGTCTTTTTAAATTTTTTTATTTTTTGCAGTGATTCACAATTCATCAAGATCCTCCCTCTTGGGAAATTTATATGTCTGGCAGACCTAAAAGTAACCCAATTATTCCTTAATATTTCTTCTTGAACTTATCATTTAAAATGAATCACATACTATGTATCAGATGTGCTTAGAATTACTCTCAATAAATATTTCATGAACAAATAAAATGACGATTTGAAGTCCTTGAAATAGTGGGCACAACTTGGATATTTAATATCCTTTTTAATAAGGAGAAAACTAAGATTCAGTGCTTTTCCCTGAGGGAATAATTCAAATAATCATGGAAAGTATTTGTCATGACAAATATCTATCCTCAGAAAAGCACATATTCAGGAAAACAAAAAAATAAGTTTACCTAATCCTCAAAAGAATTGCAATTTTTTTTATTACTACTTTCTTTAGTTTTTGGTATCTTTTCTGAAAAGATGATTCTGAAAGAAAGATAGACATGGAGTCACACATTCCAGTAAGACTTTATCTGCTATTTGACTATTATTTTTGCATTCTCTTTAGACAGAATGAATTGTGACTGTACCCCCAGCAAGTCTGGTTTCAAACACAGAGGGATTTAGTCAAGTCTAGACTCAAAGCAAAAAACCTAATTAATGAAATCTCTAACAAAACCAGATAGAAGCAGATTCAATTTATATGCATAGAATAATAGTGGAACTCAGTAGATGAGAGAGACAACAGGAATCTTTTTTTTTTTTTTTTTAGGGGTTTTTGCTATAGGGTACATGAGTTCACCAGAAGGACAGATAGAAAGTGAGAAATCACCCCCAGGGGGGATGGCCATGCCACAATCCCTTCTCCTCTATTCTCCTCTCAGGATCTCGGGCACACACGTATATGCGACCAGCATGAGTTTAAGCCACTGGGTCTGGGACTTGAACCGCGGTCAACCACATGGGAGTTCAGCAACATAGCCATTACGCTAACTGCTGGTCCCAAGAATCTTCACTAATAGTGGGTTTCTGTACGTTCTAACAGTCAAGTCATCTGCAGAACCAGTGTGCCTGCCCAAGCTTTATAACTAAAAGTGCAGAAATGCATCATCCAGTCTAATCAGTTGAAAGTAATCCTTTTTCCTTCAAAAATGTTATTTTCATCTATTCCTTTGTCTTATTTATGCTCTTATAAAACTAACAATGTTTTACTGCTTATCTTAACTGTTATATTTTCCAAACATTTCCTATCTCTATAATCATTCCCTTTGATTTGATGTGGCGCAATTCTTGCAGAATAAGTACTCTTAAATAATTCTCTCATTTTACCATTACTGTATTAAACTCTCCACAGAGCTCCGTTATTCGTATTCAGCATGGTTTCAACAAGTATTTTTAATGTGTACAAAGTGCTAAGCATTGTGTTAGGTATGTGAAAATAACTGTGACAAACAAAGCTAAAACATCTTCAAAATTTTATTGCACTGTATAATTTTCTTATATTTCAATTTTCTCACAAGTATGCCTTCCTCAGCCTCTGTTCTGAGACTATTTCAGAGGTTGGAACAGAGGCTGGCAAACTCTTCTTGTAAATGACTAGATCGTAAACATTTTATGCTTTGTGAAGTATGAAATATTGATCGAACTGCCCTGATCTGTCATTCTAGTGCAAAGGCAGCAAATATAACACAAAAATGAATGGACATGTTTCAATAAAATTTGATTTGCAAATGTAGGTGATCAGCTAGCTTCATCCAAGGGAGTCATGGTTTCTTGACCTGTGGTCTAGCATATTCTATGACATCATCCTCGTTAGTCCTCATACTCAAATTCCAACCAAAGTTCCATTTCCCTTTGAAGTTAGCAAGACCACAGTTCACACTTTACCCAGTGAGGTAGAGTTTGTGTGACTCTTTATTTATTTTTTTTTTAAGAGTTTTTTGCCTTAAGGCACATGTACTCACCAAAGACAGAGAAACTGTAGGAGGGGAAATGAGAAATCACCCCCTAGCGGGGATGGCCACACTGCAATCCCTTCTCCTCCATTCTTCTCCTGGGATCTTGGGTGGTCGGCATGCATATAAGGCTGTTGTCATTTTCAAGTCACTGGGTCCGGGACTCAAACTGTGGTCAGCCATATGGGAGTCCAGTGATGTAGCCACTATGCCATCTGCTGGCCCCAAGTTTGCATGACCCTTATTTTTCCAAATAGAGAGGTTGTAGGTTTATACCTTGGTTCTAATGTATACTAAGATGTGACAGACTAGCTGTTCGGCATCACTGAACTCAATTTTGCCACGTGTAACAATAGTATAGTATCATTTACCTTCACATTTGTTTGATGATATTCAAGGATTTAATTATGTACGGTTCCCTTTCCTGCTCTGGTCTCTGTCAACGCGGTGGACAGCCTTGCTCCTTGGTAAAGGAATAGAGCCGTGTGACCACTGTGGGATCGGCTACTTGCAGAACCTACGAAGGCCTATTAAGATGACCCTTCCTTTGTAGTGATAGAGATCAAAAGGCATGGAATGCTTTGACATGCCTCAGACCGTGGAAATGCAGAATTTCCCTGAGGTGGAGGCTCCTGAAACTGTCGTGTTTGCCCATACCTTCTGAGCACATACATGTTCCTAAGGACAGATACCTGGGCATGCATGTGTGTGCGTGCGTGCACACACACACACACACACAGGGTCTGTACTCCATTACAGTGTCATTCAATATATTCATTTTGTGGCATGGTGACCACTGCAGAGTTACCAGGCTCAGCCTCCCAGGTGCAAAAGTTCTCAATGTTTTTCCCCTGCAGCCTTTTACTGTGTGATGTCTCCCTTCCTTTAGCAGAGCTGTATTTCCTCTGCCGAATTACAACATGACTTGTTCTTAGCTGTGTCTGTCGGACCAGAGAGCAGGCAAAGGTAGATGCTGAATGAACATCTATTGTTCTGTGAGAGAGGGGCCTCTGCTTCCTCTTCAGGCAGGAGGGACAGACACCCTAGCTTTAATAGACAGGGTGGGAAAGTTCTGTAGTCAAAGATGGCTCCAGACAAGCAGATTTTAACATGTTTAAGTGTGTCAGTGCGTGTTCCTCAGTGAAGCCTGAAGCAGTCACCTTCTCTTACTCAGCGTCCTCCCCTTGGTACGGCAGAACTGCCAGCCATGACAGCTCACCGTTTCTTCGAGGTCCCCATCCTTATAGCAAAGCGCTGGTCCAGACTCTCAGTGTCTTTTCGTCCTCTCCTCCTTTGTATCTACCAAGAAGTCCTCTGGCATTCTGGATCTGCTCTATCCATCAGACGCAGCCTTTCGGATTTTTTCCTACTGTTTGTCATGGGCCTTAGAGCTATTCCGGTCAGTAGACCTCATTCTTCCCACTTCCAAATTCCTCGTGACGCTGGTTCTGCCGTAGGGCACCTACCCGTGTGTCCTTTTATATTGCGATTTCTGATTTACCTATAATAACTGTGCATCTTTGTGAGTACAGTATGGTTTTTAAAGCATGTATACAGTACGCAACAATCAAATCAAGGATATAAACATATTCATGATTTTCGTCATTTAACGCTGTGTGTGAATAGACAAGAACATTGTATGTTTACCATCAGAGTTTAACATGGTTAGTGTTGTTCGCATTCAATTCACTCTACTAGTTCTTTCCGAAGTATATACTGAATTATCAACGATATGTTTTACCCTTCTGGTGCTATACCATTCCGTACCCCCTTTCCCTCGCTCACATCCATTCTGACGTACCTTAATAATTTTCTCCTGAGCCCCCAAATATCTCCCTGCGTGGCTTCTGGCATCCACTGTGCTGTCTCTACTCTGTGCCACTGAGTCTTTGCATTTCTGTCCATGAGGAATGATACCTGGGACGTGGTAGTAGTGTTATGCGGTGCTTGTCTTCATAGCTGGCTTACTGCATTCAGTACATTGTCTATGTTTACTGCTGCGCGTCAACTGGCACGTGATCTTGCTCTTTCTGCCCCAGGAATATTCCATTCTGTATGGATGCCACATTTTCTTTTCTTTCTTTTTTCCTTTTCTTTCTTTCTTTCCTTCTTCTTTCTTTCTTCCTTTCTTTCTTTTTTCTTTTTTTCTCTCTTTTTTCCTTTTTCTTCTTTCTTTCTCTTTCTTCTTCTATTGCCTTTCTTCTCTTCTTCTTTTTTTTTTTTTTCTTTGCTACAAGGCATAAGTGCTTTCCAGAGAGAGACAGAGAGAGGGAAAGTGAGAAATCACCTCCCGGGGGGATGGGCTTGCCACCATTCTCCTCAATCTCTTGATTTGGGGCATCACACACATGTACCTGGCATGATTTTCAAGCCGCAGGGTCCAGGACTCAGACCACAAAGTGGACCATGTGAGATCCAGTGGCCTTAACCTCCACACGACCTGCGGGACCCACCTTTTCTTTTAGATCGAGTCCATTTCTTAGCTATTGTGAGTAATGCTGAAATAAACATGAATGCGCAAATGCCCCTTTGACAGAGAGAGTTCCTCTCTTTTGGGTATATGACCAAAAGTGGGGTTTCTGGGTCAGATGGCCATGCTACTTTTATACTTTTTAAGAACATCCATCTTGTTCCAGCAGTGACTGTACTAGTTCATGTTCCCACTGGCAGTGCACAAGTGTCCTTTCTCTGCAACCTTGCCAGCACTCGTTCTGTGTTTTGTGGAGAGGAGGCATTTTAACAGGTTAGCTAATGCATCATTGTAATTTTGATTTGCATTTTCCCTGTGATAGAGAGTTTGACATTCTTCCCAGGCTTAGTCATTTGTGTGCATTCCTTTGAGAACGGACTCTTCAGTTTTAATTGGATTATAAGGTTTTTCATGAGTGAGTTGATTGCATTTCTTATATATTCCAGTTTTCAATTCCTAATCAGAGGTAAGTTTGCAAATAGTCTCTCCCATGCTGTAGGTCGTCTCTTCACTCTGTTTGGTGCAGTCCCGGTTACCACACAGGAGGTTTTAGCAAGTGTTCTGCAGGCACACACAAGATCCACCTGTGCTGCACGTACCAGACGTGAGGGGGCTTCGCTGCCAGCTGGGGTGGGGAAATCAAGGGAGAGGCTGCCCCCTATGCACAGCTCCTCCTCGTCACAGCAGGCTCCTCAGGAAAGAACCCCGAGCCCCCTGACTTACACCCAGGGCTTTTCTGGGTGAGCAGTTTGGGAAACAATATTGATGAGTAGTGACAGGAACAATGTGGAAAAGAGAGATCAATTGATCTGAGATACAGCTGTCACGGGAGCCTCCCGGTTCTAAAGGGAGCAGAGCACTCTGAGTCAGGCAGAGGTAGTGCCTTTGGCTTGTCTGGAACGTCATCGGTGGGGCCAGGAGGTGGCATAATGGCTGTGTCACTGGACTCCCACATGGCCAGCTGCGACTTGAGTCCAGGACCTGGAGGCTTCAAACTCACGCTGAGTGCGTGTTCTTGCATGCCCAAAAGGAGAATGGAGAAGTGATTGCAGCATGGCCATCCCCCAGGGGATGGTTTCTCATTTTCTATCTTTCTGTCTCTCCAGAGAGCACACTTGCATGGAGCAAAAATTTCTCTCTCTCTCTCTCTCTCTCTATATATATATATATATAATCATTGGATGTGGGTTAACTCCTGGGACTACACATTCTACACATAGCCTTGGGTGAGACATTTTCCACTATTTAGGGAAAAGTCTGAAAAGAGCCTCAGGTATGAGCAATGCATTTCATCAACTGGGGAATGAATGCTTTAGACATCGAGGGGATATCCATAGTATTCAATTTAGCACCATCTTAATTAATTAAGTGGGAAATCGTTTGTGTGGTGAATTCAGTATACATGACAGAAAACCTCCTGGTTTGCAGGGATTCCATAAAAATAAACGATACTTTATGTTGGTAATTATTTGTGATGGAACCAAGAGCAGATACCCCCATAAGTCAGGCACTTTAACCTACCTCAAGACCTGATCTGTGGTTAATGTATCATGTGGAACACATGGCATCTAGCAGAGGGGTAATAGCTATGCAGCTACCTTGGAGAACGCAGGCTCCTTCGCCTCTACACACCTCAAAACATGTGAGGGCGAGGGCTGGCATTTGAGCTTGCGGTGCACCTGGTTGTGGTTTTTCAGTCTGGTGTGTCCCAGCATTGTCACAGATCCATTAAGCCCTAGCTCCTGGGATTTTTCAAGACTAGCTGCAGGTGAGTCTAATGGAGAAGCTGATGCACATCTCCCCTGGACCCTGAAATGAGGAGCTTGCACCAGTAATGTATCTTTCCTGGAATCCCTTTTTCCGTTGACCATGATGCTCAGTAAACCATGGTGAGTTGCTTTTCTCCCTAATTGGTGCTTATACTCATGAAGTGTGTCACCATCATTAACCAAAATCAATTAAGTATCTGCATGAACGTGGCCTTCCATCTGGGCACTGGCTAATTTACACGCGATGTTCTCATGCCTCCCTGTGAGAGCTCCAGTCCTATTAACGGTCCCACTCTTTTGAGAAAAGTCCATTTCCAAAGTTAGATCTTTGGTTGACGAGAAAATACTTAGGGAAACAAATAAGTTCTATGTAGATTAAATATGTCCTCTAAGGTACATGTTTGATCAAGGTACAGTTTGCCCTTCCTAAATGGAACCAACACAGAGTCATCACAAATACAAATGCATGCATGCGTGTTAACATGGTAATGTGTAGGGTAGTTTTTAATCTGCTTAGGTCAATTCTCCGTAGTGACAACTTTGATTCTGATCACGTGGCCACTAGGATTTAGAGTGAAAACAATCTTAGCCAGCACGAGGGCTGCTTTGTTTGAGGTCTTAGACTTGAGAGGGGTGCTATGTGGACAGGGGCCTCGTTTCAGTGGAGTGAAATCCTAAGAACTGAAATTACTTGAGAAGTACAATGTGAGGCATGGTTCTAACCCAAGGTTTCATGCTCATTCCCAATTGCACAATATTTACAGAGCAATAATGATCTTCTTAATAAATTGCAGCTATCTTTTGTCTCAGAGTTATAGAATAACCTTCTACTTAGAGGTAAAGTGTGATATTCTTATTCAAGCTGTCATAAGTTGCAGCCAACTATCTGCATGCACTGCCATAGCGTATCTAGTGAATTTCATGTGGCAGAATCAATAACAAAAAGATTTTATTCAGATGAATTACTCTAAAGTGATGTACCATGTAAAACCGTTTTATGTAATACTTAGATTAAACCTCTTTATTAGTCATTCCTCTATAATAAAGTATCTAATGTTATTAATAAAAACTATCAGTAAAAGTGGCTCACTTATTAGCTATTGAACTGTCACTACGTAATAAACAGTTTTTTGTTTGTTTCCTTTGTTTTTTAGATTTTTACCATAGAATGCATACACTCACCAGAGAGAGACAGAGAAAGGGAAAGGGATAAATCACCCCTGAATGGGCTGGCCACACTATAAAACCTTCTTCTCTATTCTCCTCTTGGGATTCTAGGCACACACACAGACACTGAGTGCGATTTTCAAGTCACCTTTTCTGGGATTCAACTTGAGGTGGGTCATGTGGGAGTCCAGTGCCTTAACCACCATGCCACCTACTGGTCCTAATAAGCACATTTTAAAGCTTAACATCGATAAAACTCTTAAACATTTATCACCTTGAAATGGGTAATATTTTGATATCCATTTAACATAAGGAGACTAAGACAATGAAAGTTTAAGTTACTCAGTCCAAATCTCATAGGTAGGAAATAATCTGGATTAGAATCCTACTGGCTAAGTCTAGAGTCCATGTGAAACAAATGAAAAAGAAATAGGATATAAAAATAAAATGTACAAATGAAATTGTGGGTACTTATATATGATCATGGCATTTATTTATCAATAGCTTAGAAACCTAAAAAAAGCTTGGAGAGATTCATTTTTCTTTCTCTCAGACTTATTCTCTTCTCTCAAGTTTGTTTGAGGAAAATAACAATAATAATAAAACCTGTGCTGCTGCTGCTGACCAGAGAGGGAAGCAGAGACAAGAGATCACTCCAGGCTTCTTCCCGCCTCCCAGCTGGTCCCAGATTAGCCCCGAGTGCACCTGGTCTTAAGAGACTGGGAAAGGAAGCAACACGTAAAGGTAGCTGCATACTCACTCTGACTGGAAGACAAGGCCTTCTACTGAGGACATTTCTGAGAAGCAGAGCTCTTCTTTCCCTCAACATATAGAATCGACAACAGAAAAACAGGCAGTAGTGTATAATACAACAGATGACTAAAAATCAGCACAGAGGCATAGAAAGTATGGGAAAACCAAGAAATACCTCTTTCTCAATGGAACGGAGCAACTCTTCTTCAACCATGGACAGTGCAAAGGAATTTAAAGGAATGTCAGAAATAGTGTTCAGAATATTCATGGTAACAGAAATAAGAAAATCTTTCTAGGAATAGAAGGAGGAGATAGATATCATAAGAAAAAAAAATCAATCAGAACTCTTAGAGGTGAAAACAGTAATGCAGGAAATCAAGACTCCCTCAAAAGTATTAAGAGTAGACTGGAACATGTGGAAACCAGAATCTCTGAGCTGGAAGACAAAACCTTTGACTTAGGCAAAGCCACCTAAAACAATGAAAAAAAAATAATTAAAAAAATAAGACAACATACAAGGAATACTAGATACTATACATTGCACAAATATTGAAATAATAGGTATTCCAGAAGGTGAGGAAACAGACAAGGGCATAGAAGGTCTATTCCATAAAATACTTGCAGAAAACTTCCCAAGCCTAGAAAATCTATGAAACATCCAAACCCAAGAAACACAAATGACCCCAAATAGAACCAACCTAAGAAGATCCTCTCCCCAGTACATTATAGCCAGAATGACCAAAATCACAGATACTAAAATATCTCTATATATGTATATATGAAATTATTGGATGTGGGTTGACTCCAGGGACTACACAGACTACATATAACCTTGGGTGAAGTATTTTCCACCCTTTAGGGAAAAGTCTGAAAAGAGGGAAACATCAACTTACTTATAAAGGTTATCCCATCAGGCTAACATCAGATCTCTCAGCAGAAACAATGCAAGAAAAGAAGGAATGTACAGATATATTCAAAGTGTTAAAGGAAAAATAATTTCAACCAAAACTTCTATACCTAGCAAGATTAACCTTCAAATGGGATAAAAAGATAAAAACATTCTCAGAAAAACAAAACCTGAAAGAATTTACCAACACCAGATCAGCTCTTCAAGAAATTCTAAAGGGAGTGCTGTATCTGGAAAACTAAAAAGAGATGGGTAGAAACAAGATATTTAAAAACAACCCCAAAATAATTAACATAATGGTAGGGACAAGTCTGGAAATATTGATAATAATGTTGAATGTCAGTGGATTAAATTCTCCAATCAAGAGACACAGACTGGGTATGAAGGAATAAAAAAAAGAAATGTTCTATCTGTTGCCTACAGGAAATGAACCTCATAGATAAAGACGTACATAGACTAAAAATGAAGGGCTGGAAAAAGGTATTTCATGCAAATGAGAACTAAAAAAGGGCTGGAGTTGTTATACTATTTTAAGACAAAATAGACTTTAAGATGAAAACTGCAAGAAGAGACAAAGAAGGGCAGTAAAATATATAGTAGTAAAATAAAGTAGTAAAAAAGCTAATTAATCAAGATGATAGAATACATAAATATCTATGCACCTGACACAGGAGCACCCAAATATGTGAAGGAAAGATTGCTAGATACAAAAGGAGAGATAGACAGCAACACATTAATTGTTGGGGATCCCAACATCCCACTATCTCCTCTGGACAGATTATCTAGACAGGAATAAGCAGAGATACATGATCTGAAAGATACCATGAATCAAATGGACTTCACAGACATCTGTAGAACATTCCATCCAAAAACCATAAAATATACATTTTTCTCACCACCACATAGAAACTTTTCAAAGATTGATCATATGACAGGATACAAAACAAGCCTTGACAGATTCAAAGTCATAGAAATCATGTAAGACATCTTCTCTGACCATGATGAAATTAAATACAAACATATGGAAACTAAACAACCTACTGTTGAATGACCTCACAACTACTGAAGGGATTAAGGCTGAAATCGAAAGAGTCATGGAAAAACCAATGTTAAAGAGTGCATGCATTGCCATAATCTACGGGAAACAGCAAAAGCAGTCAGAACAGGGAAGTTCATAGCAATTAGCGTGCGTAAGAAAAACATGGAGAGAAGGCAAATGGACAATATAACATCATGCCTCAGGGAACTGGAAAAACAAAAACCAACAATTTCAAAGAAATGCCAGGAGAAAAGAAATAATAAAGATTTGAGTAGAAATAAATGAAATAAAAAACAAACGAACTATACATAAAATACATGAAAGCAAAAGCTAGTTCTTTAAATGATAAACAAGATTGACACACCTTAGCTAGACTAACCAAGAAGAGAGAAAGGAATCAGATAAATCAAATTTGCAATGAAACAGATGATATTACAACAGACACAATAGAAATAAGGAACATCATTAGAGGATACTATGAGAAACTATCAGCCAACAAGCAAGAACATCTGGGTGAGATGGACTAATTCCTGGATACATTTAATCTACCAAGATTGAATCAGGAGAACATAGAAAGTTTGAATGGACCCATAACAAAAATGAGATTGATTCAGTAATAAATAACCTCCCAACAAAAAAAAGTCCAGATTCTGATGGTTTTACTTCTGAATTCTACAAAACTTTTAAAGAAGAGTTAACTCTCATTCTACTCAAGTTCTTTCTAAAGACCCAAAAGAAAGAAACCTTCCCAAATCCATGTAATAAAGCCCCTATCACCCTCATCTTCAAAACAGATAAGGACATGACAAGGAAGGAAATACTACAGAACAGTGTCTCTGATGAGTATAGATGCAAAAATTCTCAACAAGATAATAGCAAGTCGTATCCAAAAACATATAAAAAAGATTATAAATCTGGACCAGGTAGACTTTATCCCAGGCATGAAAGGGTGATTCAATATACACAAAATCATAAACATAATGCATCATATTAACAGAAAGAAAGTTGAAAAACATACTATCATATTCATTGATGCAGAAAAATCATTCAATAAAATACAATATCCCTACATGACTGACTCTCAGCAAAATCTGGATAGAAGTGACATTTCTTAACACAATAAAGACCATCTATGAAAAATCCACAGCTAACATCATCTTGAATGGGGAAAAGCTTTCAGCTAAAACCTTCTATAAAACAAGGCTGCCCTCTTTCTCCACTCCTTTTCAGTATAATGCTGGATGTCCTAGCCAATGTAATCAGAAACAAAAATGAAATAAAAGGTATT